>NC_090935.1:162689066-163002021 GCF_040938575.1 Ambystoma mexicanum | reverse complement strand
AATAAAGGTTTTATTCTTACCCAGACCTCGTTTTTGTAGCATTGAATAAACTCTGGTGAACTAAATAAGGTTTGGAGTGCTGAAAGCCTTCTTAAGAGGTTATATGAACTAGGAATGCAACCTTAAATGTCAAAGGTCTTAACGTACACGAATGTAGAGGTTCAAAAGGAACTGTGATTAAGAAAATCATCACCAAGTTCAAATCCCACAAGGGGATACGGGAAACAGGTTTAATGGCCCTTTCAAAAATTGGATAACCAAGGGTATCTTAAAAAAAGAGCCTGCTCTGGTGGGTGTTGAAATTTGGAAATGGAGGGAGGTGCCAAGTACCTTTTTACGGCCCGACTTGGAGAGGGAGAACCAACATTCCAGAACTGTGGAGGTGGGACATAGTAATGGATGCACCCGTTTTCCCCTGCAATAGATTTCAAAGTTCCTTCGACTTGTAAGGCAGTCGAGAAGGAGGCTGACTCTAAGGTAGCATGGCTTTGATTATAGACTTTTTATTAAAGTGATGAAAGGAAAGAAAGACCTTGCTATCTTTACCTCTATGGGGTGTTCCCTGTCCCAAAACTAATACTAATGGGGCTGTCAGAATGTCAGTCAAAATTAATGTCCACCGTCCTGTGTTAAAAACCTACTTCTAGCCCTCACACTATAACTAAAGAGATAATGCAGTTCAACAATGTTCGTTCGCCAGTAGAATGACTCCCTTCTACGGGTGCCCGGGGATGGTCTCAAGCAGTGTTTGGTTGTAAGAAGTAACTATGGTGAATGACTCCTCCCTTCCCCTGGTATTTAATCCTTACGTTGTGAATATTGTTCCCCACAAATGTCCTGGGTTTTTTCTGTGACTTTCTCCAAGTCTCCACTGAGTCCCAAGTTCCCTTCAGGTTTCTGGTGGACTGGTTCCTGCCAGTCTGGTGAGGAAGATTTCCTCCATTGCTCATAATACTTTTGTCAGGGTCACAGACCCTTCTCTTGTGCCCTGTGGGCTTATCTCTGCCACTGAAGTGAGGGATGTTACCTCTTAGGTTTCCCTTGTGTTGTTTAGGGCCTCGACCCTTTCCTCGTGATTAGTGGTCTTATCTCTGCTACTGTGGAAAGATTTGTCCCCCTCAAGCTTCTCTACTCATGTTAGGGGTCCTCGACCTTTTCCTAGTGGTCAGTTGTTTTATCTCCACCACTGTCATGAAGTAGAGGAGGTCAGCTGCACTTCTGGGTTTGGGGAGCCTCCCTAGCGATAGGCTGGCTAAGGGTCAATTGCCCTCGTCTGCATGCTGTATGCTGCTGCGTCCCCTCTGGGTCTCCAGTGCCACCCCTTACCTTGATTGGGTTTTCGCCACATCGCCAGGACTTCCTGGGACAGGGGGTAGTCTGCGTGGCTTCTCCAGCATCCCCATTGACAGCTTGGTTCAGCTTGCCCTCCTTCTGTGCACGGGTCTGCTCCTGCAGACCTGCCGATGAACCCACTCGGCAGTCGTCGTCGGTTCTTCATCCTCTTGGGTCTCTTTGGGTGCGCTACACATCTCCAGCCTATCATGGCTGGCCTCGATCAAAATGGTAGTCCATTGTTGATCTTTATAAATTGTTGCCAGTGCTGTTGTAGCCCGTTGTCCGAGTACTTTGTTTATTTTCCTGTTTCAAACCTTAGGCCTCTATGAGGCCACCTCATAACAGTATTGGAATGATCAGTGCTCCTGTCATTCTTCCTCATATCAGTACTGTTGCTTGCCATACGTTTTTCATCATTGCAGCAGTACATGTGTTTATGTTTAAGATAAAGGTTGGAAGTAGAGAGTGGGGCTAAAGGATGTTAGAGTGTGATGTGATGTAGTGGGCTATACCCCACGTGGTAGTCCATGTCACCGGGAGAAGAGTCCCTCCCGCATTAAACATCCCCTAGGGGAAATATTGGGTAGCGGCCACAACTCCCTAGCCTCATGAGAAGGGCCTTGCCCCTGGGGGAGAAGTGACGGCACCTAGTGAATCATCACAGACAAACATATATAGAGTTTTTCGAAGGGCATATTGCTGAAAGCATTACTCAAAGATCCCAATCCTTGTACCTCAACATCCAGGCATGAAGGTTGAGACACCTTGTGTTGGAGTGAAGCACTGGTACCTGCTTCAGTCAGTAGATCCTCCCTCCAGGGTTCTTCTAAGGACAGCATAGCAGCATGTCCAGCATGACTGGGAACAAGGTCCTCCGTGCCCAGTCCTGTGCAATTAAGGTCATGGGAAGCAGCGGAAGGGGGGAATGCGGGGACGTGAAGTCCAGCTCGAACTGCTAGGCTATTACCAGCGGATCCCCTGAGCAAGCTCCCTGGAGCAAAAGGTTTCGCACCTCCTCTACGTTCAGCTCCCATTTGTGAGAGTCTTCCAGAAATTGACTTCATGACTGCTGGCAAGGTGCAAAGCTGTCACTGATACCTTGTTCTGGATTACCCACAAACAAAAGGAGCATGGCTTCCTTACACAGTTTGAGAGATCCCATACCACCCGCCCGCCCATCCTCTTGATGTAATGCATGGCGGTGGTGTTTTCCATGAGGACCCCTGATGAATGGAAAGGATAATCGCAATGGCAGATGCATCACCCAGACTACCAGTAAACCGATATGGCAGTACTACTCAGAGCCTTCCCACAAACCGCTCACTGAAAGATCCTGCAGATGAGCTCTGCATCCGTGAAAAGATGTGTCTGCGTCAATGGTGAAACAGTTTTTGGAATGGGTTTCCCTGAAGGAGGCTGGTTATGGGTGCCCACCAAGAAAAGTCTTGTGAGACCTGTGGGGGGAGGGGGGATTTGGGTCATGTCCTTTATGTCCCCATTGAATTTGGATCACAGGCTTCTCAGGGACGATTGTAGAGACTGTATCTGCAGTCTTTCTGTCGGGACTATGAAGATGCAGTATTCAATGAAACCTAGAAACCTCAACAAAAAACAAGTACAAAAAAAACTTGTTAAGAGTCGCCCTTTGGGTTGGAAGAGCATTTCTAGGGTCTGTATGCTCGTGATTCTTACTGATGCAGGGAAATCTTTCCCCTTCTCCATATCAGAATGGTCACTGTTTGAGGGGGTCAGAAGGGACTTCTTTAGGTTGTGTGATGAATCCAGCTAGGGAGGTGAGCCCGCTAATCAAGACCTTCCCGAGGGGTCTGGGCAAGTGGGACCTCACTGGGAATGACTCCCCCTCTTAAGAACAAGGATTCCCATTCCATGATGAACTCCCAGTCCAAACCACCTTGTCTGCTTATAGGGATGTTGAATAGACTTTGGCATCACGTTTAAAGACTATATTCAAAGATCCTTCTTTGTCTCCATTGGCTCTATTTAATGCTGAACGTCACTAGATTACCATGGTCAAGGAAGATGGACACAATTCTTATTACAATTATATCTATAAAGAGAGAGCAGACTGTGAATTGTGGAGGGACTCTGACGGACGGAGGAGAACAACCACAACGCATAGGCGAGCTCAGATTGAGGTTTACTAGAATTAACCCAAGGCAAAGTTAGTTTACCCCAGAACTATGTGCCCTTAAAAAAGCCAAACACTCTCTCGAAGCCAAGTGGCTTAAACGTCCAATTAATGAGAATAAGGAGCCCTGTAAGGATCAAGACAAATGCTATAAACTTTAAATAATAGAAACAAAAAAACGTTTTCAACACTCAAATTGAAAAAGCATCAAATAAATCTGGAAAACATTTTCAGATTTTCAAATGGCTGGAAAAACTTAAAGCACTCCACTCTTCACGCACCCACATCATCAGATTGCGTCAAGGTGCAGGTAGCATTCAAAGCCAAAATTGATATGGCCAGGGACAAGGCATCGATTGCTCAAACATCCTTGAAACTAAGCAGAAGCCCAATCACACCCACACAGGATCATTGTGCCTCTGCGCAATTCTCCATATTACCGATCTCTGTTTCAGACATAGAGAAATGACTTTCCTCTATGAAACCGACATCATTTGCGGAAACCTTCTCCCCCTAAAGACATTCTTGAACAGAGAGCTACTTTTCTTTTTTACCTATATAGTTAACTCATTCCGTGATAAGCATATTCCCCACTTCCATTAAGGCAGTTACTGAGCCCCCCCCCCCATGGGCGTAATGTTAGGGGGGGAGAAAGGTGTTTGTCCCCCCCAACTTTCATGGCACACCATATTGTCCCCATTGATTTGGCTGCGGCACCTTTTCTTCAGAGGTCATGTCCCCCCAACATTTTCAGCAAAGTTACTCCCCTGCCCCCCCAGCCCCAAAAATGTAGGCTGTGACACCAGAGACCCCACGAACTTGAGACCAATCACAAATTGCAACTTCCTCTTGAAAGTTCTGGATAAACTTGCAGCTCCACAATTACAATCTTTTGTGGAAGCCAATAACATACTGCATAATGGTAATTCTGGCTTCAGGCCTGCCCACAGTACTGAAACCGTACTGGTGGACTTGCAATCTCACATACTGGGGATTATGGAGAAAGGCAAGACCTGCCTCTTGATCCTTCTTGACCTTTCAGCAGCTTTTGATCTGCTAGATCACCAACGTCTTTTGAGCGCACTTAACTCAATACGAAACTGCTCCCAAGAAGCAGTTGAATGGTTTCAGTCATTTTTTACACACAGAGTATCCAGAACACATTGGGGGAATTCTTTGTGACCACCAGCTCTCATCCAATGTGGCGTGCCACAGGGAGCCTGCTTATCGCCAGTGTTATTTAACATCTATATCCGACGCCTCTGCTCCCTCCTGGAGAACTCCAGCTTATTTATTACCAACTATGCGGATGGTAGGTAACTGGTTCTGGAACTCAGTTGTGATTTCTCCCAAGACTCATAAAAACTCCTCCATCAACATAATCTGAGTCTTGAATGTCTCAAAATTGGATGTGCCTTAATGGAGGAAAAACCGAGCTTCTGATTTTTGGCTTGCCCCAGGCTAGATCCAACCTTAAGAATATGACAGCTTTCTTCTTAACAAAAACATCATTCCAGTCAAGAGTAAGGTGAAGATCTTAGGTGTCATCCTGGAATCCTCCCTTAATGCTGATGAATACACCAATTTGATTAGTAGAAATTGCAATCATTATCTTGAATTACTAAGAAACATCAGGCCCCTACTAATCATGGTAAATTGTCATGGTAAATTGTGGAAAGCGCACAAAACGTTGTTCTTCAAATAGGTTTCCATAGATCAACCATTTCTACACTGTACTGACCTGAAATATCCTGTCTTCCTCTTTTTGTCATTGTGTATTTGTGCGCCCCGATACCTGCGGGCTGCCAGCATGTTAGAAATAAACAAAATGTCCTGGAGGGGCAGAGCCATGATGAGCTGCGGAGCCAGCAGTAGCGTGAATGAAGAGAGACTTGCTAGCTGGAGGCCGGACGGGGGATGCCTTTACCGAGCAAGTGGCTTTGGTTAGGGAACAAAACTCAGCGGGAAGACAACTGTCTCTTTTGGTGGCGTGACCACTGACTAAATGTGGTGGGCCTGTGGGCGTAGCAATGGATGCTGAGACCAGAGATGGGAAGGAGCTTGGATCGCAGAGCTCCACCACAAAAACACCTTTTCCGCTGAAAGTTGCACTGTCCTGAACATAGCTGTTGTCGATTTGGGGATGCCAGGAAGTACTGGAACAGTTGCATTCATTGAGTACCAATGCCGACAAAGATACGGAAAACAGTGGGAAAGAGATATGAATGTTATATGTGTTGGGAAGGAAATGAACCTTTCCCACTACCCTAGCCGCTTTAGAATGACGCAACGCCCACAGCTAGACGTGCGATGTAGCAGGTGGGAGAGGGCCGTGCTAAGAACCCCTGCACGAACACAAAAGTCAACAAATTACAGATGCATAGACTTAGTGCGAGCACTTCAAGAGACTCCGTTTTGTAGTTATGGTAGACATATTCAGTCCTGCATGGCTGCGTGGTAAACATAGGCTTGACGGAGCAACCTGAACAGGCCCAAAGCACTGATGGTAGAAGGACTTGCGCTGCTAATTCCCATAGAAGCTTCCCTTTGTTCCTTAACTGTTGTAATTACTGGTTATCCCGAAAAGAATGAGCCCTGCAAAGCCACGAGACAGCATCAGGATCCTCGCTGTCCCCATTCATCACAGCCAGGCCAACAGCAGACCTCCAACCCACACCCAGTCCACCAGAAGTAATATCAAAGGATCTGAACGAACGCAACCATTTCACCTTACCCCATAATAACACACTTTGTAATAAGATGTACAGGGAGGAATAAAATATAGTCCAAAGTGAGGGTGGAAGCCTTGAGTGCAGAAAGGTCAATATGAATGGAGCAAAGAATGTGTCGGTCAGCATGATCGTGTTCCTCCCCCTGTGTCAGTCCCCGAGTTACATTAGTGGTTTCTGAGGTAACAAATGTGTCCAGCCCCCGAGTTTCCCAGGTGCATGCCATAATGATAGAGCAGCATTATTTTTGCAATAGTAAATCTGTAATAGCAACTTACAAGAAGCATGGCCTTCAGTCCCTGGAGAGAGGAGCCCAGCTGACCCTACGTGATGGTAGACAGACGGACGAGGCTGGGACCAATCGCAGCCTGGCATCCCCTATGGAGCAAGCACATGCATAGGGTCTCACCAATCAGCCATGTTTTTACTGGAAAGTGATGACGATGTGCTTCGTTATAAGCTTTGTTATAAGCTTCAGCTTGTACTCATTTTCGTCAGAACGTTTTCGATCATGCTTGCATGCTTATTTTTGTGCAATTAAACCTGGTTATCCTTGCAAGAAATCTCTTGCCCTTTTTTCCCTAGCGGGTTGTATTTTTTCTGGCATGAGCATACAGGGGCATGCCTTCATATGTCACAGCAGGAATAGCCGCCAAGAGTATGAGAACTTAAGAGAATGTATCGGGCACACAGTCACATGAAAGTAGGGGAAAAGGATACGCACATTATTTGTCCGGGACCGAATAACTGCCAGAAATATGAGAAAGTGAGAGAAGCTAATGGGCCCACTGCCCCACTAAAACAGAGTGAAAGAGATATAAACATTGTATGACAAGGCTGAAAGATATTCACAAGAGAACCACATGAATTTGGGGAATCCCAATACCCCAAAGGTGGGAGAGCAAGTTGTTTGCCAAGTAATCCTGAATGGATTTGGGCATTTGAAATTAAAACCTGAAAAAAGTATAAGAAACTTATCTTTATGAAGAGGGAGAAACCCATACAGAAGATAATTATAATTTCTACGAAGAGACTATCTGAAGATTGTGAAAGTTATACTATTGCACACTAAAGAACATAGAGACTGTGAGCAGGTTTATTACAAGTTTGACCAAGCAGAAGTCCACATGGAGGCTGTTGTGCTAGTATCCCCTATTCCATTCGTTAGGTGTTTTCAACAGTTATAGGAGTCAGTTAGTGGTTATGATTTGGACAGAAGCCTTTTTACTTTGGAGTGGAAATGAACCCTTAGTTTTAGTTAGGCTTTTTTCTCTCTTAATTTAACGTAAACCTTTGAACATGTCAGTAACTTGTCCGATGACTTATTCTGGTTCACCATAGTTGATGGAGAAACCTTACTTCAGGAGAAGTTTCCATGAGCCCTCCAGGCTCTGTAGGATACCTTCTTATGAAATGGCTCTCAAAAGCCAGTCATCGAGGTAAGGGAATATGTGTATCCACTTCCACCGCCATTACCTTTGTGAATACTCTTGGGCCAAAGTGAGGCCAAAAAGGAGCACTGTAAACTTGTAATGAACACTACCCACCACAAATAATTTATCTACCATTCTTGGGGTAGATTGTGATATGAAAGTAAGCATCCTGCAAGGCTAGAGACACCAACCATTTCTGATGCTCTAAGGCTTGAACAGTCCCCAATAGTCCCAAAGTGGCCATCTTGAAGTGGTTCTTTCGGAATAGCTTGTTGAGGAGCCTCAGGTCTAAAATAGGTTTGAAGCCTCAATCCTTCTTTTGCATTCGGCAATACAGGGAGTACCAGCTCTTCCTAACTTCCTCTTTTGGCACAAGCTCCATCGCCCCCTTTCACAGAAACGGTGAATGTTCTTCTAATAGGAGCAGTTCTGGACAAGGGGGGGTATGCAAAATGGGGAATTTTGGTGGGGCTCTTTTTTATGGAAAAGCAGGCAATAGCAGGATCCATTTGTCTGGTGCTACCTAGTGCCATGCCTATTTAGAGAGTATGATCCTGCCCCCTCCAGGAGACTAGTGGTGTAACGGCAAGTGACCTAGAGAGGTTTTGGAGCCTGAGTGTAACGCTTACCTGACTCTGCGGGGACACCACTCCCTATAGTTCTAACTCTCTTCTCAGAGTGCGTTGTTCTCACCTTTTCACTTCCTGTACCCCAAAGTTCTTTAGACTTGGAATCAAAGAATAAACACAGGGACACAGATCAATAGATGACTCCCCAAGGTTGCCTGGGACTGTCTGCAATCCTTCTCTAACCCTTCCGTGAAACCTCACTACTCTTACCTTAGATTGGTATACGGTGGGCTATCCATCCTGCTTCAGCGCAGGGGCGCGAGTTCTGAAGAAGGGGGAGGTGAGACTTATAGGTTTACAGTCAACAAAACGTAATTTACACCATCTTGTAAGGTCTTACTATGAAGGGGCAATCACTGCAATGACATTCATTACATTACTAAAAAAAAATGTATTTGTTAGATTCCAATGTGGCGAAGCACCTGCCGTTAAAGGGGCATTGGAGGGAGTTGGAGAGACCTAACTATATTTCATACAGTAATATTCAGACATATTGACTTAAAAAAGAGTTCATTTAAAATCCTGATACCTTTGAAAATGTGAGGAATATAGTTTTAAAAGAATTGGCTATTGTAAATATATCAGTAAATAGTCTGGACTGAAGCATTGCAAAAGAACACCATATTATGTATCCCTCCTGTGCGTTCCTTTGCCATTTGCTGAAACCTCCTTTGTTCTTTTCCCCAATGCATGCCTACATGAATTCTTCCATACTCCCTCAGTTCCTCGCTTACTAATTTCCTGCTATTTATTTATTTCGTCTACCAAAGCAACCCTTTAGCTCGTTATCCTGCAACACAGTCATAACAGCAGCTAGTCATTTGTCTTGAACATATCTCATCCATCACTTTAATTGGCCTTTATAATAGATCTTTCGTATTAGAACCTTTCTCAGTTTCCTATTGAATGGTTAACATTTTTATCCGAGCTCGTATACATTTCTATTTTTCCCTCCTAATAATCCAGCGCTTTATAATCATATCATACCAAAATACCACAGCGAGACCCAAACTACTGAATCTCGAGATCTCTCTCTCGAGATCTCTCTCTCGAGATCTCTCTCTCTCTCTCTCTCTCTCTCTCTCTCTCGAGATCTCTCTCTCTCTCGAGCTCTCTCTCTCTCGAGCTCTCTCTCTCTCTCTCTCTATATATATATATATGTGTGTGTGTGATGTGGGGGGGGGAGGGAGGCGGTGATAGGTTAATACAAAAGGTGGAGTGGCATGTGGGGGGCAGGAGGGGCTGCTTGCCTGGGGTCTCTGCCCACATATATATGAGGTGAAATGGGGTACGCAGTGTTTCATTTTCCAGTGATCACATAGATCCGTGTACAATGAATATATTCATACATTCTTACAATTCCCATTGTCTGGAAATATGGTTACCGTGCTGGACGTATCGTATTGGTTTACTGAAGATCACATCTCCCGCAGTGAGAACCCTTGTGATTTACCCAATGAACTGCGAACTGCCATGCGTTAACCCAAGAATTGTGTAGTTTACTACTGTTTGTTAATAAAGGAGACTGAATGATGTCGTGCTTGCCAACATGTAATGCACAGAGGAAATGACCATGTCTTCTCCTTTAGCTGGCAAGCGTCTGACTCCGAGGAGTTTTTGAAGGATGAAACTAGATACTTTTCGGTGGCAGGTTTAGCGTTATCAGGACCATTTCGAAAATCTATGATTTCGTGACTGCGGTTTGAAATACCGTGAAACTGAAATAGTGCTTGGGATGGCAGTCCTCTGTACACCTTTTATTTCTTTTTCGCAGGACGTTCAGTGTGAAGGATGCAGGGTGTTAAAGGTGAAGCCAGCACATATCTAAATTCAAATACAACATTCAAATGTATGCTCGCTTCCCTAAAGGGTTAATGTGCCCATGCTCCTAGCAAGCTACGAGGTACCACAGCCAACAGCAGAAAGCACAACGCGGTCAGCCAATCCCATCGGCTTGATCTGGTTATATGCATGTAGTTGATATTTATGGTCCAAACCTAGTCAGAAACGAAGAGAGTGAAGCACTAATAGAGGGCGGTGCCCAAGTGCATGGGAAAGGGGGATGTGCTATTTACGGAGAATGCCAATGTTCTGGAATGCTGTTCCAGAACATGGGAGCATAGCAGAAGGATGCTTACTATCGAGGCTTTTCTTTGTTATTGGACTGCGTGTGCATCTTGGCTCCAGGTGTTGCATTATACTCGTGAGATTTCAAGGCAAGGTAGCACAGTTTCTTGGTCCCCAACACTTTGTAAGGGATAACATGACATATCTAAGTCAATGCAGGCTTGGATGCTCAACCAATGGCGTTCCTTGAGTATGGGGCAATGTGGTCAAAATTTCTTGAAACTGATGAGGCTTGTTGTAGCCTACTGAACAGCTTTCAGTAGAATCAAGAATAGCATTGTGGCTATGACAACTAGAAAGGGTGGTGTAGTCAGTATCCGGGTGGGAAATAACCAGGACTTATCAATGGTCCTGAAGTTTAATTTGGGAATGTAGGGTTTTATTGAGCAGAGGAGTGAATAAACTGATACTAGGCTGTCTGTTTCTTCGCTGTGATGCGTCTTTTGAACAAGTGGCCACTGTTAATGATGAAGCCTAGGAACAGTGTGCTGAGTTGAGGTGAGGAGACTGAGTTCCAGCTGTCAGACAGTTTTTTTTACTTGTGTGCCATTTTGAAGTGGCATCAAGGAGAATGTACTCTGTCTTCCTATGAAACATGATTCACGGCACCAGTCGTCTGTTCGGAGTATGAACTGTGAGTGTCTTAAACAACTCTCAGAAATAAAGTGGTAGATACCTAAGAGCTTTGAACTAAGAATGGGAGTAACTCAGTGCGGGGAACATTTAAAGAGGAATTTGGCTCAAGTAAAGCACCTTCTGAAGACCCGGATCCGTTGCATTCAGACCTATTGGCACTACAAGTGTGGTACTGCGTCAGAAAAACGAACAGAACTGTCTATGCACCCACCATTGGATGCTGCAGCACTAGGGAGTAGTACAAAGCAGTGGGGTAGCAGAGAACTCAGTTACTGTCCATTTGCCGTTCTATCATAGATTGAGCTGCGTCAACGGGTGCAGCAGCACAGGCGCGCAAGGTTCATGGTAGTGGGTGCAGAGACAGTCAAGATGCTTCTTTTTTGTTATTTCATTGGGCCCCCAACACTCAGACCCCAAACCTGAAAAAAGCTGCTTAATCTGATATCCAATTCCTGCCAATAAAAGGGGGGAGTAGCAGGATCACATTTTAGTATTACATTCTGTTACTCTTGGCAGAAATACCTTGATACTGCTAAATACGGACTCCACGTGCAGACTTCTACAGAGACAGGATCTTTTAAATACCCATCAAACCACTGACTGTCGAGCGCTGCATGTTCCTTCTCTTCTAACGATTGGTTTAGCTTCTCTTTTACCCACCATTCTGTTTGTTCCTTTTTTTTTTTAAGGAAGAAAAATCAGTGAGACTCGGTAACAAGGTGTCTTCTTTTTATGTTGTCATTCATGGTCAATTAAACAGACTCCTTTCTGGCACGCCAGTGTTGGGTGTTTACAGAAGGAAGAAGCACTAGATCCTTGTCTCGAGGGCGGGGCGTTATGTAATTACTTTTCTTTAAAGCGCTAACATTTACTGCTTCTTTATGTCATCGCCTAAACCAATAAGTATAACCTTTGCATTTGGGGTTGACTCAGTTTAGGACAAGACCCAGTTCTAAGGCAAGCACTTCAAGGAAATAAAGCAGGTTCAAAAATTGCCTGGAGCAAAAACCAATGAACGGTTCAGGGATGATTGCGTTTGAGATTAACAATATTTGATGGCAAGGAAGGAATTTTTAATTCACTGTTTGGAAGAAAGCAACCTCAATAACCTACATACGTCTATAATAAGAGTTTTGAATTAAATTTGAAAAAGAAAAAAATCTATAATATGATCCCACACTGAAAATCAACTCCATTATCCTTCATGTTTGTCTTGTAAAATCTCTGCCAATATTAACTTAGCTTGCCATCTGCGACGACGCAGCATACTGAGGAAAAAGATGGTTTTGCTTCTTGCTCCTTTCAAATCATTTTTTTTATTTCTCACTTACAAGTTCCAACTGCCTCTGCTAATAGCAACGGGTACATATCAATATGAAATATGCTCCCATTTCCTAGGCTCAAAGCAGCAGTGCTCGGTAAACAAATGCAATGTAAACTTAGACGCATGCAAGTAGGTTGAGGTACCGCATCAAAGATTTCATAATAAAAATCTATAGTTTTTCCACATATCTCTCAGTGATGGATTTGAAGATCCTTCGTTCTGCATCACTTAGAGAAGCCATACTTGATTGCAGACTTAATTGGTGCACGCATCTCCCTTACGTACCTCTTCTAAGCCAATTTTATGACGTGTCCATGGGATTTCAAACCACAGTATTTTTTTGATTGAGGCAGTCAGACACACTTTATGTTCGTTTTGAGCATTAGGGGGAAGCCTGTACCAGTGCCCAGAGTTTGTGGTGTTCAATCGACCCATTCGGAAAAGTAATGGAAGAATGGCAAGCGTGGGACTGATGAACAAACCCAATTAAACATTGACCACAGAACTGTTCTGTAAATGGCCATTTGCTTTGCAAAAAAGGCAATAGTGAATCCATGTTCTAGGATTACTGATCTTGTTAGTGGCGGTCTATGTCTAGTCCATGAGTATGCACATGAGTTATGAATTTCTACATATAAACCTGTACAATAGATAACTTTTCAACATTCATCATCAAAAACCCAGGATAGTGACTTGTTGGTAAAAGTAATAGGTGGAAAACATCACCAATATAACTTTATGAAATCAACTATTAACTATGAAATCGATGCATCTATAAATGTACCCTACATCAGTCCGTAATAAGGGAAACAAATGTCAACAGTTTTACCGTAGAAGAAAAAACTAAAAGAAAAATAGTCACGTGTAGTATGGTTGTGCTTCACTTAGGCCAATTAGCATACCGCCATTCTGCATTCGAAATCCCAATAAAGCAATTGATGTTTTCAAGGAGATGGGACAGGGTTAATTGCTTTACGTTGAAAAGCAGTACAGACTTGCTATTCTGTACACTCACAATGCAGTTTTGTTATAAGAAAATGAAAAAGTGCACTTCGACACACAGGGGAACCTCAAGGCACGAAACAAAATCAAAATCTGTTAGCTCGCTTGTCACAAAGTTGTCAGCTTGACTTTGGGCAAACTGAAGCCGAGCTAGTGGACGATGAGCCCTCGAGTGGTATGGGATTGACCCCCTCGTCACCCCCACTTAGAATCAGTCATTAGTGATGACGCCACCAAAAGTGATCATCCAAGATGATACAAGCGGGCTCCCCTTGAGAAAGCCATACCTACTCACCCAAAAAGAGCTTGGCCATGGCATATACGCGACAGATACGGTGTTGCACAAATGTTCTGGACATCGGAATATTTTGTTGCGCATATAAGTAGTTCTGTCACTTTAAGGGAAACAGACAAAAGAGCCACAACTTAATAATGCCATGTTTCCCCCATGTCCAAAGGAAAGTATTTTGGTGGGCGTTGCCCAGAAGATGAGGAAACCTTTGACATGCCAGATTTTCCAGCGCTGGGGAATTCAGAACTGGGAACTGGTAAAAAGCAGACTTAACCCAGTCCCAAGGACAGGTACTGTGTATGCTTGTAGGGCACTACATTCTGCCAAGCCTGTCCCTTTAAGCAATTTAAAGAAATGAATGATGAAAAAGAATATATCAAGGATAATACACCGCGGCTCAGGCACCACAGGCTCTTATGCATTGATCCCCACGCTCTCACTGCATGCTCGCCCAGACACCAAAAGACTCTGTACAATGTTCCCTCCGACGGTGGTGGAGGGCAGCCTTCTGGACAATCGTCTCCACTCATGCCGCTCTTTCGTGTTAATCATTTGCACAGTCGTACTATTGCAAACCAGGTCAGCCTGTCTGGCAAGTTCGACAGTCTTCAGTCACTGCAGCAGTTGGCGTTTCCCGCCCTTGTGGGCAGGACCAGAAAACTGGATTTTACTCCCTTGAGCAAGGCACAGGGAGCTAAAACGTGGTTGTAGACTGTCCTGCATAGGAACCATTCCAGAAAACAGATAATTGGTCCATGTTGATTCAGATAAAAGGGGCTCCCAAAATGTTGGCAGTTTTTCAAAGCGCTTATGCAGTGAGCCCACCTGAAGAGCAAAGAGACTTTTGTAGGCAGAAGCGCATGCGGTGAGTGCATTCAGGCAGACATGCTCATCAACATCCTGGACTGCCCATGAGGAGCGTTCCTGGCTGACACAAACTCCATACTCGTTAATCCAGGAAAATCCTGCAGAGAAACAGCAGGGCACGCAGAAATGCTCTCTCTCTCACCTTACTACCATGAGAAACACCATACTGGCAGTATAAGGCGCCAAGGGTATGACACTGTATGAAAGGTAACTCCAAACCTCTTGAACGTTTGGTCCAGCCTCAAAGCCTCAATCGTTTCCATTTCTGGATGCAAAGCATCAGAGAAAGCCCAGCCCTGGGGGGAGGCATTTCAGCACTATTTAAGCTAAAGGTCTATCAACCAAGGTCGCTGTTTAGAGAAGGAGTTTGGAGAATATGGGAGAGAAGATTTTAGAGGTCAGATACTAGGGCTGGAGGGGGTTAAAAAAACATACCAGGAGGGGAATATCAGGAGGTTTTGGTACAACATCGGGGTGGGGTGGGGTGCCGTATCAGGAGGCAGAACACCAAGAGGGTATGCAGTGATTTTAATGATTAAGTTACAAAGAATTCTCTAATAACGAAAATGTTATAACAAAATAAATTCAAATTTTTGTTTAAAATGTATATGGGGGTGGGGTATGGGTTTAAAACAGGTGTGGAGGGGGTTGGAGTGGGTTTAAAAGCATAGGGAAACGGGGGGTCTCCAAAATTAAGAAAATAAATACAAATTCGATATCTTTCGTTATAACATTTTCGTTATTAGCGCAATCTCTGTAATTTCATTTGTTAAATTCACATGTAATCCACCAAGAGGAGGTGATGGAGGAACAGCAGGGTAGAGAGGGCCTAGCCAGTCAGCTTAGGAAAAGCTGGAGATGCCAAGCTTGGCCTAAGGCAAGGGTTAAGAGTAAGGGGCCAAACTAAGGATCGTGCCTAGGGCGGGAGAAAGAATGAGCACACGGTAAGACGATGGAGAAGACCCAGAGCAGAGGTAGAGAGGTGGTGAAGAAGGTGATAATCAGCACTCTAAGACGGGGAAGGGATAGAGGCCTCCTTAAAGCCCACCCAGATGCCTGCAGCCTCAGCAGCCATTGATTGGCTCATCTAATCATGTGACCATAACCGGTATGAATTATTTATTAGGAAACCACTGAAGAAAGCCCGCAACACACTAGATATCTCCAAGCCTAAGGACAGGCCTGTACTCACCCCATCCTTCAGGTGGAGCTCTTATATAGGCCCCTGCCACTCTGCTTCAAGGCCCGCTCACCTGCCTATACATTTCCTGCTTAGGATAATTTGCAGGCTATGCATCGTCCTCATTGACTCATGTGCAACCTATGTAATACCTTTGCCCAGGTGTTCCAGCAATGGGTGTCATTGCAAAGGGAATAAAAGCTATGGATAAGTTCTCTTTGGCCCTAACAGGGTCTGGCATGTCTTACCATCTCCATTTCTGCTCATTTCCTTTTCCATACAGGCCTTCTGAAACCTAGTGCATGGTAGTTTTTATTTATCTTCAATGCCTGTGCACGGTTTACCTGATCTGCTCTTGTGGCCTTTTTACGGCATCACATAGGGGTCATCATTTTGCTACGCTGAAAAATTGCCTCTTTTCATTGCCAATATATTCCCCTATAAACTCTTCTCACCAAGTCACATTCCATCTCCCTGTGTCCTCGCCCTCTCTATTGAAAGATTGCCAATGGAGAGTCAGTAGCAATCTGGCAGATGCTAACACCAAGGGCTTGACTCAAGGAGTCCCACAAGGAGCTTGTATTTTGCCCATTTTCTGTAACATCTTTACAGTGCGTTTTCTGGACTTCCTGGATATTAATGACATAGAATTTACAAACTATGCTGATGACACCCAATGTATCATCCCTATTATGGGTGTCTTTTTGGATGATGAAATGAACATCAACAGGATTTAGCTTCGAATCCAAAGTTGGATGTGTTCCAGTGGATTGGCCCTGAACACAAGTAAGACAGAACTTATGCTTGTGGGTACTGACACTAAAATTCGCAAACTAGAAGACCAGTAGTCTCAATTTGTGATTGACGACTGTGCTATAAAAACCAAGAGAACGGTCAAGACACTTGGACTATATCTTGACAGCAATCTTAATATGAAGGAACAGGTCAGCAGCCTCGTGGCCTCGTCTACCTATTATATTAAATTGCTATATCATGCCTGCCCCTTTCTCTCACAAACTAGAAGGGAAACCCTAGCGAGAGCACGGATTAGTTCAAGGATAGACTACTGCAGTAGTCTCCTGATCGGCCTTCCCAACTGCGAACTGAATAGACTGCAAGTAGTGCCGAACAACGCTGTTAGGGTTGTTCTGGACAGTAAGAGATCAGATCACATATCTAAGGCCAGAAAGGAGCTTCATTGGCTCCCGATTAAGGAACAAATTCTCTTTGGCTCCTGTTCATCTCATTCAACTGTATGAAAAACTCTGGTCCAATCTACCTTAACGACAAATTAAGACCTAAGAAGAGTAAATACAGTCTTGGATCAAATAGTCACTACCAGCTAATTGTCCCGCCCTGTAGGCTGTCGCAGGCTAAGGTGGGAGCTTTCTATTCTGCGGCACCTACGGCCTGGAATAATCTTTCCATTAAGCTGAGAGTTGAAAAATCTAACAGAGTTTTCAGAAAAGGCCTGAAGACTTATTTGTTAAGCTAAACCATTTTCTGGCCCGACAGTCTGCTCTCCTGCTTCAGTACTTTTCTCTCCTGGCTTTTTAGCCGTTTGTCTTTTGTGATATGTCCTCGCCTTTAAGCCCCAGTGTCAGTGGTTCTGCGCTATATAAATCTTAAATAAATATTGTCACACTACATCTCCAACAATGCAGCCTTTACACCCCTTCAGCAACCTGCCCTCTCCTCATCAGTCTCTAATTCTTACAAATTCTTTCCCCTTTGCCCATCCTTCTCATCGCTTCCTCCATGTTTACCTTTTCATCCTATAGTGTCCCTCGCCTTCACCCCCCCATTGAAAAGGTTGCCTCCACCCACCCTCTTCCACTTGTGACATTCAGACTCTAGAATGTCCACTCAATTCGTATTAAAACCTTCTTCATCACTGATCACTTTGATTCTCATGACCCCCGACAGTGAAGCAAATCATTGAGAGTTGATCACCCTTCTTGACACTACCACCACTGTTGGTTTATAAACCAACTCTGAATCTAAAATAGAATGTCGGGTTGGCCTAATGAGCAACAAGGTCCATTCACCTGCATCTCTTCCACCCTCCGACGTTCTACCACTTCTGAATTCACTGTCAACCAACTCTTCCCAACCCTCAACATCCACCTAATCCCATTGGCTCAGAGACCGTATCAACACCCTCTGAACTCCCTCTCTGATCTGCACAGTCTTCCCGACTTCATTCTTAATGAAGCAGTCATAGTATTTATTGGTGACTTTGACCTTTCCATACTCTCTCCCACCTAGCAACTGGTTCACTTACTCTAAAGGAAACTCTTGAACTTTTCTTCCTCTCCCCATTTTACCTCTTTAACGGCACCTACCCCCTTTACCATGTAGAGACAGATGTACACGTCACCTCTAGAGCCGGCCCCTCACCTCCGTCATACTTGAACAGTTAGAGAGCATTATGTATGACAACAGGTATTGTCCCAATACAACTTCGAAGATATGAAAGATGCTATGCACTTGGACAACCGTTTCGAATGTACCCTCGCACTGATGTGGTGGAAGAATATCTGCATACACCACTGAATATTCAAGAGCTGTGAGTGAAATCAGACTAGAGAACAGTGATGTCATGAAGAGGAGACACTAGGACACGCTGAAACGATATGCAAATACTTAAAGAATGATTATGTAACTGAAGTAACAACAGAAACATGTATGAAGAGACAAAATAATCAAATACTAGGTAGAGAAGTACGAAGAGAATTATCAAATGTGTATATACGCAGAAACGCAAGGTAGATGAGACATATAGAAGTTCGCTGCAAGAGAAGATTGAACGCAGGTAAAGCCGCCATGATGGAAAGATGCACGTCAGTTTCACATAAAAGTGAGCTAAGACGTCTGGAAGGGAGAGATCAGAACTGCAGAGCTGACAGCAGCTGGAAAACAGCTTTGTGTGAGCAACAAAGAACATTTGTTTGGCCTGGGATCAAGGATGCCGCATCTGGAGACAAATGTAAGGCACAAGGGGAGTTAAAGACGATAAGCTACATACGCAGGACATATTTCTCTTAGGTTAAGTGAAGGAGAAAACATTTGAAAGAGCCAAGTATTGAACAATTAAAAAAGTAGAAAGCATATACAATATGGAGCAACCAATTCTCCAGAGGTCTAGAGGAGTAATAGCACCTAGCCCAATTGAATTAAATAGCACTAAATAAAAGGTCGAAATGGATAAAATCATGGTGGTCTCACACCTGGTGCAAGACTCGAAAACAAGGGCTATTCATTAAGCTCCAATTGAAGATAGTGATGTACCTACCTTCCCTTAAATATCCCAAAGAAGAGAACAGTCAGCAAGGTCAGCTACAGAGAAGAAGCGTTAGCTCAGGGCCTAACCGATGAGAGATGGTAGGCTAATTGACCAAAGTGGGCAATGATCTGATGTTGTTCCCCACACCTGGGTTTCGTTTAGCTAACGTGCTGCTAACGAGCAGAATGTCCAAGTTTGAAAGAGAATGACAACCAATCATAAGAGCCTATTAAGCAGTGTGCCATACATTGTTGCAGGGGACAATCCATTGCTCTTATTCTGCTATTAATCTGTATTATACGAGTAATCGGTAGTTCAAGATATGCTTACCTGATAGCAACATAATTGGCTGTTCCCTAACACATAGATAAAACATAAGTATATATGTTCCCTTAACCAATCCCTTTCTTCGATAGGTTTTACTGTTTGCCACGTAGGATGAAGTCATAGCTGACGTACATTGCAGTAAAAAGCCTTTGTATAATCGAAATATAGCTGAGAGTGTGTGAGCTGCAATCTGTTTGGTCACCAGGTTTCCATACTTTATTTGAGCTGATAAAGTAGTACTTTGCCATATTCCTTGAGTCTGTCCGGTTATTTGAGTCGGAAATCATTTATTGGTAATTCCATCTGGCACTTGGAATGCTCCAGGTGCTACTGCACAACCATTTAATCCTCCACTTGAGAATGTACCTTCCAGCCCTAAGCATCTTTCATCCTCTACTATCTTGAAATGCAAACTCAAACCATACTCTACTGCATTCTCTCTAGCTGAAGTCCGGTCTCCCCACCTTTTTGTTACTTCTCCCCAAACCTCTGCTATTGAAGAGGTCTTCTCGGAATGTAACCTGGTAACCTACAACCTGGGTATCTGCTCTCCCTTTGACCCCCAGTAAAACTCTTGAACATTCATTGGCTCTTCTCGTGGACCCCAACCCTATATCACCCCTTTGATCGGTTACTTCAAAATTGAGATACAATTCTACTAGACATGTTGAGCAAGGAGCATAACCCTCAGATTTCTCCTCAGCTCGGAAAATGTCCTCCTCTCCTTCATCTTACCTCTTGCCAAAAATACATATCTCACCAATCTCATTTCTACTCATTCTTAATCCCACAAACTCTCCTTCAGTGCCAACCACTCCTGCACCCCCAAGGACCAATTTTCCCCAAAGGTTGTCAAGGAGCTGCCACCTCTCACCTCCTCTTATCTCCCTCAACATATCACTTTCCTGTTTTCTACAAGGCATCAACTGTTGTATCAATCTTAAAGAAGTCCATCAGCTGACACCCAACAATCCTGTCAACTCTTGACTTGTATCTCTCCTCAATGATCCCTTGCTTGTAACCACCTCCCATGTGGCCAGGGGACGCAGCCTTTACCTGATCCTTACCCTTGGCGTGGCTATATGAAGAAGGATCAAATGGAAGGAGACAGCCTCCAGAGAGATGTCATGGCTTCATTGGATAAACCATGGTATCCCCCATTTGCGCTTGAAGATAGTCCTCCTATACCAAACACCCTCATGGCCTATTGCCATGCGTCCACACCTCCCCCTAGGGAAGATTGGGAAAACCTTTTCCCAAAGCATATAGATCAAACGTCCAACTGTGGTCTAAATTATGGCAACTACAAGACCACTTTTCCAGTTGTAATTATCCATCACACAGAACTGATTTACCATTCAGAGCAATTGAAAGTGATTTTCCAGCCATTTACAACAACCGTCAACAATGGAATACAATTACCAGAATCACCCGAATCCTGGGACAAGGAAGAGGGGAAGGAGCACTGCAGAGCGGAAGAGGCCACAAGCCCTGTGAGCGCTCCAGTTGTTTTGCGAAAACACCTGTGCCCAGGCGATTTAAAGACCGAAAGCAAAGTGTTAGAGGCTGCTGCTGTTGGAGAGAGAACGTCTCACCTCTCTGCGAGACTTGAGAAGCTTGGAAGCACGAACCAGTGTGGTGAAGCTGGACAGTTCACCGTACAGAGAGAAGGGAGGCGCTGTAAGGCCAGGATGCACAACCGAAATGCCAGAAGCCGGTGGAAGACTCCTGGGCGTTAACCGACCGCAAGACGCAGTTCCTAACCTACTAGAAGCTGAACTGTGAATTGTGCAGGGCTTTGATCGTTTGGCCAAGGATGCCTTTTGGTCACAGTATTTACACTGTTTAAGACGCGTATCTAATGTTAGCCTTATCTAACTTAAAGTTGTATATTAAAAGCAATATTACACATGTTTTTGAGTTTATTAGTACGGTTTACACAGACAAGGCATTTATTTTCCATTTGGTGTACTGTTGTACCATCACCAGTTGGTTGTTGACATTGTATTGATAATTTAGTTTTTACCAACAATCTTGCGCATCTCCGGATAAGCTTATCAAATTCTATGTCAAGACAGGAGGCGGGCATTATGCTTATTCTTCTCTATTACTGCCCCAACAGCATTTCAAATTTAACACATTTTAAAACTTCTAAAACACATTTCTTTTGCTTCCTCTGAACCCTTCTGGAGGTTAAAACACAAAAAAACGGTAAAAGAGTTTTAAATGAAGGAAAATGTCTTTAAGAGCTACCAATCCCCACAATCCCTGGGCTTTGAGTAGTCCTTGGCGGTCCAACTTGCCCAATCAGGCTCTGCCATTGCCTATAAGTGTGTCCCCTTCTCTAGTACAACTCCTCTTTCTTTGTTGCTGCCCCATGAGATAAGTACCATTCATGGTGATGTGATTAATGCGTTAGCGTCATCTGAAATGTATATGCGCATCCGATAGAATTGTGGAATAGTATGCATTATGAGTACTAGCGCATGAAAATATAGTAAGAGCGTGCGTCATGTAACAGACTTTACCACATATTGCGGAGATATTTCAGTGACGGGCGCTCGCGATAACCGCGGGCATAGAATAACACGCGACTTTCCGTCCCGCTTTGTTTGTCAAATTTCCTTCATTGTTTTCTTCAGGAGGTCGGGGCCGGAGCCACGAGCGATCACGCTGGCGTGAGGCAGCCAGCCCGACTCCTTTTCTGTTATCAGCGAGACTTCGTATGAGCTTGCAGCTGGGCACTAGGACCCCGCAGGAGCGAATTACAGTAACGGTCGCTCCCAGCATGCACCGCGCCTCAGGAAACCCGTTACCTCCTATAATACAAGCTATCCAGACGGCACGGCATGGAAAGTGAGAGTTCCCAGCATTAAAAAAAAAAAGGGATGGGGGGGATTTACGTTAGAAATTAGAAACAAGCCCATAGCTCTCTACAAAGGTCTCCTAGTGGGCTTAAGAAGCAAAATAACTGCAGCTCCCCTACGGATTATGTGCTTAAGCACTATATTATGGCACACTATCAGGAACCCAGAGATTCTAGGAGCACATCCCCTGAATGGAGCTCAGAGTAATGGGTAGAGGAGCCCACAGAAGAGAGGGAAGGCCTCTCCCTTTGCTTCAAAAGAGTATTGGGGGACTCATTGACACAGACAGTGTCAGAGGGGGTATTAGCCTTAACACAAAGGCCGGACCAATTAGAAGCCATGCTCAACATGCAAAAGGCAGAACAAGAAAAGTCCAGAAAGAGGGCGCTAAGCCCAGGAGAGGGGAGCTCAGCAAGACACCTGGAGTTGGGGTTTACCAGCAGGGCGGTAAAAAGGCCCGGAAGAGTAAAAACTCTTTAGCATCCCTGGGCCATCTTGAACAGGTAGACTTGAGACCCCAAGAGCCAGTTTGTCCCAGTAAGTAGGTTGAAAGAGGTCTTCCTGAAGAGGGTGATGGTGCCAGGCTTTCGACCCCCTACCACAGGGGCGGACAAAGGGGAGGAAGAGGATGCGGGTTATTCCCCAGACGATGAAGGGGGTGAGGAGGAAGAAGTCCCTCATCAACCAAAGAACTCTAATGAACAGCCGGAGCATGAATGACAAGGTCTACACGATATGTTCGACCCAGAAGCAATAAGAAATCCCAGGTCAACAGACTGGGTTCCATCGCCCAGAGTGGCGCAATATATGACGCATCATATTAGAAAGCCACTAGACACAGAAATACGAGCCAAGATGAGGGCAGGATGTCCCAGATCGGAATCACCGGGCAAAGTGACCGACACCCCAGACTTGTATCCCAAGATGGTGACCTTTGTTACCAGAGCATTGAAAGTTATCAGGAAAGGGGTGGACCGAGAATGGCAAGGTTGCCAAGATAGGCTCTTGGACATCTCAGGCGCGCTCCCAAAGATCATGGATCTGGCCGAGAGAGCCATAGACACCAACACGCCAGTAGACCTGCCAAAGGAAGTTGGGCGCAACGAGCAGTGTGCCTCTTGGGCTACGCAAATTGCGCTTTGTCATCAAAGAGGCGAAAGGGCGTGCTATTGAAAATAGACGCTAAGCTCAGCAGCCTAGCCTTATACGAGGCGTGAGAGGGGACGAAAGGACTCTTGTTTGGCGACGTCTTTGCCAAAGAGATGGTCCAATTTCTCAGGAAAATACTCCGCCTTCGAAAAATCACAGAGCTCAATACGCCGAATATTTCCCAGTCGGGTTTTCGCCGGGACCGGACAGCAGAGGGGACGGGCGTCCAGTCGCTTTGGCACACACAGTAGACCCCAAGGGCCCAGAGCGCAATACTGGAAAAAGCATCAGCAAGACAGCTTCTTCCCAGTGAGAGCACGTTTCCTCAGGAACAGGAGGAGAGGTGCCTATAGGCAGCAAAGTACACCAGGCGGTGAGTACTTAGAGCGCCGATCTAAAGTGTGGGGGGCAGGACACTTTGGTTTTAGCATGCATGGCACAAATTATCCGGCGACGCATGGGTACTGCAGGCAGTGGCAGGCTTGAGACTAGAATTTTTAGGCAGCCCCTTCCAAGCACGAGAGACAGATATGATGCACATGACTCAAAAAGGGCAGGAGCTGCTCTACAGCGAATTGCGCAATTTAGCAGACAAGGGTGCGATAGAACGGGAAGTGCGAGAGGACAAAGGTTTCCTCAGCAACATGTTTCTAGTTCACAGAGGGGAGAAGGTCAGGCTAGTGATACATTTGAAGAGCCTAAACGAATGGGTTACATATCACCACTTCAAAATGGAGGGCATACACCTTCTTCGAGACCTACTCAGGACAGGGGACTGGTTGGCCCGTTTGGACCTCAAGGATGCATATCGAACGATCCTGATAGCGGTAGATCACCAAAAGTACCTTCGCTTCAAGTGGGGTCCAGAGACTTGGAGATTTACGTGCCTCCTATTCGGTTTAGCGTCCGCACCATGGGACTTCACCAAGATTATGCGCCTGGTGGCGGTGGCCATTCTAGAGAGAGGGTTCAGGATAATAATCTATCTGGACGATATCTTCATCCTGGGGCAAAGTGCCAACCAGTTGCGGGAACAAGACACGTGAGTGTGCAATCTAGTATCCTGACTCGGCTTCATCATAAACTTAGAGAGGTCGGATCTCAGACCCGCGCAGAGGATAGAATTCCTAGGGTTTGTTAGAGATATCAAGAAGGTCACCCTGGCGTTACCATCTCAAAAGATGAAGACAATAAGAGGGAACTCAAGGCAGTGACAGCGAAGGAGCAAGTTACTTACCCGTAACTGTTGTTGTCCAGCATGGGTCTGGCATGGATTCACATGCTCATGAATATTCCCTGTCGTCAGGCCGGGAATCATCGGTAAAGAAAAAATCAGTATCAGTTTCGTTTCTGATCTGTCTTTCTCAGTAGTAACCAATCACTGGTCTCTGGGCCATACTGCCCCCAGCCAATGACTGCCCTCTCCCTAAACCCCGCCTCTGGCAGCCATCTTCATATTTTTACTGCACGCTCAAGTGTTGGGGGTCCTCGTGTTTAGCTCTCAAACTTTTGCTGCGTTTTCGCGCTTTTTCAAAGAGAATTTCTCATTTTTCGGTCAAATGGAGCCTCAAGCTCCACTGTCTCTACATCCAATTAACGGGAATCCGTGTCGGATTTTTCTACGCCCCTCAAGGGTGAAGATTTCGTCGAGTTACGCTTCTTGGAGGTTTCCAGAAGTTTCTGCGGCCTACCCGAACATGGCCCAGGAGAAAGGAAGCTCGACGCCCAGAAAGCTGTTCAGGGTTTGCCCTGGATGCCAGCTGCAGAACGTGTTCAAGGAGGACGAGCACTCAAAATGTCTCTACTGCCTTCATGAGGACAGAACGCACGTGGAGAAGGACTGCGTTTTGCAGGAACATGTCGGAACGAACCATCAGGGACCGACACCTTCGTCTCTCCAACTGGCTGGAAGGAAAGAGCCCGTCAGGTGAGAAGAAGAAGTCCGAGCGGTTTTTAAGTCCTGTGAGGGCGCCCCGGCGACAGGGGCCCAACAGAAGGCAAAGCACTGCGAGTCCGCGGGCACCGGGAGCGCCGAACGGTCAGGCTCTTCGGCTGCCGGGCAGCACACGCCTTCCCCGGCACCATCAACCACGAGCCAACGCTCTGGTTCGGGGAAGAGGAAATCCGAGAACCCGGGCAAGCTTCTGGAGAGGCCCCGGTCGATCTCGAAGGATTCAGCCGAGGGGGAGCAAGGCTTTGACGCTCCCCCCAAGGTGAAGGCCTCAAGCACGCCCAAGGTGGTGAAGGCCTTGATTCACCCGGCCAAGGCCTCTATCGAGGAAGTCGCAGCGGCCCTGGCGCAGCCTGTGGAGGCTACACCAGTTGAGGCGACCTCGAGGCCCAGAGTCTCCCTGCCTATGCGGAGGGAAGCCTCTTTCAGACCCATCGAAAAGACCCCCGTGAAGACCCCAGCGGAAAAAGAGGGGGGGGGGGCGGTGGCCATTGTGGACACGGACACAGCATCCGAGGAGGAGCTGGTAGAATCCTTAGAGGGCCTCTACGAGGGCGTTTAAGAGGCCCATCCCCACGGGAGGGATCCCGACAAAGGTGATGACGAGAGTGATGGCGGCACCGGCGAGGGTCCTAGTCACCCGTCGCTTCCGGAGCCGCAGGATAACTCGGCGGCCATTTTTTAGGCGATACAATCATTATGTTCGGAGATAAGGACAAGATTGCCCTTACCACCGACAGAGGATCCGGAACCAGGCTCGATGGAGGAGCCGGAGCCAGGCCCGGCGGGAAGCCCCCCGAACAAGAGAAAACTGATCCATCCAGCCCCACCTTTTCAGCCCTGGCGGCCTGCTCAGCCTTTACCCATGTCCCCCGTCCCTGGGGATGACATGGGAACGGACACGGCCACAACGGGTACCGACGACGACAGCGGTGACGACGGGACGGAGCTCCCATCGCCCCCAGCCCGGGCCTCCCCGCCCGACGAGATCGGATCTTTCCATGCAATGATCGCCAGGGCATCCAAGCTTTTTCAGCTCTGCCCCGAAGAGAAGAAGGAAGGTTTCCTTTACCAACGGCGCGAGGCCAAGAGGAAGACAGTCCTCGCCGTGCCTCTACTGGATGACATCTGGGACGAGGGTCTCACCCTTCTCAAGAACACGTCTACGACACCTGCCAAGAGGGATCGGTACGAGAAGAAGTACCGGGTCCCCGACGCAGCCCCTTTGTGCCTTAGGGCACAACCGACCCCTGACTCGGTCGTCTCAGCGGCGACCAAGAAGAAAGCGGGGGGGGCATCGGTCTCAACGTCAACTTCCCCGCCGGACGGCGAAGGAAAGAAGCTGGACGCAATGGGACAATGAGTTATTTCGTCAGCGGCAACAAAGATTAAGGCGGCCAACATCCTCGCGATCATGGCCCGCTACGACAAGGAGTTATGGTACAAGATCACCCCCCTGTTGGACTTCCTATCCGGATGACAAGAGGGCCGAGGCCCTGGAGATCTTGCAAGAAGGCGAAGTGGCGTCGGACCACGCCATTACGGTGGCAACAGACATTGCCGACACCGGTTTCTGCCAGCTAGGCAACAGCGTTTGCCTTAGACGACGAGGGTGGCTGAAGGCGACGGATTTCAGCCAGGACGTACAAGCCAAGGTTTTGGACATGCCGTTCGACGGGAACAATCTGTTTGGGTAAACAGTGGATGAGTCCCTACAAGCCATCAAGGTGGACACAGAGACAGCTAAGGCCCTAGGTGTTCTTCCCCATGCTGGAGAAGAAGGTTATTTCGCTTTGCAATCTGGCTCGGATAAAGGGTCTACTCGCAGCTTCAATCCAAGCGATTCTTCCAGGGCTGCTTCACTAGAGGGCTCCACAGAGGTTGAAGATCAGACACCTTGAGGGGCTTTAGGCTACCATCAGTTCATCACCCTAGATCAGGAAGCCCTCACCGAGCTGCATTGGTGGCTCCAGAATATACCCCAGACCTGGTCATATAGTCTGACGCAGGCAGTGCAGGCTGGGATGCAGGATGCCGAGAGTTACAAACAGGGGGAAAGTGGTCCGAGGAAGTGCTCTGCATTCACAAATTGTTTAGAACTGCTAGCGGGCTCCTTCGCGGTGCAAGCATTTACCAGAGATCGGGCCAATTGCTGCATTCTTCTCAAGATGGACATCATCTTGGCCATCCGCAATATACACAAACTAGGGAGGGGACCTCTTCGAAGATGTTGGCATAATTGGCGACAGACTTTTGGCATCACTGTTTACAGCAGCAGATTTCAGTGTCAGCTGAATATTTGCCAGGAACTCAGAATTTGGTAGCAGGCTGGAATTCCCAATGAATAAGTTACTTTCTTACCTGGTAACGTTCTTTCGATGGGATGGTCCGACGACGTATTCCATATCTATGACAGGTAATGTCCACAGCTGTGCTGCTTCGAAAAATCTTTGGCGTCTGTGTCCTGCGTCGATGACGTCGATGCGCCGTCCACGAGGACCTCCTCTGACGGTCGACGTCACCCGATGTGATAAGTAGGACGCACAACACCCATAGCCTCAGTTATAGTTTTTTCCCAGAACGTGTGCCACCAGTTTTCTGCCCCCCCCTTTTTGTTGAGTTAGTGCATGGCCACCGTGTTGTCTGTTAGAATCAGGACACTCTTTCCGCGCACAGTCGGCAGAAAAGCCTTCAGGGCTAGCCTGACGGCCCTCAGCTCTAACAAATTGATATGGAGTCTGGACTCCGACGGAGACCAACGACCGCTGACTGTCAACTCGTTGGCATGAGCTCCCCATCCCGTGAGGGATGCGCCCGTCACGATCGTCACCTCTGGCCAGGGCAGCCAAAATGGGGCCCCGTTCATCAGATTGCCCTCGACGGCCCACCACAGAAGGTCCCGTGCCACCAAGGGCGGAACCTGAACAGGGTCCGACAGCCTGCCAGAGGACTGAGACCACTGGAGCTTGAGTGCCCACTACAAAGATCTCATCCGCAGACGAGCCACTGGCACCAGAAGAATGCAGGATGCCATGAGGCCGAGCAGTCTCAAGAACTCGGACGCTGGAAGATCCTGGGCAAACAAACTTGTGCACCATCTGCTGAATGTGAAGAGCCCTCACCTGAGGAGGAAAACACTGCTCCAGGGACGTGTCGAGCACTACTCCGATGTACTGGAGCCGCTGCGTTGGTGTCAAATGGGACTTCTTTAAATTGAGGGAGAAGCCCAGCCTGTGAAGGGAGTGGCAGGTGACGGACAGATGATCCAGGACTTGCTCGGGAGAGCTCCCCTTGATCAACCAATCGTCCAGGTAGGGGTAGACGTGAATCCCCCCTTTCCTGAAATGCGCTGCCGCCACCACCATGAGCTTGGTGAAAACCCTCGGGGCGGAGGTCAATCCGAACGGCAGGACCTGAAACTGTGCGAGTCGCCAACCGCGAACCTCAGGTACTTCTTGTGCTTGGGATGGATCGGCACATGGAAGTAAGCATCCTTGAGGTCGAGAGACACCAACTAGTCCTGAAGTTGAAGGGCCTGGAGGACTTGAGAAAGAGTCACCATCTTGAACTTGTCCTTCCTGAGGAGTTTGTTCAAACCGCGCAAGTCCATGATGGGTCTCAATCCCCAGTCTTGCTTTGAAATCAAAAAATAAGGGGAATACCATCCCTTGTTCCTCTCCGCTACAGGCACCAGTTCTATGGCGCCTTTCTCCAGCAGGGCTTGAATTTCCTGTGCAAGGAGCGGATCCGGACAATTCAAAGAGAGGTTTCCTGGTGGATTGTCGTGAGGCCTCTGCCAAAAAGGAAGACAGTAGCCGTGGGTTATGATCTCCAGAAACCACACATCCGAAGTAATGGCTTGCCACTCTACAAGATGCTGCGCCAGCCTTCCCCCAACCGGCGAACCATGGGACCTGGCCTCATGACTAAGTGGTAGCGGCTGCGGCGTTGCCTGAGGGTAAAGAGGCAACTGCCCGAGCGGCCTTGGCACCTCGAGTACCTTTATTTCCACCTCTGGCACTCTTACGATGGCCTCTTTGACTGCTAGCTCCCCTCGCTTTACTGAAGGACGAGTAATAGCGAAAGGAACCTCCCCTCCATTGCTGTCCCATAGGACGAAAAGGCGGAGGTTGGCGAACTGCAGCGCCCAACGACTTCGCTGCAGCTTTGGAGGTCTGCAACCTCTCAAGGCTCTCGTCAGCCTTGCTGCCAAAAAGGTGTTCACCTTCAAAGGGCATGTTGAGGAGCCGGGACTGCACATAAGGAGCGAACCCAGACTTCCGGAACCACGCAAACCTGCGCATTACGGTGCTCGCCGCCATGGCCCAGCTGACACAATTCCCCAAGTCCAAACCCGACTATACAGCCTCACACATAGCATCCTTGCCATTCTGAACCATAGCAAGGAAACCATCCCGTTCGTCCCCTTTGGGAATATGTTCAGCCGCTAATGCAACACAGTTCCACACAGTGTGTGTGAAACGAGACAAGGCACATATGGAGTTGGCCGCCTGAAGCGCCATACCCCCAGAAGAAAACACTTTCTTCGCCCAGCTGTCAAAACGTTTGTCGTCGCTATCCGGAGGGATGGTAGGATATGACGCCTGCTTTGCTGGGGCCGTAGCCGCCTGCACCACCAAACTCTCCAGAGTGGGGTGCCTAGACAAGTAGCAGGGGTCGCTACTGGCTGGACGGTATTTTCGCGACAAAGACTTGCCCACTGCCGGGAGACTCTCCGGAGCAGTCCAAGCCGCCGCCACCTTTCTCTGCAGAGCCGTATGAAAAGGCAAAACCGGGTCAGTGGGGGCACCGAGATCAAGGATGTCCGTGAGATTATCCTGAACTAACTCCCCTGGGGGAGCAGACCAACTCAAGTACTCGGTGACCCGAGACATAAGGCGCCAATATGAAGAATCGGCATGAGTGCCAGGCTCCGGCCTACAAAACTCCACCTCCGGAGAGGTGTCCAGTCCACTGGCATCATGCAGCGACTGCCGCAGATCATCAAACTGGCTATGGCCCAAGATAAGGTCATCTGGAACCGGAACCGGAACCAAGCCCCCATCAGAGCCTTCATCACCCTCTGAAATGTACTCCAGGCGGGGAGAGGAAGACCTCTGTGGACCAAAGCAGTGCCTGACCTTAGCCATAGCCTTTCTAGGGGCAAACCCCGTGCCACGGGGCCCCTCCAACACCACCGCCTCGAAAGGGGTCGAGGGCACCGAACGAGTCGGCGCCAGCGTCGACAGAAAAGGCGTTGACGTCGAGCGAAACAGCGTCAACGTCAGTTGCAGCGCCGCCAGCATCAGCAGCGTCGACACAGGCCTCGAAGCCGGAGCTCCGAGCGTGTCTCTCGACGACCTAGGCGCCGACGACCCCCTCGGAGGCGGAGCCTCGAGAGAAATCGTTGACAACCTCGGCGCCACAGGCGTCGACGTCTTCTTCGAAGATGGCACAGGATCACGTGGTCTCGAGCGCGTCGAGGACCGGGACCTGGAATCGAGGCGTACCGAGATTCAGGAAGTGAACACGTTTTCGGAAAAAACGGAACTGAGGCTATGGGCGTCGTGCGTCCTACTTATCACATCGGGCGACGTCGGTTGTCGGAGGAGGTCCTCGGGGACTGCGCATCGACATCATCGACGCAGGACGCAGACGCCAATGATTTTCCGAAGCAGCACAGCTGTGGACATTACCCGTCATAGATATGGAATACGTCGGAGGACCCAATCCCCTCGAAATCTAGTTGACTCCAGCAACTGAAGACTGCTCCTAGCCTACTTTGCACAGACTCTGGAGATTTGGGGGCCCATACACACCGACCTATTCACATCCAGACTCGACACCAAGACCCCCAGGTTCTTCAGTTGGAGGATAGATCCAGAGGCGGCGGGATGGACGCGTTCTGACAGCAGTGGACAGGAGCAGTCCATTACGCGTTACCGCCGTTCGTCTTGTTGACAAGAGTTCTAGTGAAAGTTTGCAGGGACCAGGCAGAGTTAGTGCTAATAGTTCCGATATGGAAGTCCCAGCCGTTGTTTCCAGTAGTGATGGAACTTTCCTTGGATTTCTTGAGAGTCCTTCCCCACAGGAGAGACATCCTTCAGGGCCCGAGTGCCAGTTTCATTTGCTAGTTCAGGAGGGCTCCCTGCGACTGATGCCGTGCAGGGTTTCAGGCAGAGATGGCAGCTGCCAGGCATTTCGAAACTCGCTTCCGACTGCATTAGGGACTTCTGGGCGCCGTCCACCTTCAGGAGCTATGGTGCCGCATGGAAGCGTTGGGGTGCCTACGACACAAACCTCAGTGTTGATCCTGTTTTGGCCCCTTTAGTGCACATAGTGAATATTTAAGCTGAAAGGTTCGGAGAAGGGTGCGCTTACAGGACAATAGGTGTTTCCAAGTCAGCCATTTCAGCAGGTCACGAAAAGATAGAAGGCAAGCCGGCGGGCGAGCACCCGGCAATTCTGCAGTTTTTAAAGGGTATGAATATGCGTAAACCCTAACAACCAAAGTAGTTGGTGCTCTGGGATGTGGGAGAAGTTTTCTAGCTATTCTTAGCCTGGCCGGACAATAAAGACGTATAGCGTTCACAGCTATCCGGAAAGCTAGCCATGCTGCTATGCCTGATTGCTTGTAGGAGAGTATCTGACGTGAAAGCTCTGGAGATAGATAGGAAGATCTTCTATCCGGAGGGAGTAGCTTTTAATGTGGCGAACAGGACTAAATGTGATTCAATGATTATTTCTTATCCATACTTCCCAGATAATGCCAAGCTATGCATAGTTTAATGCATTAAAGACTATGAGAGGGCCACAGCAGAAGTGAGGCAGAGGGGAGTTACCCAGATATATATATATATATATATATATATATATTTTGCGCGTAGGAAGCCTTTTCGTTGAAGTAGCAACAGCCACTATTGCAGATGGGTTAGAGAGGTCATGCAATGGGCAGGAATCGACCTATCCAAATATGGCACGGATTCGGCGAGAGGCGCGATGACATCAAGGGCTTTTTCTGCAGGCATACCTTTGCAGGATATAATGAAGTCAGCAGATTGGTCTAACAAATCTACATTTAAGACCTTTTATTTTAAGCCCGTTTCTCAGATAGAGAACGATGTAGTAGACAGCTTTGAATAAGCATAATGCTCGCCTCCTGTCTCGACATAGAATAAAGATTGCCCATGCTGATGGCGCAGGGTAGTCTTGATTCTATTAAAGACAAGGAGGCGAGCATTATATCCTGCCTCAGATGTGTTTGGGGTTGTTTTATTGATCTGTATTGATGACTATGTATATGCATGACCCACCCTTATGATGGCCTCTCCATTTCTTGCAGGAGACGAGCAGAAGGCAACCCGAGCACAGTTAAAGAGGATCGTCGTGATTGAGATCTGGGTGGACGACTCTTTGAAGTGTGGTTAACAGAGTTTTGTCGCAGTGGATTCGTTCAAGTTCATCAGTTTTTTCATGTTGACGTTCAGTTACAAGGGTGTTCCCTGCCAAAGAAAGAGGAGTTGTAGTAGAGAAGGAGACACTCTTATAGGCAATGGCAGAGCCTGATTGGGCAAGTTGGACAGCCCAGAACTACTCAAAGCCCAGGAATTGTGGGGATCGGTAGATCTTAAAGACAGTTTCCTTAATTTAAAACTGTCACCCTTTTTTTGCGTTTTAACCTCCAGAAGAGTTCGGAGGAAACAAAAAGAATTCGTTTTTCAAGTTTTTAAATGTGTTAAATTTGAAATGCTGTTGGGGCAGTAATAAAGAATAATAAGCATAAAGCTCACCTCCTTGTCTTTAATCGAATCAAGACTACCCTGCGTATCAGCCTGGGCAATCTTTATTCCTATGGTATATGAAATTTCTATCTTAATTTTTAAAATATGCACAGCTCTACGCACAGGTTTAGTTGATATTGGACTGTTTATATTAGATTGATTATATTGTCATAACTTAACTGTGTATTTTCGGGTAACTTGATGAATTCATTATTTTATGGTCTTCGATGTATGGCGCTGATGATGAAATACTGTTGATTATTTATATTTATGTATGTATAGTGTGAAACGTTATTAACTAAAGCACACTTTAATAAAATGAAAATAAAACAAGTATAAGTGTTCCTGGCACAAGACACCCCGTAAACTCAAATAAATGCAAATAAATACAGACAAGTTAAAGATAGAAGTAGGAGAGTAGAGAATCCACAAGATGATCAGAGAAGAGTGCAGAAACACCATTCATCTTGGGACTAAAGCAAAAGAAGTAGAGACCAATAGGGGACCAGATCGGAATGGTGGAGGAACCTCTTTTATAGGGGTGAAAAGTAGGATTTGTTGACCAGGAGCAAAATACAGCACCTGGGTATTATTTTATTTATTGGATATTTCTAAGGCACTTATACAGCAAGACAGTGTTTCAAAGTGCTACAAGGCAAAAGGGAAGGGAACAAGGGAAAAAATAAACATTGAAAATTGAGAATGAATAAATAGAAGCAAAAAGCAGTCCTACTAGGCCTTGTGACATTCAGTGCATGCAAGTGCAGTGAAAATAAAATAAACGGTGGTGGATTAAGTGCTATTAGGGTCCCCCAGGGTTGGGGGGAGGAAGGGCCAGGGTTGCCTGTTGGGGAGGAAACATGTAAGCGCCTGGGCAGAGAAGTTCCAAGCGAAGGGGGTAGGTCTACCATCCAACAGGTAAGTGCAGCATGGAGGCAAATTACCTGACAGGTGGGTGTGGGCCCAGAGGGAAGTGTAGGGGGTTGAGGGGATGTTGGTGTTGATTGGGTAAGACCGGATCCTATTTGGACTCTTGAGGGACCAGGCCGCCAATCTCAGCAACAGAGGGGATGGTGAGCATGGGAGGGGGAGAGGGAAGGAGGAGAAGAGAAAGGTCTCGAGTTGTTTGCAGAACTTGAGGTAGTCCGGTTCAAGACAGAGAGGGAGACTGTTCCATAGGAGGGATCTAGCTGAGAAGAGGGATCTGCCCTCCGCTCTCTGCTTGGAGAATCATTTGACCAGAAGAGAGTTGGAGCGAGAAGATCGAAGGGATCTGGAAGGAGAGTATTTAGTAAGAGAGCTCCAGGTAATGTAGTCCCAGGCTCCAGACAGACTTGTGGGTGATGCAAAGGGCCTTGAATTTGTTCCTTGCAGCAACCGGGAGCCAGTGGAGCGATGTTATAGCTGGAGAGATACAGTCCCTGGGCTTGAGGCCAAGGATAAGTCTCCCAGCCCTATTTTGGATTAGTTAAAGAGGACACAGTGAGGAAAGAAGCAGGTTGAGGAAGAGGCTGTTACAGTAATCCAGCCTGGAGAGACATTGAGCTTCTGGGGGAAGGTGATGAAAGGGAGAATGCCTCTAAGGAACTAAAGTTCAAAGTGGGCCAAGATGTGAGGAGAAAAGGAGAGAGTGGAGTCGAAGATGATCCCAAGTTTTCTGGATTCAGTGGAAGGAAGGGAGAGGTGAGCCCATAGAGGGTGGCCAGAGTGCAGGAGCGAAATGGGGAACAGGTGTCCCATTCGATATCACCCGTTAAGCAAGAGCTACGCCGGGGGATCCAGGAGCTAGTACATAGGGCACAGCAAATTTTACTTTTGCGTAAGATGCAAACTAACTTTTTGTCCATTTAGATTTAGATATTATCCAATATGCTTTAAATGTCTCTTAAATGCATCCTTTATTCTCTTTTATGCACATACCCAAATCTACACAGTTAATATTACATAGATCTGTTTTTATGGCACCACTTGCCTGAGGAGTCAGAATTAGCTCCTGGTAGTTCTTGGTTTCAAGGTAAATAGGCCCTCCTTGGCAATAGCCAGGAGCTAATTCCCAGCTCCTGGCAATTTGAAACCCTGCTTTAAACCAAGGACTGAGATCAAGAGATCAAAGGACAAGGAACCGATTGAAGATCTGTTAAGAGGATGTGGGAACACCTTAAACTCAGGGCCGACACCAAAGGAGAAGAGACCATGAGAAGCATAGAAGAGAAAAGGTTTAAGGCTGAGCTGAGACTATGGGGATATCCCCCTTTGGGGAAAGAAACCGAAAAGGTGTGGGAACCCTTTTCAACCCAAAGGCTGGTCCCAGTGGGAACCCTTTTCAAACCTGGAATTGCATTACAAGAATATTTATTTAGTTTTCTCATAGAATTAGACTGCCCCCATTTGTTATTTTGGTCACTCTGTTATATTTCCCCCAAATTAATCTTTTTAGTTTAACTTACATTTCTGTCATGGGCTGGTCTCTGTCCCAGTCCCCCACATGAAAAGTGCTATCAAAAGTGACATCATAAGATTAGGCAGGAAAACTTGCCCACATATGCAAGACTTAGGCGTTTGAGGGTAGTGGTGAACTACCTTTACCCAGGAGGGAAATTCTAGGTTTCCTTCAAGTCTGGAGTGCACGATTCTAGTACCAAATAACCCACAGATAATGAAGACACTGGTTTTCCTAGCTGCCAGTGTGACTTAGCGAACTAGATTAGAGTTTTCTAATTACCAGAAGACCTAATAATTGCCAAAGGAAGACTCAATTGGGGAGGAAACCCTGTTGTCGGCCCAACCTATTCAGAAGCTCACACATTCTTCCCAGCAAACTGGAGCCAGACAATGGGAGGAGAGTCAACATTTTGAACCCTGACCAGGGCAAAGCACTGGCATCAACACTGACACGTAACCACCATTAACGATGTAAGAGCACTCCGATGAGATAGCAGGTGCTACATAAGCCCATGAGGAAGGAGGAATAGGAGCATTGACTTCCATCGTTGGTAACTGCCCAGTTGGCAATTGGCACAGCTTCAGACCCAGACCTCGATGCCATCTGTGTCATTGCTGCAGAAATACTCCAAAGACAATGAACCTGAGTCCATCTTCTTTCGTAACTTTGAAAGACTCGCAGAAGCTTCAAAGTGAGAGCACTTCAGCTGGACACACTATGTGGCGCCATTACTAATTGGGAAATTACAAGTCACCTAAACATTCTTAAAGGAAGATGGTCATGCTAAATATGGCACCCTGAGGTGGCACACTGGAGTGGCTGGGACAGGATACAGAGGTGCAAAAGCAGCAATTGCAAGAGGTCTGCTTGCTGTCTCAGGAGACCCCTTATCAGATGCCATAGTAAAAGAAGAGATCATACTTTAGTAGTACGTCCCGGTTGCCCCATGTGCAGCTACTTGTATGGCAACTCCAGCAGCTGACTCTAGAATTAAGCAAACCAGACAGCCATAGGGGTTGAGCATAGCAGTGTAGATTAATCTGACCAGTCAACCCGGCGAGTAAGCCTGCAAAAACCCTACCGAAGAGGGAGCATAGGAATATTTACAGGTGCAGGCTCCCGAGAGATTACAGAAAGTGAAGCAAATCATTTCTTGCCCATTAGGGATCCCTATGGAACCCAGGAATCCAATGCGGACCATATTGGAAAGTCCTGTTAGGCAGTGCTTACAAATGTGGGATGCAGTCATTTGTTTCACTCTTGTTCCAGAACCGTTGGAGACAAGCTATTGTGCCCTTAAGGATATGCAAGTCAGACTTTGTGGTAGGAACCGAAGTATCAAAATACTCAAATTGTAGAATAGGGTAAGATACTTGCACAAGGAAGGGCTGGAATAATCTCCAGATAGGACGACGAAAAATAAAGGCCATGTTGGACTCTGGAAGCCACCAGACTGCGGTGCGCTCTGACCTTGTCATTACAAAACAAGTTAAAACCCAAAGGCTGGTCCCAGTCACTTATATCAATGGATACAAGGAAGTATACCAGAAGGCTCTTTTGCAGTTCAGCGTCAAAGGGAGGACGCATGGAAAAAATGTGGCTGTACTTCTATGCTTAACAGAAGGAGCAATCCTAGGCGCCGATCTCCAACAGTTTGATGATTGGTTCAAGGAGGCAAGGAGTGAGGGACATCTGCCCTGGACAAAGACTTGGTAGGTTAGATGGTTCGGGCAATCCCCACAGATCATTGAGTAGAATTGGAATGTCCAGAAGGGATATAACTTTGCAAACACAGTGAAAAAGTAACCCCTCCTTCCCGGTCCAACCAAAATATTGACAGAAATTAAAGGCAGGCGATATGTGATGAAGTCCCCTGCTTCACTCTGGGGAAAATAGTGGGATGTCCATGAGCCCCAAGGCAGTGTGGTGATAATCACCTAGACACCCACACCAGGTCCCGGTCCTTCCACAGGGGACCATCACATGCAGTTTTATGGCCAATTCCAGAGCAGGGTCCCCTTGAACCAACCTGAACCTCCCAACCAGAGAGAGTTTGGCCATGGCATTTACAATAAAGAATGATGCATCACACAAACACTGGGCACCTTTGAATATTCCCTTTGGTATTAAGTTGGCTTGTTGGTTTTAGGGAAAGAAACCTTAACCCTCGAGTACCAGAACACTCATAAATTAATAATGCCATGTTTCCCCATACCCAAAGGAAAGTATTTTGGGTTTTCCAGAGGTTGCGTAAACCCTAATGCACAGCACTCAGGAAGCCAGAAAAGCAGGCTCTTCCCCTGTCCACAAGGAAAGGTACTGAAGATGTTTATGGGGCACTAAACTCTACTAGCACTGTCCCATTGAGGGATTCACACACGGCAAGGCATGGAAAAAGCATAATTAAAAAATCCAGTATCTTTGTCATGGACACACTGCTACTCAGACATAAGTCCAATTCCATATTTACCCGTGCTGGCAAAGCATAAATAGCATGGCGTGATTCCGAGAACATCTAACGCAATTAACAATATTCCCAAGCCCTCTCACAGTAAGCGTACCAAAAATAAAGAAATCAAAGCACTTCATACGTTTCTCCAGTTTTCAGCAAGTCCATTAAGGCATTTTTCACCCTTCTGGACTTCCACGCAGAGCGTTCCTGGCTGACACCAACGCCGTATGTGTGTTCTCTGCAGAGCCAGCAAGGAGAGACCCTGCAGAGAAACAGCAGCACATGTAGAAATGCTTTCTCTTGCCTACCACCGTTTTTGAGGGACAAGGAGCCAAAAGCTCACCAGGGCATGGATTAGAAATCCAAAATGGCAGGTTAAACTCTTGAAAGCTTGGCTCAGCCTTTAAGTCGCAAAACACACCGCTGATAATATCAGTTTCATGCCATCAGAGCATCATATTCCTTTCCATCGCCTGTTTAAGACCCTCAGAGGAAAACCAGCACCAGAGGAAGGGTTTAAAAGGCTATTTAAGACTGGAGTCGCAGTCCGACAAGGTGGGTATTCGAAGGAGGAGCTGTGCGGAGGGGATTAGAGTGAGAGGAAGTAGTTTAGAGGAGGTGGAGAAGATTTTAGATGTAGTTGGAAACTAGAGGGGGAGAATAAACATTTGGGGGGACGGGGAGGGAAGAGCACCAGTACATGGTTGGAGAACATCGGGAGGTGAAGGTGTGCTCCGAGGCCGTTTCTTTTCTTGCCACACGCAGCTTCTGGGTCAGTCTGTCCTCACTGCCTACTAGCAGTGGGATCAAAGTGGTAACTGTGGAGCTTTAAGCTCCTCAATCTAGCTCAGAAGCGGATTTGAAGGTACAGCTATGCTGCTGTGCATTTTATATTTTTACTTTCTGTTTTAGTTATATTTCTTTTCACAAGTTGATTGCCTTTGAAAGCTCAGTCTCCACCCGGCTGGTTCGTTCATTCTGATAGCACCCTCACCAGGTACTAATTTATTTTAATTACCTTCATGTTTGAATAGATTGTTTTCCTTGTGCGCCAGTAAGGGGCAGAGGGTTCCAGGCCTCAGCTGTGTTCTGAGGCTCGTGCTTGGCTCACACAAGTCTTTCTTTTCTTACCGCATGCAGCTTCTGGGGCAGTCTGTCCACACTGCCTACTAGCAGTGCGATCGGACTGGCTCCGGTAATACCCTGTCTGTTTATATGGATGACATCCACAGACAGTGCAGCGGGCAAGCGCCCGTCGCCTGAAGCAGACCAAACGTTAAGCCTGACTTGGCCCGTCCGGGTTCCGGTTGGCCCGGGGGCGGCACTATACAGTAACAAATGTATTATTCTCGACAAACACTTCTAGATTTACTTTTTCAAGATGCAGTATTAGTGAATGCATTTCACATCAGGAAGAGGAGGAGGGAGGAGACTGGTGCACCGGTGGGTTGATCCTTATTGGATGCCATTCTGATGAACGCACGTTCTTTAGTAGCACATGCGCTATCTGTATCCTGGTCGAAACTCACCCAGATATCGTCTTCATGACTGAAACTTTGTTGAATGAAACATCTATTTCAGTCTTCTCTCATGAACTACCCGATTTTTACAACATCATGCACCTTGACAGGAACTCAACCCACCCTGGGGGTGGGTTTGTGGTCATTTTTAAAACTGCTCTCTGTTGCTCTACTGTTCCCCTGGGCCGCAAGCCTAGAATGGAGGCGTTTTTGCTGGGCTTTACAAATATCTGTGTCAATTTTCTGGCATTTTTTGTTGGTATATCGCCCGCCTAGCCCTTACACTACATTCTTTAATCCTTTCCTCGAGATAGTGGCAGAACTTCAGGTGAAGCTGGAGAACCTAGTGGTACTAGGTGATTTCAATATGAGCCTGAATGTCCCCCAGGCCCCTGTATTAGCTCAATTCTGTGAGGCCATGTTGGACCTAGGTCTACAACAATTTATATATGAACCAAACCATGTTCTGGGTGGTTTACTGGATTTGATCTTTGCACCCGCAGCTAGTGCAGCTGCTGTCTTGGTAAACCAGGTGCTGTGGTCTGGTCATTACCTTATGTCATTCAGGATACTGGGGCCAGTGGTAGAGGCCAACCCGTGGACCATCAGTTATTATCATCCAAGATTCAGGATAAATGTAGAGAGGGTGGTGTAATTGACCTGTCCTCCATTTCCTCTATTCTTGGGGAAGTGGCCAATTAGGTATGCTCCCCTTAAAGTCACCCAGGCCCGTTGATGTCTCTCTGAATCTTGGTTCACTGGCCAACTAAAGGCCACTTGCCTCAATGGCAATTCTTTTATGGCGCCCTAGAGAAAATAACATTTCAGCAACTTACGAGAGAGTATCTTCAAGATATTTGACTTGCCACACAATCTTTCTTCAGTCCAAAGAAATGTTTTGTGCGGTTAAGTCACTCTCCTCTATGTCTCGCTTCTCCACTGTGGTCCCTTTTTATGGTAAGGTAGCTGATATTCCGAAGAATATCGCAACCAGAACAGGATGTAGGATCACCTCTCCGGTGGGAGCTATAGAATTACCTCATAAGACCTGGACGCAGTTTGCCATTTTTTCTGAGGGCAAAGTCCTGCAGGTAGTGGGACTGCTTAAAGTCAGCGGCTCCCTCACATCCTATTCCTCTGACTACCCTTAAAGCAATCATGCCCTCCATGACCTCTTGGGTCACTGAAGCTGTGAATGTGTCTTGTCGGGCGGGTTTCATACCAGCTAAATTGATGCAGGCGATTGCTAACCCTCTCCAGAACAAACCCTCACTGGATCCTTTGATGCTTACTAATTTTCGTGCTATCTCACTTCTTCATTTTTTTATGAAACATCTCGAATCTTTAGTTGCTCCTCTCCCCTCTTCTTATTTGGGAAATTTCCAGTTTTTTTTTTTACCCCTTTCAGTCTGGTTTCTGGCCAGGGCGAGGCACTGAGTGTTTCCTGGTGTCAGTGGTCAATGATCTGACCATGTTGGTGGAGTGGGGGCCTTGGTTCTGTTGGATCCGTCTGCTGCATTGACACGGTCGCCCACTCCATCCCATTTTCCCGTTAAGTAACAGCAGGCCTCACGGGGCACATCCTGGACTGGTTCACTTCATTCCTAACTGAGAGGAACCAAATGCTTTCTCTACCTCCCTTTCTGTCTTCTCCTTGTGCACTATCTGGTGGTGTTCCTCAGGGTTCTGCCTTGTCACCCATGCTGTTTACCATATATGTTCAGCCGCTGCTCTGCCTCATCTGCTCATATGGCTTTCACTGCTATTCCTACGCCGACACTCAGATCCTGGTCCGATTAGATCTTGACCAAGCTACGGCGCCCTTTCGACTCCGGGAGTGTATCAGCAGTGGATAAGTGTGAACTGACTTAAGCTGAACAGGAACAAGATGGAGGTCCTGTTGGTGGGTGACCTTTCTGGTGGTGCTCTTTGTACACTATTTTTCTAGCCTGCTACTTTGGGTGATCTTCTGATTCCGGTGAGGGTGGTCGGGTATAAAGGGATTCTTTTGTCCTCTTTGTTGTCGATGACTTCACAAGTGAGCATGGTATGTAAAACTGGGCATTTTCTGCTTAGAGCACTGCAAAACGTTCTCCCTTTTTTGCCTAATCAATTATGACCTTTGGTGGTAGCATCACTAATCACCAGTCGTATCGATTACTGTAATGCACTCTATTTGGCCCAACCTGCTGGCTCTATATATTGCTTACAGCTGCTTCAAAATCTAGCGGCCCGGGTGGCCACTAACTCTCCTTATGGAGCCTATAGTAACCCAGTGCTTCGTGCCCTACATTGGCTGCCAGTGGTCCAGAGGATTACATTTAAATTATGTGATTGGTTCACCAAGCCTACTATCGCCAGGGGGCTGAATACCTGCAGGATACATTTTGCCCTTAAGTCCCATGATGACTATTGCGCTCTGGTGGTGCCAACTTGGTGACAATTCCTAAAGTCCAACTCTCCCGAGTAGGAAGGCAGTCTTGTTCCTTTAGGGCTGGTAAGCTCTGGAATAGTCTTCACCAGATCTGAGAGGCATGACCAACCATCTTCAGTTCAGGCATGCTTTGAAAACCTTCCTGTTTTAATTTACCTGTGCCGAGGCTGCTCCCTTGGAATCCTTGCTCCAAAATGCCTTCGGGTGAAAGTGCGCGGTATAAATCTGAATAAAAATAAAATAAAAAGGTGCAAGAACATTAGGAAGTGGAAGGAGGAAGAAAGTTAAATGAAGAAGAGGTTGGAGATGAATCCCAAGGTGGGGTAGTAGTACACCAGGAGGAGATGGTATTGAGCATCACAATAAGGTGCGAGAGAACCTAGTCAATCCGTTTAGGGAGGTTCCGGAAGACAAGCGTGGCCCTAAGCAGGCATTAGAGGTGGGGACCACAGTCTGAAGGGGTTAAACCCATGGTGGGTGGAAGGAAAAGCATGTGCCGTAGCTGTGAGAATGGGAAGGACCAGATCTGGAATGCAAAGATGGTGAGGAGGGAAGGATTCAGGTATCTAAGACAAAGAAGTAATGATGTAAAGACAGGTGAATGGATTCTGTGGAAAATGTCCTGAGATTATCAGAGAAGAATGGTGTTCGAATCCCCTGAACTGGAACTGCGACCAAAGAAGCAGTGCTTGAAAATAGACTGTAGAAGAAGGCTGCAAATACCCCTTTAAACCTAGCACTGAGACCAAAGAAGAGCAGCTTGAAAAGAGACCACAGAAGAAGGGTGAAGGAATCCCTTTAAATGCGGATGGAAAACAAAGGATGAAAGACCAGAAGAACCAAAGAGGAGAGTGGTCTGGGGCGGGATCCACACAAACACTTGGATTTACGCTACAAGAATACATTTAGTTTTCTGATTTATAAAATAGTGTCCAGTTTCTTATTTTGGCCACACTGGTTTATATTATCTAAAAATAAAAGCCTGTAGTTTAGTTAAACCTGTATGGTCACTGTGAGGAATTCGACCATCCGCACGGTGGGTGTGCACTCACCTGGGCTTTTTTTGACATTTTATATGAAATTGAATGATGGTAGATCAACCTCTGGAAAATGTGTGGGGCTAATCTGGACCATTTTCCTATGCTCACTGCACGACATTCACAAAGACCTATGTACTCTGGCTAGACACAGGCACAATCCTCCTTGTCATATGTAGTTGGGATCTGACAGGTGGAGTACAAGATGCATCTCAGAAAGGGTGGGCCAAAACTTTCCTCCTGCCATGGCCAGCCTAATTAGCTATCAAAGGCTCCATTGATCCGTCCTGTCCGTTTGTTTAACCTCTGCAGATGGTGGCACCAATTAACATACTAATAGAGTATTCTTCAAACAGACCCACATGGGGCCTGGCTGCAGAGGTTAAAACAAAGGAGAAAGGAATCCCCAACACCCTTTTCATATCCACTGTGCCAACCTGAAGCCAGTTCCCGCTCTAAAGTGTCAATGACAGTGAGCGGTCATGTCTGGTACATGTGTTTACCGTAGGCTACTCCTGCAGGGGGACCCCATTCAGAGGATAGGAGTATGTGATTTGATGGCGACAGAAAGTCTGTTCTCACCAAAGCTTTAAGGTAGGCCTGCCGCTTTAATCAGGAACCACAAGGAGCTCAATTAACCAGAGATACCCTTTTAGCCACAACAGACAGGAAGATGGGTGGGACTTAGTATTACATGCTTTCATCCCTTTACCTTTTCTATTGAAAAACAACTCTGGTTATGACGTCATGCATACAGGAGATTGTTGGTGGGCTTCCAGGATTGGTTCATTAAGGTAGGCTTAGCCTACACCAATCACAGTGGCTCATTTGGCTTTAAAGGAGGGCTGTGCGAAGACTTTGCAAGGAGTATCAAGAAGAACTCATTTCGACCCTGGTTTAAGGTGCAGTCTGCCTTACAGCTTATGTCAGTTATTGGAATGCCAGGATTTCCAAAGAGGGAATCAAGATCTCCCTCCCCTAAACATCTCCCAGGGAACAGAGGGAGATACTGAATCAAGAGGCCCAAACAGTAACTCCAGAACCAGTCCTCCACCCAGCACATCCTGCTAGGCTCTGCGAGCAAGCTTCATAGGTGGGAAGTGCCAGAGAGTCTCTGAACCAAACCAAGGACAAGTCCGTTACCTACAACACTCTTCAGCTTTGGGTCGTCCGTCTTAAAGGACAACACAAACCCAGTGACAAAGCTAGGAGGAGTGCATCAGAAAGCATTAACCAGCGTCTGCCTTAAAGGAAATGTTTGTGCCTGTCGAGCCGCTCTAACTGAAACCGACTGTACTGCCGACTGTTGTCACGCCGCAGTCGCTAACGTCATCCTAGACGCCTCGACCAGTGCTTCAGACCCGCCAACCAGCACAGACCATTCCTGACGCCGTGTAGGGCAGCCTGCAGCCTTCCATCCAGCCTTGCTTGCCGAACTGCCTGCCGCCTGATACCCACAGATGTCTCCCATCTTGAATTTTGTCGCAAAAGCTGCAAAGCACCCTGAAACCGACTCTACACTGTTGAGCACCAGGAATTTCTACAAGCACAAAGTACATCGTGGTTATGTCACCCTGGTCTTTCTGCGAAGACCCCCAGTGACATTTTACAACTCATTACTCCCTTTGTGCTGAAACCAACTATCCTTGCACTATTGCAATTCATTATTTTACCGACTACCCCCTGTAAGTATCAAGAGTGCATCCCTTTTCCTTCTTGAAGGGGTCTGTCCTCTGCATTTCTTTACAGGGTGGGTTGTATTTTGAAGTGTTCTAGAATTTTCTGTTGAATAATAATAAAGTAGATATCTGTATACAACCTTGACTGCACAGTCCCTTTTATCATTGGGTAATAATTGTATTTTTGCTGTTTTGCAATTAACCAATCATCCACGACCTTGCAGAGATAACCGTTCCGTCCATGTTACCAAAATTGGACAAGGTGGTTTATAATTTGCTTGTGTTTCCAATCTGCTCAGATCCCTTCAGGTGTTCTAGAGGTGTTGGGCTGATGGTTTAGAAACCGATATTCATCCCTGGACCACTGGTGCCCCGGAAGTTGATTTGTTACATTCCACATGGACTGGTTATTGATCCATGTCACCCTCATGACACACCCAACATTTCCACATAGCTACTGGTTAAAATCCATAGCTGGATGGATAGTTGAAGCACAGCATGTTCACTTCAGGAGTGCTGTGAGACAAGAGGTCAAAAACACCCGTTTAGGGCAGACTAAGCCCGTTATCCATTTGTGGTTGATAAATCACGTGGGTAAGAATAACATCAATAAATATGGCACTCCAAAGCAGTCTGTTTGCAGGAAGTGCTATATTAATCACCATTATAATTACAATGGTGGCACCTGTGTAGATTGGAAAAGATCAACATTTTAGGGAATTAAATCATTGGGCAAGGGTTGGTGTGGGTTTTAAATCTGATATTTGTGAAAATCTAACTATAAAAAACATTAATATCCAAAATATGAACATTGTTGCAGTAATACTTTGATATTTAATTTTTCTTTTCTCTTTTGGGAGCCCGGGAGTTTTCTGTTTAAAATTATTTAAGGAATTCCTTTGGATTATTCCCCAATGTTTGAATGTTTTTAATGTAATTAGGAGTACTTTCACCGAGCCCCTCTGTTCTGTTGAATAGTGGGTTTTGATGCAGTTTACGACAATCAATTTAATTTATCACCATCCCTCACATAGTTGAGCTTTTCTCCTGCCAATATATGGCACATTTACAGGAAACGCATGGACCAACAAAGGTATTAACACTAGTTTTTGTATGCCTTTCTAATAACCTATAAGTGGCTAACATTCAAGAGAAAGCATTTGATCCCAACTGCAATGCTTATACTTGGGTGTGAAGACCACTGACATTTGAAAGTGAAGATTCCGGCATGAAAGTGCTCAGACTAGCCCCCGCAGGTTCACCCTCCTATAGTTCTCCAGAAGCTGCAATACATCTTGTTGCCAAGAAACTAAACCTCTGAGTTTGTCATTTACATTTGTAAACACTCAATCAAATATACATATGAAATTGATCGGCAGAATCCCAAAAATGACTTAACAGGGCTAATAAATAGACCCACCATTAGAAACGTGCGTTATATACCAATCATAAGATACACGTCCATTTCGTCATCGCATCGAAGCAAGAGAAGTGGCAATTTCATAAGAAAAAACATTTAAAATACTACAAATCTTTACAGCTTTACACACAATAAAAATGCCAATAATTACCTAATAAATATGCAAACGTTCGTTCCCAGGCCACATCATAAAGTAAATGCAAGTTGAGGTTAATAACATTGTTCTAAGGTAACGTTTCCAAATGTATCAATGTCTAAACCCCACAAAAGCTTAACTTTGATGCCTAGCGCAGGCATTGCTCACCACCTGCTAGGAGATGTGGACAGCACTAGCCCTACAGATAAGTATGCATCGGGCACTTTTACCCTCTAAAAATGGGCAAATGCTCCCAAAAATTAAAAATAGGGAGTACAAATACTCCCAACAAAAAACTGGAAAAAGACATGTAGAATCGTGCGCCGCTGCTTTCACCTTTACAGCTCCATGGGTATGCTTGTATACGCAGTACCACAGGAAGAAAATACTATTTTAACTGCATTATTGGAAGTAGTAAACATGTATAACGTGTGTGTGTGTGTAGTTGTGTATGCGTTAGGGTATATTTAAATGTGTTAGGGGTAGGAAGGGGGTGGGTGCAGGAATAATGGGAGAGGGGTCTTGGGGGGTGAAAACCCCCGTTTTCAGAGGTGAGGGGGCATGGGGTTGGGAAAAAGGCGAATAATGAAGGAAGCACCAAATTGATCAAAATAAATCAGTCTTTTTTTTGTTTTTGTCTGCGACCTTTAATATTCAACATTATCACATAGAACCATAAAATCATTTTACCCCCCCCCCACTTAAAAAATAAAATAGGGAGTCAAATACTCGCACTTCCAAATCTTATCTGGAGCACTGGGCCGGCTAACCTTTATGCCCTGTACTGACAAAGTAAGAGCCTAGTGTCTGGTAAACCCGGCCCCTATGAATATAAGAGGACACTGCAAAAATGATCGCACTACTGGATGTAGATTTACAAAGGGCAATGGCATCCTTGAGGTTTCGGACAGCATGCGACTCCAAGAGGGGCTTAAGATCCTTATAAAAGGGACATAGCAAAAGAAAATGTGCTGAACTCTCCCTATACAACTGGCACAAGGGACACAGTTCAGAGCTGTACCTACCCTGCACCAACATCTGATGATAAGTTTGTGTTTTTAAACTGTGACAGGGATCTGAACTGGTCAAGAGTGGATGGGAACCCCCCTCAGCATGGGGTGGGGAAATTGGAGACCTGCCAGCATTTGTTAGAGCCAGTCTTGCTGCAGAGTTGAAGTGTAGGAGTTAGTTGTGCCCCAGTTCCTGTTCATGCTACAGGTGCCTGAATGTTTGAATTGAGTCCCACTTCTTCTTGCCCCATGCCTGTACTGCACAATGCTGGTCAGTTTCTTTCTTGTCCCGCAGGATTTCAAGATAGATCCAGCATGCACAGGGGTGAAAGAACAAGCAAGCAGCCTGTCAGAGAGAGAGCATGTGTTGGTTACCCGATTTTCCTGACAGAGTAGATTGCCCTCCCCACCCCGCGCCATTCGGGAGAGCCTCCCCGCGCCATTCGGGTGAAACTGTAAGGATACAATTAACACCTATCAAGACTTCACGCAAACAGGTGGAGGCGGCAGAATACATATGCTTCTTGGGGATTCTTGTTAACAGGGGTCAGGAACTGCAGAGGAGGACAATAAGGATAGTATTAGGGTTATGGATAAGAGCTTCCCATTCTTCCCTCCTCCGTCCCTTTAGTAAAGTAATTACCAGGAATGAGAATGACCCTCGCTTGAACCACCAATAATCCAATCCAGGAGACTCTCGAAATGATTGGGAATCTAGATCTTCCCCACAGATTGCAACTTCTTGAACAAGGAACGCAAGGATAAACAAAATGCTAAATACCTATAAGGAAGCAGCAATCCTCAGTGTTGCAGGATTGAAAGATGCTGCTTGTTTGACGTCTTGTTGGTTAAATAGAAGAGCCCTGATCACCTGACCTTGTCACATGATTGGTGTCAGATATGTGTGAGGCAGGCATGGTATCATAAGTTAGGCACAGGCACAAAGATACACGTTTCAACACCTTTATTAAGCTTTTGAATGGGAGTTGGAGACTTCTTAGCTGGCCCAAATCTATAATGGGGTAGTCTCGACCATTAAATAAAAGTAATTAGTCAAAGTCAGTCTACTCAAAATAAAGAAATGTCTATATCCGAAACCTATGCTTGCCCTCACGCTTTTACAATAACTAAGTGGTGAGAAATAAGTCAAAACAAAAGAGTATACCAAAAGAAAATCATGATGACAATGGAGTTGGATAACACTCCCTTCCCCAAGCTTGAGTAATAAAAGTTTGTTAGGAGCTTGGGTGTCTAGTTCACACAGTTCACTCAGGCTTCACTAACCTGGTTTGGTATCAATTTCTCAAAAACACAGTTTTCTCAGGCTTCCCTCGCCTGGTTCAGCATCTACTTGCAAATGTTCCACAATGGGGATTTCCCTTCCCCAACAGTTCAACAATCCTTCAATGGGTTACGTGACATAGACCTTCGCAAATGCACAGTATTCGCTAGCCCTGTGTGGGACCACTCTTGTCAGTTAGGCGTTCACACAATCGTACCCCTGGCACTAAATGCACAGTATCTTGGTCGGCCCTTTGCGGGACTACTCTGTTACTAAGGGCGTCTACAAAGTTCATGCTCGTTGCATTATACGTCACTTGGTCGGACCCCCGGAACTATCTTGCACAATTCTTCTTGTGTGTCCCAGAACCTCTTCTCAATTCTCATTACGGGCCCCAAACCCTCTTCGATGATTCCATAAACGTAACAGTTCTTATTTCACTTTCGCTCTTGCTCTGAGCCCTCTGTAATTCACAATCTCTAAAAGTCTCTCTCCACTCATGTAAACGTACACACGGCCTCACGGTCGCTTTGTTTATCATTGCACTCTTTCAACATCGGACAATAAAAGCTTTCATCTTCATTGCTTCTCTCGATATACGCGTGTCCTCATTTTGCAACATTGTATTTCACTCACGCCTCTCACAAACTGGGCCCCTTCTGCTTTGAATTCACTGGCTGTGTTTCTCTTTATCACTTGTTGCGTGTCGAGGTTAGGGTCTCTTCTGCTGCCCTTCCGACACTGCCGGGACTTCTTGCACGCCCAGTGGAATGAGCACCTGTGCCAGGATTTCTCTTTGGAGTTTGTTTCCTCAAGTGACCCCCTTCTGGCTCCTTGGAGACACTGCTCCCGCACCACACGGTCTGCAGTCATTCCACCTCTCAGGCCCTCAGTGTTTCGGCGCTTCGGGTCTCTGCTGAAAGATTTCGGGATACCAAGGCGACCGACTTCGCCTGCCTGCTCGACCTCCAACTCTAGCTCCTTCTCGGGCTCCGACTCGCTCACTGTGTGATTCTATGCTCCAGCTCTTATAATCTGTTTCAGGTGTGCTTGATTATGATTATGTCCCTGACCCTGCCTGGCCTCATTACTTGGACTGCACCATTGCATATTACTAGTGTTAATCTTCCTAATCTCAGTCTTCATCTTCCTCTTCCTCTTCGTCGTTTCAGTAGTTGGGCTGACACAGAAAGGAGGGGAATTATGGGAGTTGTAGTATCCCATAAAAGTAGAGGGAATATGGGGAAAACAGTTGGGAAATGGAGGCTACCATGGCTCGCCTTCCGGTGTTTCTTCCCCACTTCCCAAGGACCCCATAGCCAGGTGATCCACCCTCGCTTGTCCACCATCGAGATTGGGATCCAATAGCGAAGGCCCTTCCCTGGCTACCTGAATAAAGGATCCCATGGGATTGAGTAGTGAAACACCCTCAGGTTTTTCCACATATGGCAGCCGACATCTTGGTGTGGGATTTGTGTCCTTACAAGAACGCGATCTTGGAAAGGGGTATGAGGTTGGGACAAGATCTTTCGAAGAAATGGGAGCAGTGCTGAATGGGTCACAGCTGGCTTTTAGTTTAACAAGGTAAGATTCCCTTTTTACTGGGATTACTCGGTGGAATTTTGCAATAACCCCTAGATAGTAGAGAGTCCACCGGGGTTGCCATTACCTCCCTGGAAGGAGCAGCGCAGCCAGCCATACCCGCTGAGGGGCCTTAACAGCGTGTAAATCCCCCACAACCTCAGAACACTTTCCAATACAGAAACCAGAAACTATATGTAACATGTCTCGGCACAAGGGAGGTGGAGGCAGCTTCAATTAGGGTGCGGAACGCTCACCTTAAAATAGCAGCAATCCCAACAAGCAGCGCCCAACACACAAGGACAATGTTCTTACCTAGATTGGGGCCACAGAGCGGCTCTCCTGGCAAGCCGGCATCTCGGGACACTGAACTTGATCATCGATGCAGCGAGCAGCCATTGACCAACGCCAGCGGACTGGCGAAGAAGCTGGATTTAGGACCCCTTTTGTGCTTTTACTTACCTGTAACACCTCCCATGGGGAAAGGAAAGCCAGTGATTGTTCCGGAGAACCAGGTGTGGGAGAGGCCCAATGGAAAGGGAAGAACTAGGATAAAATGATGGATTGGGAACAGGAAGGTCTGGGTTATTCTGGTCAAAAGACGAGGAGGAGGACCACCAAAAGACCAGCAAAGGAACGACAGAGTAGAAGAGCATGGAGGATTACTGAAGGAGTGTGCAAGGTGAGGTATTGTGTGGTGAGAGGAAGTGGTACTTTGGTTTGGGTGTGGGTGCAAGGTGTGTGTAAGCAAAATTACTAGGGGCGTAGAGAGTAAGTGAGAAGGTGTCTGGGAGCGTGAAAGAAAGGCAACCTAGTGAAGGAGTGAGGTGAGAGTAGTAGTGTGGAGAGGTGAGTAGTAGTAGTGTGGAGAGGACAGAGATGTAGGTGTGGGGAGGAGAAAATAGTATAGGGTAAGATCGGAGGGTGTGGTAGATGGTAGAGAGAGAGATACACATCAGAGTTTGAAAGACAGGAGAAGAGGGCCGTGGAGTAGCAGGGAGATTGGGAGTAGGAGAAAAGGGAGAAGAGACGGAGAGCCATAGGGAGAGTAAAACGAGGATGTGAAAGGAAAGCAAAGGACTAGGCGGGACCTGCATATCTAAATGTCACCAAGACTTATGCTACACTACATTGGAGGATGCAGTTTAGGGACCACCTCGACTTGTCACAGAGGGAGAGAGAGAAGTTGTTTGTCCTTTGGCCATCATGGCCAGCTCCTCAGATGGTATATGGTTTGCCAATATTTAGATTCAAGGCAGGAGTTGCCCTTAGCAAACCCCCTTACCATTCTAAAAATAAACACCCTTGAACTGTCTTTGAGAGTTGTTGGTGTGTTCTCTTAAAGCCACCTGTGATAACATCAAATGAAGAAAATACTGAAAAACACTGCCGGCCATGATTGCAAAATGTTCTCACATTAGTGCACTACCTCTTGTACAAATGCTACCCAGCATGTGTAGGTTGGTAAAGCTTATATGCTTTCTTCTGTTATCAATGTATGTGAACCATAGAACAGTGTAAGGCACCAGGGAAAACACCATGTTACTCTGATGCAGACTCTGCTGAGCTACTGTAGACCCAAGGACCTCACTGCTCAGTTCCAAGTATGAAACGCTGGCTTGAAGTAATAGTATGGAGCTAGCCAAGTGGCTATTAGAGATGGGAGAAATCTAACAGGCTAAGAGTACAGACGTTCCTGCTAGCAAGCCATGTTTGCCTACTTCTAAGTTTCAACCGCTTTCCTCCACATGGACAAGAAGCCCTTCTCAACAGGGAGTTTTTTTTTTTTTACTGACGTGTAATACAGGCCATACTTCGACACGAAATGGAGGAAGTGTACACATTCTAAGTAGGTTAAAATCCACCATAAATCACTAACATAGTCAAGTGCAACTGATCTCTGTTGATCAGTCTATGTAAAATCTCAACTAGTCTCTACACTGCTTTGAAACAAGTAAAAAAGCAGCCAAAATATTTCATAGTTGATGCAGAACTATGAAAGGCATTTGTGATAAAAGATCAGATGGTAGATGCGCAAAACCATGTGCCACTCTAACACCAACGTAAATGTTTTACTTCATTCAAAAAAGAACCATGCATGAGCAGTGCTGATCATGATCCCACTCAAAAGATCATGTATGCTACTTCAGTGAGTGTTTAAATCACACTAATTGTTTGAGATCTTGTTCATGAAAATATCAATGCATACCTTTAATGATTAGAGCTCTTCTCGGGCTCTCTTTCTCTGTCCAGGTGAAAAGCAATTATAAGATGCTTTTTTGACATTAAATGTTTACTTCAAATGGTGCCTTGTTAGCTACCTAAAATGCAAGAGGTTGAGTTCAACTACTGCAGGGTGTATATTGCTTTTATGTTGCATCTTTGTATATAGGGATAACATTCTTCCTTTTAAAATGATATGGGTCACAAATCATGGGTGTGAGGAAAAGACAATCATAGTTCAGCCATTACCAGACTATACTGGATTGGTAGTCCTATTCTACAAACATCTATGAAAAGCAGGGCACTTGTTGCTCTTGTCGCACACCCGCCCCCCAAGTCAGCCCACTACGTTACTTCCTGCCTCATTATAGAAACCTGCAAATTCAACATCCCCACAATTCGTGCAAGCTTCACTGGCTCCCAGTGCCCACCAGGATTATATTAAGAACTGCATGCATCACCCACATATCAAAAACTTGGAGTCTAAGCTAGAACCTAAGGAGGAACTTGCAAACATGCCTTCACCTGCCTCGCCCTGACTAAATGGAAGTCAATCTCGTCAAAGGTTCCAAATGACCCACCCACCTGCAGTTCAGCAAAACACTGAGAACGTGGCTCTTTCAGCAATACCTTCTGGAAAAATGAAAATCCTAATCTCCGTCCACCAACAGTACTGTGCTATTGTACAAAATACAAGGGTGGACACCCTCCGGTTGTAAAGCACTCCTCTGCTCGAGCTGGGTTTGCACTATAAGCAATAAAATAAAATGGTTTCCATTGCGGGAGAGCCAAGGGTTGACTCCATCTCCTTTGTCGTAAAGCCTGTCAACATCAGTATCTGCTTGATATACAAAGCAGAAAGGCCAATGAGCTGCACGGCTGCCGCTATGGCACTGCTTCATTTCCTAAGGTTCTCACTGTCAACTCGACATCCAAAACTATAAGGCAGGCACCAACAGAAAAGGAACTGTGGAGATGTGCTGATGAGGAAAAGTGAACAGCTGCTTGGAACGGGTGATGCTTGTAAGGCAAAATATAACAAGGTTTTTTTTTTACCAGCATGTAGTGGCGTTAATATGTAATATGGCGTTTTTTTGGGGGTTTTTTGCCAATGTTATATGCAGTGTTGTTGGTGGCATGCAAAGCACAGGATTTACAACACAGCCAAGCCCAATTTCACGCATAGAACTTAGTGTGCTGCCAGGTCAAATAATGAAGTGTACCAATTGTTTTCGGATGCCTCATGCATGGAGACTACATTAAATTATATAACTAACATTTTAACATTGCTAAAATACTAATTCTAACTTCTGTAACATTAAAATGCAGTCTCATATGCAAACTTAGGTGAAATACCTCTTGTATTTGTATTTGATGGCACTACTAAAATTAATTTTTAAATGCACACTGGCGTTTTCTTCAGCTTGTGGAAAACAAAAAAAGGCAAATTGCAGGAAAAAGAGTGAAACAGTAACTCTGAGACTGAAGCTTTCATTGTTCTGAAAATGAGGAATGATACAGAGCACATTTTATTATCATTATTGGTGGAAAAGGTAGGCAGACAAACCACGTCAATAAGGGGATGGGTCAGAGTTCTCTTGGTAGCAAGGAATGAGGAGAGCAGTTAGTTCTGGCTGGGCTGAGGAGACCGAAGGAGGTTCCAGGGGTCAGAGCGCTAGCTTTGAGATATTCAGCTGGCGCTCCCCACACAAGATTACAGAAGCATTTCGCGCTGACACTGGGTCTGCATCTGCGAACACAACGAGGTTGTGCGGGGGACTTCAAAGAAAAACCGACCTTGGTAAGATAGTACTAAGTGAGGGCCAGATAAAATACTGTGTGTGTGTGTGGCTAAGGTTTATTGCAGTGTAGAGAAGTTAGGGAATCATTGCATGCTTATTTTACATTATTTTTAGAATGTGGGAACATTAATCCATATGTAAAAAGAAATATCTGCTTCTTTTGTTTAGTTCTCTTTTATTACAGAGGGTGCTTTTTTGTGTCATTCGTGCATCTGTTTATTTACATAAGTGATATATAAAGGGGAGGCTCATATCAGTACACTAGTGCATTTGCCAGTTTACCAATGCAAGTAAAATAGCAGAGGTTTGTGTGCGGTGTGATAAATGTTTCCTTCCTTGCATGCTGATGGGAATGTATCTGATCTGATACATAGATTACTGGATGTAAATAAGACAGTAGTGTTTTATGGCACATAGATTACTGGATGTACCAGTAATACCAGCCACAAACTGTAGGTGGTGCTCTGAATAAAATCATTGGGTTCTGACAGTGCATTAGTCTGGGGCTTTCTACAGACAACTAGGAGGTATTCTAATAGAAAGGAAAGGTTTGTTTTATGATGGGGTTATAGTATAAAAAAAGAAAACCATGCTCACCGCTATACCACAGGAATAAATACCGCAAAACAAAATACCACTAAAATTACAACCAATATAAGCTAACAAGGTATGGTCACTAAAATAATGTGATGCCAAACCCAATCTAAATGCAAAACCAATTTACCGCCAATATTTTCATGGTAAGAAAATACCACCAAATCCCGAATTTACCCCAATAGAACAAAATATCTTAAATGCTCTGCCATCGAAGGAGACTAGACCAGGTGAGCTATTGTCAATAACATCTAAACCATCATTTTTGTTTTATCGTTGCGATGTGCAAATAATATTTTTATTCCATGTTATTTTATTAGGATTTACTCAAATGCAACTAAGACATCAAGCAAATGTTTCTCAGTTCGACAGAAAAATAAAGAGAAAAAACATTCCTAATCTCGAGTGACATTGTGTCTTTCCCTTTGGGCTGGAATCAGTATCCTGCGGTTGCAGGTGGAGCGAGGGGTAGCCAGGTGCTCTCCATAGACTACAACTGCGGTGGCCTAAAAGGCTCCTCGAGTTCCAGTATTGATTCCCGATTCCATATCTGGTGATGTAGTTCAATCTGAGACTGGATGTACGGAAAATGGGTGGAACCTATTTGGGTGGGTGTGGAAGAGTACTGCAAGAGACATCCAATGTAAATGTGTTTGTAGTGCAATGCAATGTAAAAGCATATCATATGAGGGAAGAGATTCGAAACCACAATCACCATTAACGGTTTGTGTTTGTTGAACTCTTGGTGCATTGAAGTCCACAGCGCGGTTGCATTGCTTCCGTCTCACACTAGCATTTCTGTTAGCCCAATTCTGAGTCTCTTAGTACTTATGTTCAGGCACCATTTACTTCTGTGGTTTTCTACATTCACAATGTCCAAATCTCCTTTCTGAGAGGGGACAGGCATTCGGGCTTCCTCCACATCCCACAAATTGATGATCGGCCAATGAAATTCAAATGTGGCAAGAAGAGGATATTAGCGTTTGCCCCTTCTGCCTTGAACTCTTGTTAAAATCCATGTGTTGCTCTGCACCCTGTGTTTTGGCCCCTAGTTTCCTCATTCTCAGCCGAAAACTGGGAAACTACTTAAAGGAAATAGCTTGTGAGGCCTAGGAGTAGTGGCAGACCCAATCAAAGCCGGTCCATTTACAAAACGTACCCCGATAACTTAATTGTGCTGAACTGCCATCTGGCAAGGACGTGACAGTACTGGATTTTTTATTTTATTAAATAATAAAATGATGCTGGTAATCCCAGCTCTGAAATGGGAATCTGCTGTTTAGATTCCCCTTTCATAGGCTCCATGCCAAAAGCATAGTGTTATCAGTGACCTGCTTCATCAGTATCCTGATTCACAGCACCTGCTCTACCCGTGGCACAGCTTTAGAGGTCACAGTTGCCCATTTGACACCTAAAGTGACAACCAAGTCTGCAGCGCATGGACTGCATTTGAGATATGCGATTTTGTACCAAAATTATAATGACCATAAGTAGTGTGAGGAAATCATGGTATCAAAAGGAGAGTCACAAACAAGAGATGCAAGTTCAAAAGCTTTGTATATAATTTTGCACGGGGTTGGAGACTTATTGAGGGGCCCTAAATCTAAAGTGGGAGTAAACTCGACCATAAAGTAAAAGTAAAACAAAAAAGGTTGTAACCCTATTGCCTGCCCTAATTCTGATACTAAAAGGTGCAAGGGAAAGGTATACAAAATGAAAAGGATAGCGTTCTCAACAAAAGGAGCAGGACGGCAAGGGGTTTGAAGCAATAATGAATCCCTTCCCTACGATTTCACCTTGGGACAATTAGATTGGAGGTCATAGGGATTTAGGCAGCACAGTATTTCCCAGTAAGGCACACTCTGGCTTACTGGGGCAAATCAACAGAATGTTCAGGCTTCTTTCATAATCAAATATTAGTTTGAACTTTCCAAAAACAAAGGTTGCAAATGTTTTCCACAAACAGACTTCTTCTTGAAACAAAAACCTTAAAAGTCACATTCTTTCATAAAAGTCTCAGGGATGCCCATCCCCAAGATTACTTGGTCACAGACTTTTGAGACGTCATAGGTTTGGCTTCGGACTATGCCTGACCTCTTCGACAACCGTTACCTTAACTCTCTCCCAATGCTTTCTGGTACTTGTAGTTGCAAGATTATGGGCTTCTCTCCACATAATATTACTGGTTTCTCTGAGTCGGGCTCAGATCTCTTATCTTTCACATCAGCCTCCCTCAGTCAGGCACAGGCTTGAAATGCGTTTCTACAGCTCGCACAGGATCCTCTCAATCAGGCGCAAGCTTCAATCCACATTATTTTCTATTTCCAGCAATCTCTTTTGCCTCGGGACTTTGAATAGTCAGGCAGGTTACTACAGAGACTTTCGACTTTGCTGTATCCAACAGCAGGACTACTCTGTAAACATTGCATCACACTGTTCTTTAAAGCGTTGATCTTTCTTTACTCGCGGTTGCCCTATTACGCACAACTTTGACTTGCTACAGTTACTTTCAAGCAAAAACAACCGGGCCTTTGTTCTTCTCTTTAGTTAACTCATCGGCTGTGTTTTAATATTGTGTGTCCCAGTTCAGGGTTCCTTTACTCGTAGCTGTATCAAACCAACCCAATTCAATCATTCACGGGGAGGGAAGCAGGCTTCTCATCAAGGTTCCCTGGAGCATGACTTCCAGATTGGGGTATCAGCTGCTTGTTGCAAGTGTGTTGCTTTTGCTTGGCTATCTTGAGACTTCTCCACAGCTCAAAGTCCTCTGGCTTTCTGCCCTCTGATTTCGCATTCGCAGCAGCTCCTGAAGTCCGATCTCTTCTCACTCCCAGTGTACCTCGCTCAGAGTGTACCTGTGTGCTCCGCCTTTTATCCCAGGTGGGGAAGTTAACATGTTTCAGGTGGGGATGATTGGAAAGGGAGACCTGGCCTCATTACCGCCACTGAAGAGAGTCTGGGGTAATCTTCATGACTCTGTTCCTGATCTTCCTCGGTCCAGTAGTACTGATAGAGTAAGAAGGACGATGATTATGGGAGTTGTAGTGTCCTACAAAGTAGGTTGGGATAGGAGTAGGGAAGGTGTCGGGAAAAGGGATAACATGTCTTGCTAGAGGATGTTCCACCCCCACTACATGAGGACCCCCTCCCCAGGTGATCCTCCCTCGTTTGCCCACCCCTAGGGTCGGATCCAAAAGCGATGGCCCGCCCCTGGCCACCTGAGCAACGGATCCCCGGGGTTTAGGTAGTGAAACACTTCCTAGTTTTTCACAGTAGCGATGATGGTGGTAGAATAAACTGTAAGAATAAAGCTATCCCTGGGTTAAGGCATGGTGCATGGATCTACTTATGATCATTGCAGCCACATGAAATTGGTATTGCACAGGTGTCAGCCCTGTGGGCTCAGTTCAGCTGTGGAAGGGTTATGTGTATTCCCACAGGCAGGCCCGACCCTAACCTACTGACAGAAATGTAGCCTAGTGGGATTGACTCTTTATTCTTTTGTAAGGGCAGGTAACACCCTTTGCCCAGGCACAGCCCCTCCACCGGACGCTGACCGAGGAACAGGAATCAAAGGGCACACCCATTCATAAAGAGCCAGGAATCACACCAGGGGGCTTTGTTTTTAAAGGCCTTTGTTTCTATTGAGAAGGAAAGGGGGTGTAGTTAGTGTAGCCAGGGAGAGATCTGCTCAGTTTGAGGAGAATTCTGCCATTTTGTTTCTCTCTTCCCCTCTTTCACTTCCCTGTCGCCTCGACTTCCTGTAGCACAAAGAACTTTGGGTATGATGTCACAAAGGCAAAGTCTACTCATCTCAAGAGCAGGGGCTGCACCCCTAAAGCGGGCAAGCGCATGTGGTCTTTGTTGGACCCTTCTGAGAGGTCCTTTCTGAAGTCCTCCAGTAGTGAGGGGAAGGCAGGTTTTCCAAAGCCAGAGGAACAGTCTGTCCCCTACCCCAGGGACCATTTGGAGTGTTCTGCTGCTGGAGTAAGACCGCCTCATCGTCTTGGAGGACCCCCTGCAATAGTGTGGCAGCCTCCCCCATGTTTGTGAGCACAATAAAAGGACTCATTTTGTCCCCAAGCCCCTAGACTGGGACTCACAGCACCCCGTGTGCGAAGGCAGCCGCAATCCAAGTGTTTTTCACCATTCAGCTGCTGAGAGAGCGTTTCATGAACTGTTCAACACATTTGAACTAACAGTTGCTGCCTTTTGCACTCTCTCGATCTTCACGCAGCACCAAGAAGTATGATTCAGCACTTCCAAACCAAAAAGAATGTACTATTGACTGCCAACTGTCCCCTTGCTTCATTTTTGGGTCCAAGAGACTGGTTATGTCACTCTGATAAGTTTTTGCTCACAAGTACATAACCGTTTTCTGTTTCTGTTTTTATACTTTCTTTTTTTTTTAAAGAAATTAGACAATAGATGTATACACTGACATGACAAACATATTGCATATTCTAATAACGTGGGATACAAGGCAATATTGCGTACCACCATACATTAGTACAGTCTTAACTACTAACAGAGTTGTATCAAAGTCGCGTTCCAACTGTCTACTTAGGCCACAGTGTCATCTTGGTGTGTGGCTGTAATAAATACATACACCATGGACCGCAAATATACATATCCTTTTTCAAGACCATTGTTGCTATTGGTTGCCTTTGTTCCCTGCTTTATTACCCAGAGTGATGCATCTACTATCCTGGCTTATTCTGTTTTTCCAGTTAGTTATTATTGTACATGGTGTGTTTATATTTCTATAGAACCTTGATTGGACATTCCTTTATTTTGGACTGTAATACTTTGCTGTTTGGGTTGCTAGTGGACCACTTTCGCACCCCTCTTAAGAGTACAGCCTTCCCTCGTATCACGTTACCACAACAGTTGAAGGAGAAATATCTCTGGACTGTTCCCTTTTAAACTTTGATTGTTTTGGCTCTTGGTTTGCACAAGCCTGAGGGCTAATTGGGCGTTTTAGCCTATATTTATCCTTTTCTTCCTACAGAGCAGAAGACAATTTAATACAGTAATTTCAAAACACTTTCGTTCTGGGGAAAGAGTTTAAAATGGTGTAGGAGTTTCACAACGCTTGTAATCCTCAATTGAACTGTGCGGGTGGCAGGGAGCACGGTTATGGAAGGTGTCAAGGGCAGAAGCTGGCTTATTGTGAACTGATGCACCCATTTCATTTCTTGTATATTTGTACTTTCGCCCTTGTGAAAGATTGAAATTTGCTGTTAAGCCAGCATTGAGAGTCTATGGAAACCAGGAGAGCAAAAGGCCAGAGATTGTGTAGAAGGTCTGCTGTGAATTTACCAGAGTACTTTCGCAAATTTAAGAAGTTCCGATGCAACGTTGCCAAGGTCAATATCAAACTGACTTTTAGTCAAAAAATCCCCCCACAGGGGTGATACCAACATAGTGGGTAGGGGATGATAACTCTCACAATGGCCTATGTAAAACTGTCCCAAAAAGAAATATGCAAAGTCTCTCCCCACAATAATAAAATAACCTATATTAAGTAGGATTCCCCCTTAAATTTCCTCTCTCAGAGGTAGGTCACCTATTCAAAGCGTGGATTCCGACATATTCTCAAACAAAAGAATAGGTAACCCTACTCTGGATCACTTTGTATGGGTAGACGCGGATTATAAAGTAACAGCTACCTATAGGGCAATCAATCATGCAGTCCTTTAGCTTGGATTAATTAATCTGAGGGACATGTAAATGGTGGAAGCAGTCCCAGGTCTCACACTGTGACAGAGTGCGGTTGCGGCCCTTCCCTAAGTTATGTTTGAAGTTCAAATTGAGCCTTGATATCACTGTCTGAACTATTAGAAATTCTGTTTTCCAACAAGAAGCATTTTATCAACAAGAAGACATGTGTGCCACTTTTGTTTTTCCTGTCCTGCTAAAGGCTGTTTACATCTGTGCCGGGGACACTAGGGATGGCTGTACCCCTGGAATTCATTAGGCTGAAACGCCAGTGTCGACATATTTGTATTGTTGAATCGTAAGACCCACTTTTTATGTTACATCCATAGATGATAAGAACATTTAAGGGAGCTCGCAATGTTCATCACTAGACAAAATGGGATACTTGATTAAAGTTCAGTATAACCATGTGCCTCTGCGAGAACGGCTGCGCAGGTGAATCCTTGGTGAATCATGGTGATCTTGTTCAGTGCATCTCTCCGATATGTCTCTCACGTGATGATCTTTTTAACATATCAACTGATTTTCATCATGTTATCAACTTGATTTCGACTTTTGCACTTTAATAGGCGACTAACCTCACACAAGCAGATTAAGTGATTCTTGCACATATATGCTTTTTTAAATTATGTTTTTATATTGCTTGTAATAAGGGTACAGCTATTTAGGTTTTTTGGTAATCAATATATTAATATGCTGCAATATCTAATATGTGAACATAGCATGCCACATCTGGAATATACTAAGGAATTCGGATTATTGGCACTTTGAGCATAATTGTGTGTGTGTGTAGAGAGTAGGATTAACTATTCTCTTGTTTGAGTATAACCCACAATAGTGAGCACATACAATAGAAGAAGCTATCGTTCAAGTTCACTCTGCAAACATCAGGCCTATTGCAATCGGTGGTCAATTTCAGATGCACTAATTATCATAATGAAATGAATACCCTGAAAGCCTACTACCCCTGCAAAGAAAGGAGGGCCAAAAAGAAAGTCTAACTAAATGTGCGTGGTGGCGAACAACCTAAGCCAATGGAAGGAGGTTACGCTTTTATCGTGGCTCAAAAACGATGAGCACAAATTCAGCGATGAAGAACGGCCAACAATATTCCTAATGTATGGTTTCCGCAAGCTGTGGAGATCATTGTGATGAGTTGCATACTGCATGGTTTTATGACAATTCTTGGCCGCATTGATGGTTAGGGTGATTACATAAGCTGTTTATTACTTGCTACAGTCTATGGAGCGTGGAAAATGAACTGGCCATTTAATTTGTATCGCAGAAAACAAATGACCAAGCCGGCTAAAGATCATAAAAAGCAATCCTATTCAAGTTTCATTCTTTTGGCACAATGTGAAACTTTTCATTTTTGCGTGGAATGGGGTCAGGGAAGTAGGGGAAATAAGTAAGTCCTTGCCAAGTAAGTGCGATCGCGGAGGAACAGGGATGAACATTCCATTTCCTTCCACCTGCTACTAAATCAAAATTAATTCCTCTGAACATCTGTGATGCCCAAAGTGCAGTTCATACCAAGTCTACGTCCCGAGCCAATGGCATGCAACGCGCTTAAATCAATCAACTTCATCTAGATAGCCTGGCACCGCCGCGATGGGGACTGATGGTGCGCCATTCCGTGCCAGCCGCTCGGGCCAAGGCCCTGGGCAGAACACGCTCAGATTTCTCATAATGAGATTAGAGTCCAGCGCCTTTGATTGATTAAGACAGGAACTGCTGGTTTCGGGATGAGCACAGGATTTTTGGGGAGTATGGTCCCCCACTTGCTCAGAGCTTCACTACCAGATAATTCAATTACAGCGCTTTATTTCAACTAGTAATTTTGCCATCACTATGTTTATAGCCTACCCAGAGGTGGGAAAAATTGCAAAATCAACACAGCTACTTTTAAAATATGAAGGGGACGCTAGCTCTTTGCAGCATAATTGATACTATACCCAGATACCGTTAATGAGGACAACAAACTCCTTGCTAACTAGAAAACAATAATCCAAGCACGGGCAAAGCCAACAGGTTTTGGCTGTCTTATGTCAAGTGCAGTCTAACGAGTCCCAATGAGGCCATTACATGCCTTGGATGATCACCAAAGCATAAGTCATAACCAAAATATGCGGGTGCTGCCTCAAATAAAACTTCCAAATAGATCCTTTTTTCAAACGTAGGCTATTTATTGAGCATGGACGTAGCGTCGAGAAGCAACACAGCACTTTACAGTCCTAGGTAGGGTGACCCTAGTCCTAGGGAGAAGAACACAAGGGAGCTCACAGCAGGGGAAGGTGGGCAATTTGTCAGCAAGTGATCTACACCTGGCCATGAAGGGAATCCTTGAGTAAGTTGCGCCCTTTCCTCAGGAAGTCGACAGTTGCATTTGAGGGAGTGTGTGTGTGTTTATGTGGGAATGCTCATTTTGAGCATATTCGCCATGCTTCTGTACATTTTGAGGGTATTCTATTAGCCTATGTGTGCGTACGTTTGGTAGCTCTTCCATGTTTATTTCAAGCGTGTGTGGGCGTATGCATTATCAGAGTAATCCATGTGTACTGTGAGCGTACATACTATGTGCAAAATGCTTGTGGATAGTGTGCTTGCCGTTAAGTAATACATGTAGGGTGACTATATTTTAAAAATAAAAAACCGTGAGAGGGTATCGACATAAAAATAGGACTTTAATTTGAAAGGTACTACCTTTAATGCCCATCAGTAGTGGGATAATGAGGGAGTTTTCAGTCACGCCCCTGCAAATAAACTTTAATATTTGGTTGTGACTGTAAGCATGCTGAAAACCAAGCAACTTTTTGCTCCGATTACTATTTTAGGTCTTGCCAATGAAGCCATTACATACACGTTACTGCTAACCAAAAGGTTGTGAGTTCGAGGCTGTGGACAGCTTAATGTAAAATAGCTGAACTATAATTGTTCGATAAATGGACTTTTACAGTCACAGCTGTGATTCTGCCAATGGTAACCTTCAGTGCTTAATTTGTAAAAGAAAATAAGTGGCAGGGCTCAAATATTTTCTAACACACCCATGACACATCAGGATGGGAAGCTCCCCACCCATCTTGCCACCACCCACGGCTGCTGGCCGTGCTGCAAACAAATATGGGGTTAAAGCTGCAACTCCCACCGGCTCATTTTGCTTGACGGATGTACTCACTACAGCAGAAGAACAAGTTTCTTAACCCTGGTAGCATTCTTTCAACTGGATGTTCCTTTCATGTATTCCTCATCTGTGATATAGTCAAGTCTGGTTGCAACTTGCTTTGTACATTTTTTTCATAGGGTCGAGCATCGCGCAGAGAAGAAATCTTGGTCATCGACAGTGTCCGTAGTGTCCCTGTGACGTCGACGCTGGTATAAAGTGGCACGCGCGCTGTTACCTCAGTCCTTTGTTTTTTCCTCCTTTAATTAGCATGCTGTGTCACAGGAGGAGATAGTCTCGACGTTGCGAGAAAGGAAGGTGTAACACATGGAAATTCTAGGCAAGAGGGGATAGATGGGGGGGCAATGAAGAATATGTGAGAGGAACATCCAGTTGAAAGAAAGTTACCAGGGGTAGGTAACTTGTTTTTTTCGAATGGATTGTGTCCTCCCACATATTCCTCATTTTGATAGTTTCCCAAAGTAGTTTGAGTTTAGCAGAGGGTGCTAAGAATTTACCCAGCCTTGCCAAATGTAGCTTCCTCTCCTGAAAAATAATCTACACAGTAGAATGTACTAATTGAATGCAGGGACTTGCATGTTGCCACTCTGCAAATGTCCCTCACTGGTACACCTCTTTCAAGAGCCGAGGAAGCAGCCACTCTTCTAGTAGAATGCACCCCGAGACTTTCGGGTGAATCCTTGACTGCCAACGAGTAACACTCAGTTATACACATAACAATCGATCTAGAGATGGATTGCTTTGTGACAGCTAAGCCTAATCTTTGACCAACATAACCAATAAAGAGCTGATCATCTTGGCAAATATTTGCCATTCTTGTGATATAGAAACTTAGTACCCTCTTTGGGTCTAGGCGATGAAGTCTCCCTTTCTCCTTAGATGGATGAGGAGGAAGATGAAAAGACGGTAGTGCAATATGTTGTGCCAAATGAAATTCGGACACAACTTTAGGCAGGAAAGATGACTTAACTCTTAAAACGGCCTTATCCTTGGAGAAGGACGTGAAAGGTTGTTTGGAAGATAAGAGCCTGTAGCTCACTTACCCTACGGGCAGATGTGATGGCTACTAAAATGCAGTTTTTAAGTGTGCACCCTTAAAGGGCACGAATGTAAGGGCTAAAAAGTAGCTCCCAAAAGACCTCTTAGTACAAGGATTAGATCCCATGATGGCACGATAAAGGGAGTAGGCGGGAACACATTTGTTAAGCCTTTCAGAAATTGAAATATGAACCCTCCACTGTGGCTATCACCGTAACTATTTGCAACCCAGAATGAGTTAGATGGAGCAAGAAAGATAGAACATGGGGAACTTTACATGCGAAAGGATCCATTTTCTTTTCCCTGCACCAGCTGCAAAATCTATTCCAATGGCAGCGGTACAGGGATTTGGTTGCTGGTCTTCTAGCCGAAAGCAACACTTGCATTACGTCTTCCGGAAGGCCCCAAACCTTGTATCTCACCCTTTCAGACACCAGGCGTGAAGGTTGAGAGTCCTGATTTCTGGGTGAAGAATGCAACCTTCCTCTTGCGCGAGTAGTTCCTCTCTTTGGGGAAGACAAACTGGAGGGTAGATGGTCATTTCCAGAAGGTCACGGTACCATGGTCACCTGGCCCAATCTGGAGCAATGAGGATCATGGTTTTCTTGAACTTCCTCAACCTCCGTATTACATGAGAAATTACAGGGACTGGCATACAGTAGCGGAAATTCCCAGTCCACTACGAACGCGTCCCCTGGAGCAGAACAGCTTGCACTTCCAGTTGACACTGGTTGCAAACAGATCCACTTGATGGGTTCCCCAAAGGGTGAAGATCTCTTGAAGGACTTCCCAAGCTAGTTCCCACTTGTGGGAGATCGTGCTGTGCCTGTTCAGAGCGTCCGCCGCCACGTTCTTTTCTCTGGATCGATTAACTGCCAGAAGAGTCATTCCTTCTCTTAGTGCCCAGAACCAGAACTGCATTGCCTCTCTGCACAGGACAATGACTCTACGCCCCTCTCTTGTTGAGGTAATGCACGGCCACTGTGTTGTCCGTCATTATCAGGACATTTTTCCCCCGTATCGAGGGCAGGTAGGCCATCAGCGTTAGTCTGATTGCCCTCAGCTCCAAAAGGTTGATATGGAGTCTGTACTCCGACTGAGACCAGTGTCCGCTTATTGAAAGCTATCGTGTGCGCTCCCCATCCTGTGAGGGAGGCGTCCGTGACATCTTCGGCTCCGGCTATGGTTGCAAAAAAAATGTTCTCCTCTCATCACATTCTCCCAGCTGGCCCACCACAGGAGGTCCTGGGTGACTTTTGTCAGGACCTGGAGAAGGTCTGTCATTCTGCTGGAGAATTGAGGCCACTGGGATCTGAGAGCCCACTGAAGGGATCTCATTCTCGGACAGGCTTCTGGCACCAGAAAAATGCAGGATGCCATGAGGCTGAGCAACCTTAGGAAGTCGTAGGCCGGAAGATGTTGGGCCCTCTGAAATTTTTAAACCAGCTGCAAAAGATATTGTGCCGGGTGGCAAAGCTTTTCCAGAGGCTGAATCCAGGACTGCTCCAATACATTGAAGCTTCTGAGAGGGTGTCAAATGGGACTTCTTGAAGTTCAGGGAGAAGCACATCTTGTGGAGGAGGTGGCAGGTGCTCCTCAGATGACCCTGACACTGTTCTGGAGAAACAGCTCTGATCAGCCAGTCGTCCAGGTACGGGTAGATGTGAATCCACCCACTCCTTAGACTTGCTGCCACCACTGCCATAAACTTGGTGAAAACCCTCAGGGCGGATGTGAGCCCGAATCGCAGAACTCAAAATTGATAATGAGAACCACCAACCGTGAACCTCAGCTACTTTCTGTTCTTCTGGTGCATCATCACATGAAAGTAAGCATCCTGAAGGTCCAATGACACCAACCGATCCTGAAGCCGAATGGCCTGAAGAATCTGTGAAAGAGTTACCATCTTGAACTTGTCCTTCCTGAGGAATGTGTTCAAGCATCACAAGCCCAAGATGAGTCGCATTCCTCTGTCCTTCTTGGGGATTAGAAAGTAGGAACAAGTTACTTACCTGTAACTGTTGTTCTCCAGCATGGGTCTGGCATGGATTCACATGCTCATGAATATTCCCCGTCGTCAGGCTGGGAATCCTCGGTAAAGAAAAAAAAAACAGTATCAGTTTCGTTTCTGATCTGTCTTTCGTAGTAATAACCAATCACTGGTCTCTGCGTCATACTGACCACAGCCAATGACTGCCCTCTACCTAAGCACCGCCTCTGGCAGCCATCTTCAGATTTGGAAGCACGTGAAGTGGCAGTATGACCAAGTGAAGAGCCGCAGAGGGGTAGGCGGGAGGGTTCGCATGTGAATCCATGCCAGACCCATGCTGGAGAACAACAGTTACAGGTAAGTAACTTGTTCCTTCTCCAGCATGGGGTCTGGCATGGATTCACATGCTCATGAATAAAGAATACATAGCAGTACACACATGCACAACCACGGGAGGTGGCAAAGGCTCAACATTAAGCATTACATCAAACTCAACATTAAGCATCTTACCTCCTCACCAGGCTCACCTCAGGCGAACAGGTTGCGCAGCACTGCTTGGCCGACCCTGGACTCCTCCCTGGAATCCCGATCGACGCAGTAGAATTTCGTGAAGGTGTGCGTCGACCTCCACGTAGCAGCCCTGCATATGTCCAGCAGGGGCACACCAGAAAGGAACGCCGTGGTAGCTGCGATCGCTCTGGTGGAATGGGCTCTCGGACGGCCAGGCAGCGGTCGGTTTGCCAACCGATGACAGTACATGATACAGCCGGAGAGCCATCTGGAAATGGAAGCCTTCGAGAGAGCCTTCCCCTGATTGACAGGTCCAAAATTCACAAAGAGTTGTGACGTCTTCCGAAAACACTTCGTGCGGTCCACGTAGAACTTCAGCGCTCTAGCCACATCCAGCGAGTGCAAAGTCCTCTCAGCCGGCGACGAAGGCGACGGGAAGAACACAGGCAACACCAAGGGTTCGTTGAGATGGAAGTCCGACGGTACCTTGGGCATGAAGGAGGGGTGCGTCCTGAGCACTACCCTCGTGTCGTGAAAAGTCAAGTACGGGGCCTTGCAGGAAAGGGCCTGGATCTCTCCCACCCGTCGTGCGGAGGTGATGGCCACAAGAAACGCTGTTTTCCACAACAGAAACTTCAACGGGGCCGAATGCAGAGGCTCGAACGGAGGTCCCACGAGCTTGGTCAGCACCACGTTGAGCTCCCACGCCGGGGCCGGCGCCTTCACCGGCGGGAACGATCTGAACAGTCCCTTCATGAACTCTTTCACCAGACGATGAGACCACAAGGACGTCCGGCCCGTGGTTCTGGTGTATCGGGAGATCGCAGCAAGATGAATCTTGATGGACGCCTGTGCCAGTCCAGCTTTGGCCAGCGTCAGCAGGTACGGCAGTACTTGGGGAGCCGTAATCCGTAGAGGGTTAATCTTCTGTGCGTGGCACCAGACAGAGAACCTCTTCCATTTGTGTCCGTAGCATTTAAGAGTCGAGGACGCCCTGGCCTTTGCAAGAACCTCTCTGCAGTCGGCCGGTATGTCGTATCCTCCAAACTCTAGCGCCGCAGGAGCCAGGCCTGCAAGTTCAGCGATTTCGGGTCGTGGTGGAGGATGGCGCCTCCTTCCCTGGAGAGTAGATCCGCGTCCACCGGCAGCTTGATTGGCGGGGACGCTGACAAGTCCAGAAGGTCCGGGAACCATATCTGCCTCGGCCACGCAGGTGCGACGAGGATCATCCTGCACCGCGACCTCTTGAGCTGGTTGACGAGCCGGATTAGCAGTGGCAAAGGAGGGAACGCGTAGAGGAACAGGCCCTCCCAGGGGAACGAGAAGGCATCGCCCATGCTCCTCGCCTGGGGAAACCTGCTGGCGAACCTCCGGCACTTGGAGTTCGTCGCCGTCGCGAACAGGTCGATCTGGGGTGTGCCCCACCGTCGGAAGAGGCGATCCACTAGATCCTGCCGTAGTTCCCACTCGTGGCATGAGCGCAGCTCCCTGCTGAGTGAGTCGGCGATGGTGTTTTTTATCCCTGCCAGATGAAACGGCACCAGAAACATCCTTTGGGCGACGGACCAATGCCACAGGTCCTGCGCCTCCTTGGACAGCGCTGGAGACCTGGTTCCGCCCTGTTTCCTGATGTAAAACATGGTGGTGGTGTTGTCGGTGAAGATCCTCACCACCTTGCCCTTGAGGGACGGAAGGAAGGACCTGAGGGCCCAGAACACTGCACGGAGCTCCAGGATGTTGATATGGAGGGACTTCTCCGTCGGGAGCCAAAGGCCTCTCGCGTGCAGATTTTCGGTGTGCGCTCCCCACCCTTCCAGGGAGGCATCCGTGGTCACTGTCTCCTGGTGGTCTGGGGTCTGGAAGTCCATGCCCGCCGTCAGATGCGCGCGGTTGCCCCACCACCGGACCGCTCGGCGGAAACTCTCGTCGAGTGTGATCCTCTCCTCGAAGCCGCCCGTCGTTTGGATCCAGCGCGCGTCCAGGAACTCCTGCAACGGGCGCATCCGGAGCCTGCACATGGGAATGAAGTAGATGCAAGAAGACATCATTCCGAGGAGGGACTTGATGGACCTCACCTTGGCCGCATCGGAAACCAACATCCGCTGTACCTTGCCCAGAATGGACCTGGTCCTTTCCTCCGACGGGGAGGCCAGAAGGGACACTGTGTCGAGCTTCGCTCCCAGAAACAGTGCGTTTTGCGCGGGTACCAGGTGGGACTTGGCGTAGTTCATGGAGAATCCCAGGTCCGTGAGAAGTTGGACGGTCCTTGCCGTGTGATCCACGGCGAGCTCCCTCGTCTTGGCTCGGATGAGCCAGTCGTCCAGGTAGGGGTAGACGTGGATCCCCTCGCGGCTCAGCTGCGCCGCCACCGGTGCAAGGCACTTGGTGAATACCCTGGGTGCCGACCGTAGTCCGAAGGGGAGGGCTTTGAACTGGTAGTGACGCCCTTGGACCACAAACCTGAGGAATTTTCGGTGCCCCTTTAGGATGGGAATATGGAAGTAGGCATCCTCCAAATCCAACGACGACAGGAAGTCTCCTTCCTCCAGCTGCCCCAGGACGTGCTGGATGGTGACCATCCGGAACTTCTGCGCCTTGATGAACTTGTTCAGACGTCGCAGGTCTAGGATGGGGCGCCATCCTCCCGTCTTCTTCTTCACGAGGAAGTATCTCGAGTAAACTCCGGAGCCCCGAAGCCTCTTTGTGACGAGTTCGATGACGCCCTTCCTGAGCATCGCCTTTACCTCCAGGAGAAGCTGAGGGACGTGAAGCTCTTTCCTGGCCACGGGGGGGACGCGCGGGCACCTTCTTTGAAACTCGAGCGCGTGGCCTCGGGCTAAGGCGTCCAGCACCCAACGGTCGGTGGAGATGGACTCCCACACGCTGACGAAGCTCGCCAGCCGGCCTCCCACCGGGGTGCTTCGGTGGGGGCCCGACCCCACGGCCGGTTCAATCCTGTTTCGACGAGGCTTTGCCGCCTTGACCTCCTTGACGACGACGGCGGGGTCCGCCAGACTTGCCTCGTCCTCTGTAGGCCTCCTGAGACGACGAGCGGGCCGCTTGACGGTAGGTGGAGAAACCGCCGCCGGAACGCCCTTGCTTCCGCTGCTCCGAAAGGGCGTCCGTCGTTGCTGCAGAACCCCAAGGGCCCGGGCCGTCTCAGTGTCCGCTTTAATGGCCTGAAGGGAATGGTCCACTGTTTTCCCAAACAGGTTGTTCCCATCGAACGGCATGTCCAGGAATCTGGTCTGTACGTCTTGACGGAAGTCCGTAGCCTTGAGCCATCCACGCCGCCTAAGGCAAACGCCGTTGCTCAACTGGCGAAACCCAGTGTCGGCGATGTCCGTCGCAATAGTGATGGCGTGGTCCGACGCCACCTCGCCTTCCTGTAGGATCTCCAGGGCATCCGCCCTCTTGTCGTCCGGTAGGAAGTCCAGCAGGGGAGCCAGTTTGTACCATAGCTCCCTGTCGTAGCGGGCCACGATAGCCAAGGCGTTGGCCGCTTTAATCGTCGTCGCTGCAGACGAGATGACCCTGCGTCCCATAGCGTCCAATTTCTTTCCCTCGCCGTCCGGTGGGGAAGTCGATGTGGAGGCCGATGACGCCCTTCCTGAGCATCGCCTTTACCTCCAGGAGAAGCTGAGGGACGTGAAGCTCTTTCCTGGCCACGGGGGGGGACGCGCGGGCTCCTTCTTTGAAACTCGAGCGCGTGGCCCCAGGCTAAGGCGTCCAGCACCCAACGGTCGGTGGAGATGGACTCCCACACGCTGACGAAGCTCGCCAGCCGGCCTCCCACCGGGGTGCTTCGGTGGGGGCCCGACCCCACGGCCGGTTCAATCCTGTTTCGACGAGGCTTTGCCGCCTTGACCTCCTTGGCGACGACGGCGGGGTCCGCCAGACTTGCCTCGTCCTCTGTAGGCCTCCTGAGACGACGAGCGGGCCGCTTGACGGTAGGTGGAGAAACCGCCGCCGGAACGCCCTTGCCTCCACTGCTCCGAAAGGGCGTCCGTCGTTGATGCAGAACCCCAAGGGCCCGGGCCGTCTCACCCCCCCCCCCGCTTTCTTCCTGGCCGCCGCGGAGACGACGGAGTCCGGGGTAGGCTGCGCCCGGAGGCACAGGGGGTCGCGTCCGGGACCCGGTACTTCTTCTCGTACCGGTCTCTTCTAGCTGGCGTCGTGGAAGGGTTCTTGAGGAGGGCGAGGCCCTCATCCCAAATGTCGTCCAGTAGAGGCACCGCGAGGACCGTCTTCCTCTTGGCCTGGCGCCGTTGATAAAGGAATCCTTCCTTTTTCTTCTCCTCAGGGCAGAGTTGGAAAAGCTCGGATGCCCTGGCGATCATGGAGTGGAACGATCCAATCTCGTCGGGCGGAGAAGCCCTGGTGGGAGGGGACGACGGTAGATCCTCGTCATATACCTCGTCGTCCGTACCCGTCGCTGCCGTGTCAGTCCCCGTATCATCCCCTCGGGTAGACGGGGAGGAGGGCTGGACGGGGCGCGACGGCTGAAAAGGAGATGGAGGGTGAATCCTTCTTTTCTTGGGCGGGGGAGCACCAGAAGGTCCCGGTTCAGGATCCCCCGACGAGAAAGGTTCCTCCGTCGGCAACGGTAGTCTCGTCCTTATCTCTGAACATAAGGACTGTATAGCCATCAAAATGGCCGCCGAGTTGTCTTGCGGCACTGGCAGAGGGGAATCCGACGGGCGATCAGGGGCCCCGTCGGCACCCTCGACGATGTCGTCGTCACCTGCGTCGGGATCCATCCCGACGGGCCGGTCTTCTTCCACGCCAAGGCCGTGGCTTAAGACCTCAATCAGCTCTTCCTCTGAGGTTGAGGCCGAATCTACGACGACGCCCTGCCCCCCCTTTTTCTTCCCCGCCGGGGGTTTCACGGGGGTCCTATCGATGGGCACAAAAGAGGACTCCCTCCGAGGTGGCAGGGAGACTCTGAGCCCCGAGGTCGCCACCACTGGTGTAGCCTCCACAGGCTGAGCCAGGGCCGCCGCGACAGTATCGATGGAGGGCTTGGCCGGATGGATTAAGGCCTTCACCACCTTAGGTGCGCTCACCGCCTTATCCTTGAGGGGGGACACTGCCTTGCTCCCCCTCCGATGGGGCCTTCGAGCTCGACCGGGGCCTCTCCAGGAGCTTCGCCGGGTGCTCGCCCTTCCTCTTACCTGACCCAGAGCGTTGGCTCGTGGCTGAAGGTGCCGGGGAGGGTGCGCCCTGCCTGGCGCCCGTAGAGTCCGACCGTTCGGCGCTCCCGGTGCCAGCGGACTCGCGGTGCTTGGCCTTGTGTTGGACCCCCGTCGCCGGGGTGTCCTCAAAGGTCTTAGAAGACCGCTCGGATTTCTTCCTCTTCTTCTCGCCTGACGGGCTCTTCCCTTCCAGCCAGTTGGCGAGACGTTGATGGCGGTCCTTCATGGTCCGCTCCGACATGTTGCCGCAAAACGCACAGTCCTTCTCCACGTGCGTCTTGTCCTCATGTAAGCAGTAGAGACAAAAGGAGTGTTCGTCCTCCTTAAAGACGTTCTGCAGCTGGCATCCAGGGCAGATTCTGAACAGCTTTCCGGGCGTCAAGCTTCCCTTCTCCTGGGCCATGTCCGGGCCTGAGAAACTTCTGGAGTCCTCCAAAAGCGTAGCTCGACGAAATCTTCACCCTTGAGGGGCGCAGACGAATCCGACACGGGTCCCCGTTGATCGGATGGAGAGTCGGTGGAGCTTGAGGCTCTTTTGACCAAAAAAAACGAAGTTTTTTGAGAAAAAACGTGAAAAAAAAGCACTAACGCTCGAGAGCAATAGCACGAGGATCCCAACACATGAACGTGCGGTAAAAATCTGAAGATGGCTGCCAGAGGCGGTGCTTAGGTAGAGGGCAGTCATTGGCTGTGGTCAGTATGACGCAGAGACCAGTGATTGGTTATTACTACGAAAGACAGATCAGAAACGAAACTGATACTGTTTTTTTTTTTCTTTACCGAGGATTCCCAGCCTGACGACGGGGAATATTCATGAGCATGTGAATCCATGCCAGACCCCATGCTGGAGAAAGGAGAGTACCAAACTTGGTTCATCTCTGCTACAGATACCAATTCCATCGCACCTTTCTCCAATAGGGTGCAAATCTATTTTCTGCTTGCGGAGTGGATCTGGAACCAAGGTTGATCTTGCTTTTGGGGGGCAATCGGGAGGTCTTTTTAGGAATGGGAGGCAGAAACCATCTGCTACTGTTTGTAGGACCCATGCATCCGAAGTTATGCTTTGTCAACTCTGGACATGGGAAGACAGTCTACCCCCTACCACAGTGAAGTGGTTGAGGAGTCATTTTGCTGTTCCACCTGCAGCTGAGGGTAACTCAGTGGGTGTTGAACGTGGAGTCCTCCTCTACCTCTTCCATGACATGGTCTTCTTTGACCTCTTTGTGAAAACTGACCTCTTCCTCTAGATATGCAGGAATGGAAACAAAAAGAATGATCCCTCCATCCTTGACCTGTAGATTGAGGTTGTCTTTTTTGCTATGGCTTTAGAAGCTTGCTTTTTTTCTAGACTGCTATCAGACTTCTCCGCAAAGAGAGGGGTACCGTCAAACGGCATGTCTAGCAGACGTGCCTGAACATCGGCCGAAAATGCAGATGTTCTTAACCAAGACATGCGTTTAAGTACTGTGCTGGTAGCCATTGCACTACTGACCTAGTCCACTGTATCCAAACTAGACTGTAGGGATAGTCTCATGGCATCTTTGCCATCTTATATTAGGCCTCTCTTTCTCTCTCTCTTCTCCATCTGGTATGTGCTCTGCTGCTAAAACAGCCACAGCCGAATGGGTATGTGTGTATTTCGCTAATGCAATGGGAGCATTGGCAGATTTTAGTGCCATACTTCCTACAATAAATGCTCTTTTACCTAAAGAGTCCATCCTCCTATCTTCTTTATCTGCTGGAGTAGAAGGATAAGCTGCAGCCTTTGAAGAAGTTGTTGCTGCTTGAACCACTAAGCTTTCAAGTGTTGAGTGCCTGTTCAGAAAGGGAGGGTCTACGGAAGCAGTCTTGTATTTCTTTGTTAATAACTTATTAACAGATGGAATAGAATCTGGCTTCAACCAGTTCTCCATTACCCTTTCTCTCAAGGCTGCCTGAAATGGCAATAGAGCTTCTCTTATTGTCCCACTGTCTAAGATATCAGTGAGATCATCAGTCTCCACAGTAGCTGCAGGTCTGGACCATCCCAGACATTCAGCTACTCTACAAATAACTGCCTTGTAAGAAGGATCAGTATAACCAGATATTTCAGCATTACCAAATTCCATCCCTGGTGATGTTTCGCAGCCACTGGTTACCTTTAATGTTTCCACAAGATTGTGCAGATGGACGCATCTGAAATGAATTCCTCTGGAACGTTTGGTGTTCCATATTCATACCCAAAAGGGGGCTGATCCTCTTCCTCCTCGTCATCTTCAAAGATTGAACCCATTTGCCTAAAGAAATCAGTTCTAGGAATGGGTTAGACGAATTTCAGATCATCAGGAATATACTTCGCAGTCTTCGAGAGCAAAGAATGCTCTGACGAAGCTGTAGGCGTCAAAGGCTTCAACGGCTTATTCTAAACGGTTGACAAACGTGTTGGTACTTTATGTTGCTTCGAAGGCTCAATATGTATTATATGCCTCGAAGGTTCAGGTGACAAACATAAATGTTTCGATCCCTTCGAAGAAGGCTTCAATGCCGTTATTGAATGTTTCAAGGTAACAGACGCCGGCTTTTTCTTGTGCATTGAGGAAGATTCCTTCAATTTATGTTGAGGAACCTCTCTTCTCTGCCTCTTAGGCGCGCGAGAAGGGGAAACACAGGACTACCTAATAATAGACGCTGATCAGTGGCCACTTTTCTTCGACTCCTTTAGTGGCACACTCGGAGGATTCTGCTTTTTTAAAAATGTCTAACATTTTTAGGAGGAATTTTTCGAATTCCACTGAAGTCAAGTTCTTTTTTGGGAAAGTAACTCTTTCAGAAGAGGAAGATGAAGACGACGAGGACCTGCAACGCCTTTTATTACCCTTTTTATGGGAAGAGGATGAGCATTGTGAACCAGATCTCGAACATCTATGTTTTGAAAGCTGTTTTAGAGGAGGGATATCTCTCGAGTCAGAGAAGGATTTGCTCTTCAAAGAGGTAAAGGACGGGGAATCTGTGGGAGAGCTTATCTGCATCGTGGCCCGATCCCAAGCACCACAAACAAACGCGATGCGAGTGTGATTGACAACTTGTCCCACAGCCTGTAAACCGCTTGAGGCTCGTCCTCAGTGTGGAGGGCATATCTGAGTAAAACACAATTTAATCGCTGAGGCGAGTAGCTACAAAGCACACAGCAATTCAGAAAAAACAGAACTGAGGTAACGGTTAGCACGTGTGGCACTATATACTAGCGTCTACATTACAAGGGACGTTAGAGACCGTGAAAGACCAAGATTCGTTGCTGCATGACGCTCGACCCTATGAGAAAAAATTCCAAAGCAAGTTGCAAGCAGACTTGAATATATCAAATATGAAGAATACGTGGGAGGACACAATCCATTCAAAGTGTGATTTACAATTTACAATCACCATACACATAAAATAATACACTTGTGTCTTGACATGAGACATGTTTAAGTGTGTCTTTAAACACAACCATCATTTAAATTTTGCTGTTTCTATAGCTGTTTATTATGTGACTGGCAGTTAAAATAATAAAGAAGCCAAAACACCACATCATTATCAAACTGTGTCTGAGACAATAAGGCCCAGGGTGCGGAAATAAGGGACAGGGCGCTGAAAAAAAGAGCTGGGTGCCAAAAAAAAAAAAAAAAAAAGGGGGCCAGGGTGCAGGAACAAAAAAGGGCCAGGGTGGAGAAAAAAATAAAAAGGGCCGGGGTGGAGAAAAAAATAAAAAGGGCCGGGGTGGAGAAAAAAATAAAAAGGGCCGGGGTGGAGAAAAAAATAAAAAGGGCCGGGGTGGAGAAAAAAATAAAAAGGGCCGGGTGCAAAATAAAAAGGGTCGGGGTGCAAAATAAAAAGGGCCGGGGTGTAGAAAAAAAAAGGGCCGGGGTGCAGAAAAAAAAGGGCCGGGGTGCAGAAAAAAAAGGGCCGGGGTGCAGAAAAAAAGGGCCGGGGTGCAGAAAAAAAAGGGCCGGGGTGCAGAAAAAAAAGGGCCGGGGTTCAGAAAAAAAAGGGCCGGGGTTCAGAAAAAAAAGGGCCGGGGTTCAGAAAAAAAAGGGCCGGGGTTCAGAAAAAAAAGGGCCGAGGTTCAGAAAAAAAAAGGGCCGGGGTTCAGAAAAAAAAAGGGCCGGGGTTCAGAAAAAAAAAGGGCCGGGGTTCAGAAAAAAAAAGGGCCGGGGTTCAGAAAAAAAAGGGCCGGGATTCAGAAAAAAAAGGGCCGGGATTCAGAAAAAAAAGGGCCGGGATTCAGAAAAAAAAGGGCCGGGATTCAGAAAAAAAAGGGCCGGGATTCAGAAAAAAAAGGGCCGGGGTTCAGAAAAAAAAGGGCCGGGGTTCAGAAAAAAAAGGGCCGGGGTTCAGAAATAAAAGGGCCGGGGTTCAGAAATAAAAGGGCCAGGGTTCAGAAATAAAAGGGCCAGGGTTCAGAAATAAAAGGGCCAGGGTGCAGAAATAAAAGGGCCAGGGTGCAGAAATAAGGGCCAGGGTGCAGAAATAAGGGCCAGGGTGCAGAAATAAGGGCCAGGGTGCAGAAATAAGGGCCAGGGTGCAAAAATAAGGGCCAAGGTGCAGAAATAAGGGCCAGGGTGCAGCTGAGCCCTAGCAAACACCCCCGCAAATTGAGCACTGGTCACCCTGCATTTTCACAAAACCAAGACGGTGGTTTTCAGTTTAAAAAAAGGGGGACAAAGGCCCCAATTCCTGGACAGTCCCAGAAAAACCGCGACATCTGTTTACCCAAAGTATATGGTACATGCATGTGAGCTATGCAGAGCAAATGTAATGTCTCCAAAGATGCACATTTGGTGACTACTTTATCTGTGCATTTTGCTTACAGGTGTTCTGTGGACGCACAGTCATTCTGCGTATTGTTCGTGGTGGTTGCATTTACTTGTATTCCGAGTGGATCGCGATAGCATACGTTTATTCCAAACCTATGTGCATACCACTCAACTGACACGCTTTTGGCGGGTGTCAGGTGTCACCTGCCTTGTAATCAGCTGGCTCACCCACCAAGCCCTGCTACACGGCCATACGTTTCAATAGGCTCTTCACCGCCAAAAACAAAAATCGGGTGTTTGCAGCCGCGTAAAGCTACATAGTTGTATTTAGTAGTGGTTATGGTGTGGGTGTTATTGTACATGTGCCATCCACAGTTGTGAACATTCGTAGTTGGTCTAGGCCTACACCGCAGGTCCGAATTATAGATACGCTTTCAGGATTTTTAAAAGTGCTTCTGTAGAGTTTGCCTGACCAGATCGATTACTGACATTTTTGTGGCATATACTAGTTAAATATCTTGGCTACATGCATGCGAACATCGTTAACCCGACAAAGAGATCTATGGAAAATTCAATCTAAAAAACACCCATTTCTCAACATACATTTTTTGATGACATGAAAACATCCCGGAAACCTCATCAAAAGTTGCATCCGTGTTTGAATTTTGCCACACTTTTGCTTGACAAATTTGGAGAACTTTCATGGATGAAGTAAAACATGACAGAGAAACACGTTTTTCCGTGTTCCTCAGGAAAGTGTCATGTAACGTTTTATTGTCGGCCCCGCAACACTGTAATAATCACAAGTCCCAGGACACAGCTCCAAGAAATGTATGCGGCCGTTCTCCAAATGTACAGATATAAAACCGTCCACGCCGGGTATTTAAAATACGTGAATTACACCGAGAAGAATGGGCCCAAACGCCTGTGAGGAAGCGTCTCAGTGGCGGGGATCTGTTTATAGGTCAGGAGGGCAGTAAATTATTAAAATTGAAAGCAGTAAAGTTTGCACAGTGTCTCGTTGCGCGGTTTAACGGGTTGTGGAGAGAGATGGGGGAAAAGTAGCCGGAGCATGGAAAGTTGGGTTTTATAGCCACGGCTGCCGCCATCTATATTCACTCCTATGAAGATGTCGCATTCTGAAACATTTAAAATTCAAATTGTCTGGAGAATAGATTCATATAAAATTTATTTTCGGGGACTGATATTTAGCCTGCTGCCATCAGAGTTGATTGCTCTTATGTGTAAGCTTTATTCAAGTTGCTAAAGGTTTGGAAATACAAAGGCTGACATTTCGGATCCTGGACTCAAGGGTGTCATTAAAAGGGAATTGAAATGGGGCCGTTTTCACTTTCTCGGGAATAATCGGACATGTTCGAAGGGTGCTGGTAAGAAAGGGGAACACCGCTGTCTTGTAAAATCGCTGAATGTGTATGTATTATCTGCAACAGCTCATTTTAAGCGATTTAAAGAAAATGCATCAGTGTAGATTTATAAACAGGAATACCATTATGAAAGGCCGTCATTTAGTTGATGTTTTAGCAGCTACATTCTGAGAGAAATGAGGCTGCCTAAACAAACTTTGGCAAAGTCAACAGTTATGGCTTTTGTGTAGTCAGGGTACAGGCATTTACCAGTCACTGTCAATGTTAGGTACCTGGCAATAGGACGGCAGCAGCTGGCAAATGATGCTTGAACCGAGGCATATTAAGGCTGTGCCTGGCAAATGCCCACACAAGAGCCCAAACTGCTGGCTTTGCCAACGATTGTGTTTAACAAGAATACAGTGCACAGAACCGATGCAGGGACACAGATTTTGCTTTAAAATAAAGTTGCTGACAGTTAAGACGAACAAGTTACTCCTGGTAATGTTCTTTCGACTGGATGTATTCCTCATATTTAATATGCTCCGATATCCTGCTTTCAGCTTGGAAACCTTTCTCAGCAGAGGGCACTGTGCGTCATCGTCGACCTTGTGTCCTTCAAGGGCCTACATACTCGTTGAGTACGACGTTGACGCTGGTATATAAGGCATGCACCATGTCCATTGTCTCAGTTCATGTTTTTCTTCTCATATGCGTGGGAGGAACATCCAGCCGAAAACACTTGTTCTTCGAATGGATTGTTTTCTCCCACATCTTCTTCATCTTTGATATTCTCCCATAGCAGTGCTTTGCAGGAGATGGGAAACAAGAGTTCAATTTTGATTGACGCTGTGTAAAACAGCATTTCCAAATCTGGATCCCCCCCCCCCCCCCGAAAAGGAATCTAAACAGGAATGCTTTGCAAATGTATGCACAGAGGCCAGTGGCAGCATTGCAGATGTCCTGCAGCAGTCCCGCTAAGTTGTAACATTCATACATACACTGTATAATCCACTGAGACAGCGTTTGCTGAGTAACCACTTGTCCCATTCTGTGGCGCGTTGGTCGTCCAGTCTTATCTTAGAAACCCTGTAAATATAAAATCTTACGGATGGATGAGGAGGGTAGAAAGCCAGTACATTTTCTTTGCGTCAAATGAAATTCAGACAGTATTTTTAGTAGAAAAGAAGGGCAAACCCTCAAAACTACTTTGTCATTATACAAGACCGTGAATGGTGGCTTAGAAGATAAGGCCTGAAGCTCGCTCACTCTGCGAGCCGAGGTAATGGTCATCAAGAATACAGGTTTCAAAGACCACATTCTAAGTGGACAAGAATGTAACGGTTCAAAAGGGGAACTCATCAGAATGCTTAAAACCAGGTTACGATCCTAGAACAGAACAATGAATGGAACTGGCAGGAAGATATTGGTCAACCCTTTTAAAAACTGGATGACAATTGGTACCTTGAGTAGGAACCTTGTTCAGGAGGGCGCTTGAAAATGGACAGCACAGCGCCCCTGATTTGTTAGCGGTGTAGTAGAAAAGACAAAACCGATGGTGTGTCACAAGAAAATGGGTAAATTCCCTTATCTGTACACCAGTTGCAAAATTTGTTCCAGCGGCAGCAATATAGAGATTTAGTTGCTGGCTTTCTGGCCGAAAGCAACACCTCCATGACGTCTTGTCGAAAGGTCCCAATTTTTGTACCTCAACCTCTCAGAAACCATGTGTGGAGTTTGAAAGTCCTGATCTCTGGATGAAGAATGCAACCTCCCCTCTTGCAGGAGGAGTACCCCCCCCCCCTTTGTGGAAGACGAATTGGCAGATGGACATTTCCAGACGTTCCGGGTGCCACGTCCTACTGGCCCAATCCGGGGCAATCAGGATCATGGATTTCCGAAACTTCCTCAACCTCCTGAGAACGTGAGGAATGACGGGGATTGATGGAAATATGTACAGAAGTGGAAATTCCCAGTCCACTTCGAACACAGCCCCAAGAGCTCCTCTTCACAATGACCTTCATTCTTGATTACTGTGAAATTAGCTCCTCTGGAACACCAGGAGTGCCGTACCCCAGGCCAAAACCATGATTATAACTTTCCTCCTCCTGCATCTCCTCAAAATAAATAGGGGCTATAAACTTAAAAAAGTCTCTATAGTCTTGCGGCTTGTAAACCTTTGACGGTTCCGAAAAGGACATTGAGGGCCTCCAATCTATCAATTTAGACATCAATGGACTCGACTTAGATGTCAAAAGCGTCGAGTGGGTGGGAAGAGTATCCCTTTGAAGCGTTGTGGCCATGAGTGGCGCGCAAGATGTCTCTGAGGACTTTGAATCCTTCTAAGTCTTTGACAACATGCTGTCCGGACTCCTGGGTGCACGGTCAGCGGTTTTCATAGACTCCCTGACGGCATTCGACACAAAGGGGTCGAGAGTCTCTAACGACTTTTTCGAAGGGGCTGATGCCGCCTTCTCAAACACCACCATCTGCAGATAGAATTTCTCCAATTCTGCCTTACTAGCTCCCTTCTTTGGAAAGCTTACCTGGGCTACTTCGGGCAAGGAATCCGTAGAGGATGATCTGGAGTGATGATGCCTTTTCTTAGATCTCCGGGAAGACAATGAAGAGGAATGACTATTGCCGTGCCACTTGACCCGGTGTGGAGATCTCTCTCTTGCGCTCTTATCTTCTGATTATTTTTTTGTGGGGGTTACCAAAGATGATGTTGGGGAGGGTTTGCCCAAATCAAGTTTCCACTTCCTCTCTTTTTAAAGATTTTCCAGTCAGACTAGCACGAGTCACAATCGTAAACGATGTGGCCGGACCCCAGGCACCAGAGACTTACCCGATGAGGATCCGTTATGGGCATGTTAGCCTAACACTCAGCACATCTCTTGAAGCCTGTTTTTGGGGCATTTCTGGATAAAACTCACTAACTATGCAGTTATCGAACATGCTGGGGTGAAAAACCATTTCAAGCAGCTGTGCGGAAAAACCGAACTGACCCAACGGGTGCAGTGCATGCATTATATACCAGCATCAACGTCATACTCAAGGAGGACAGAGGCTCTCAAAGGACACAAGGTCGATGACACCGTCTGCTTAGACAAGTTTATGAGCTGCAAGGAGGATATCGGAGTATATCAAAGATGAGGAATACGTGCAAGGGCACAATCCATTCAAAATTATTTTTGTTACTTCAGGAGCTGGTATACTGTTATAATTAAGCGATTAACTTTCTGAAGAAATAGGACTGACATCACCTTAAAAGCCTAGAGCTTGCAAAGTGAGAACTGCAGCGAGGAGGTAATCGGTGGGAAGGGCTACGGGTGACTAGCATGGCCCTCTGTGCTCAATAAATCAAGCAGCCACAGCCAGTCCCTCCTCATAGCCTTTCTCTCTCCTGCCTTCACTGCCAGTGCCAACAGTTTTGGTGTATTGTTATTTACTAGTTTATAAACCTATCATACCTATTCAGATTCTAAGATGAACGCATTATAGCAAGCGTATACATAAAAATACATCACATCACAGTTTCAAATATTTCCTTCATAAACATAAAGTGCAAGTTCTGAATAAAAGTATAAACACGCTAGGGATAGGAACCCCCAATTACTTGATAGACTAGGAGTGGGGTCTTCTCACCAAGACTTTCACATGACAGCGTTAGGAACGGACAAGCGCAATTATCAGTGCTGTAAAGTTTGGATTTAAAGTCCTATACCAAAATGTGGATGAGTTTATGTCCATTATCTCGTGTATGAAATTGTCAAAAATGTTCGCCCAATTTGGTGAAGTATTGGGCAATTCACTAACAAGATGTTTAAGGGTTTCTAATGTCCCAGGGGATTTACATAAACGGCAGCATCTCTCTGTTATTTGTATACACCCCCTGGGCCCATAACCTTCAAGCGCTGGGAGTTAAACCTGAAATGCATGTATGTTGCCCTATAATTTGTGCCTGGAAAGTTTTCATGCATCTAGGTAGTTTCTCATATTTTCTGAATACTTTATTGTATTCTTTATAAAGTGAGTATTTACTCAAAGGTTCGTATTGATGTGCATTTAGCGACACTGAATAGCTAAGACAAAAAAGTGGAACACTATGAACACCTTCTTTATAGAAGACATGGTGTCATGGTTTTTAAAGACCGTAGTACCCCTCAAATTGAAATACTAACCAGAAAACAATTAGAAAGCTTACTACCCCTTCCATTACCCGCTCTTCCAAACCAAACCACAAGCACCTTTTTTTTTTTAGATGATTGAACCATAGGAAAAAAAAGAAACGTATTGGCCTCTCCCGACTTCGCCCTACCAACCTACCCCACAGTAGAATTACCCATGCTATTACAGCTTTCGTTCCTTCAAGGATGAGTACACAGTCATTCCCATGGTTATGCAGGTATTTCTACCGTAAGAAAAAACGGAACTGAAACCAACGGGCACTGCGCATGCTATATATGCCTTTGATGACACCATTCTCGAGACTGAGGCCTTGGAGGGACATCGAGTCAACAACATCGACGCACAGCGCCCTCTCCCGAAAAAAAATTCCGAAGCAGCAGAAGTTGGATATCAAAGATGAGGAATACATGGGAGGATATCCAGTCGAAACAACGTTACCAGGGGTAAGTAACTTGTTCTTCTTCAACTTGTCTGGTTTTCTCCTCCTGGGCAGGTCGTAGGTACCGCTCTCTGTGTTCCTCTTACTCTGTGAAATAAGGTTTTATTTTATTTCTACCACTGTGCTATTTCAGCTGTGCTACTATTCAATTGTGAGGGAGACTGAAGCCTTTTCCTTGCAGCTGATAAGTGATTCGCCTCCCTCCATGCTGGCATCGTGTTTCGCTGAATGGGCCAGGTCCAGTGGCCACTTCTGGTGGCTTGGTGGGGCCTGGGTCATTGCTGAAGCCATGTTCTAGAAAAAAGGCCCACCTGCAGTCCATGCCTGGGGTTTACTGTAGATAGGATATTGTTTTGTTAAAGGAACATTATGATTAAGTTGGGTAAAGGAAGAACCTATGAAATTCATTTAAAAACATCTTCATCAAAGGTACATTATGGTTGGAGCACAAAACATAACAAAAATGTTACCAGAAGAGAAACAAATTACACGTTAACATTTGTACACACACACACACACACACACACACACACACATTCCCCCCCTCTAAGGGACATGGCCAGTGGGACCCCACTGGGACCAACCCCTCACCCCAGGGGACAAGGAATGCCCAAAGAAGGATAACACCCCTCCTCTCCTTTCACATAAGTCTTACATTTTTATTGGTTGCATAGGAAGTGAACAAGGAAATTATGTGCAGGGACCCTTTAATATGGAGTACTTTGTTTTTTACCTGTATTTGTCGTTAGCCTCTTGTGGAAGTCAGCACCAATCTAGTTTCTTCTTCCGTACCAGGGAGGAACTTAAAGACTGTCGAACATTGGAAGAGAGGGATGCAGACTCGCAGAGTCGTGCAGAGGAGGCGACGAGTACGACGCAGACGTAGTGGTGGATGGAACCCAGAGATGGTGCAGAAAATACAGTAGCTTTGACGAATGCAGAACGTCAAACAGAGATGGGCCGCTGAGGCACGAAGCGCCACCATTGAAGTCTAGCCATACCGGTGTCCTTGAACATAGACGCCAATGCTCTCAGCAGGACAAGAATGCTTGGAGTGTCACCACCGAAAGGGCAACAGAAGTCTGTAGCCTGTGAGGGCCTAATCACGAGCATACCCCAGAAGGGGATGAACCAAACCGAACAAGCAAACAAGAGCATACCTCAGGATGGGATGAACAAAATAGAAAAAGAAGATGTGCCAGAGAAGCATATAGCCTGCCAGGGTCAACCAAGAGTATAATCCAGGACTGGGAGACTAAAACTGAACAAGCAAAAGGGGCAGAGAAGGACATAGCTCACTACTATGGCTTGAACAAAACCGGAAAACCAACTGGGCTGCCCAAGCCCCACCCAGGCCTAAACCGAGGACCAAACCACTGAAAGGTAAAGAAACAAAAGAACCAGACAGAGGAAGCTCGGCATCTACCAGAGATCATGACAAGTAAGAGCCTAGGAGACCCCAGGAATGAACATTCTTGTAGTTAGGATTACCAAAACCCCTGGTGTAAATCTGCATATCCCTAGAGAAGGGATAAAATCTGATGGTTGAATGAGGACATGAATTGATAGCCGGATTGGTTTCTGGTGTTTCCCAATTCAACGCCACCCTTTTTTTCAGAGCAATGTGAAAAGGTAATAAAGGATCTGATTGAGGACCCTTATCCAGGATTTCTGTCAGATCATCCTGTTCGAATGGCAATGGAGGCCTACTCCACCCCATGTACTTCATTACCTTGGACATGAGCTCTCTGTACGAAGCATCAGCATGCTCCCCCAGCCGCTGGCCTCCCAAACTTTAGTTCAGGTGAAGTGTCTACCCCACTGCCCATCTGCAGGTTGTCATAAAGGTCTCTCCACCTCAACTCCTCCGAGATAAAACTTTCTGCTACATTTGGTGTACCAAATTGGAGGCCAAATGGTGCCTCATCTGAAAGCTCATTCTCTTCATATATAGAGGTAAGGGACTTAAAATAGTCCTTTCTTGGTAAAGGCACATAGGTCTTCTTGGGTACATTTTTCACTGGCACCATAGGCTTAATGGGGCACTCTGCGTCGATGGCGCAGCTGGCAATGATGGCGTAGCTGGCTTTGATGCCTTCAGTGTCTAAGTCAACATCGAGGTTTTGGCTGGCATCGAAGGTAGTCCCGGCGTTGAAGGTGTCGATGACCTTGACTTATGATTTCGGCTCGATGGATCCTACGATGACACGTCATTGGGTCAAGGTCTCGAGGGCTCCTGATGAGGATCAAGCCTTCGTCCCAGGCTCGAGAGCGTGCAGGATTTATGTTGAGCTCTTTCCTTCCCGGCTTCTTTCGAAGGCGCGTTAGGAGCATGGTTTGGAGGCTTTTGTTTTTTCAAATATCGTTATCATCTCTGCTCTGAAAGCCTCCCACTCGGCAGGAGTGGATTTTTTAGTGGGGCAAAATCTATGGTGCTTCCACTTCGACTTCTTCGATGACGATGAGGAGTGGTGGCAGTCATTCCTCGATCTCAACCTCTTACCCTTCTTCCTCCGAGGAGAGTCGCCTCTCGACTCGTCGGTCGAATGCTTCTTAGTCGGGGTAGATGATTTGGGGTTTCAATCTACCGTTAACTTCCCCTTTCATTCCTTCAGGGCCTTTCCTGTCATCGACTGGCACTTGGAGCAGTCCGAGAAGTTATTGTCTACTCCGAGGCACAATAAACATATCCAATGAGGATCGGTCAATTACATTTTCGACCAATAATTATGACACTTCTTGAACCCCGTCTTCAGGGTTCTGGGTGTCGACGAAGAAGACATCTCGATTTCTCGAAGTAATGAAGTTGTTACGAAGTAAAGAATTGCGCCATATTTCTTTAAACAATGGCATTCATGGAACAAAGGAACTGAAGCCAACAGGTGCTGCGTGTGCTATATAGGCCTTCGATGAAATCACCCTCGAGACGGAGGCCCTTTGAGGGACACTGAGTCGACGCCATCGACGCACAGAGCCCTCTGCCTAAAAAAAAATAATCTGAAGCAGCAGAAGCCGGATATCGAATTTCAAAGATGAGGAATACGTGGGTGGACACAATCTATTCGAAAAGCAGTTATATAGTAAAGTTAATTTGAACTCTTAAATACTCCTTTTCGAACTGACCAATATGGGATGAACTACCGTAGAGGCCCATGATGAAAACCCTACTTTCAACAATTGAGAAGCCGGACAGTTCAGCCAATCAATAGCAGGCTATGGAAAAAAAGTACTGTATAAAAAGAGAGCCAGATCATTTGCAAGTTGTCTCAGCTGGGGACTGGTTTCCTGTCTCGCCGGTTTGGGGAAATCATTGGAGAAGAAACTTGAAGGAGGAGAAGGAAGGCTGCCTTGTACCTGGTAGCTGCCCTGATGTGCTGAGGAGGGACATCTGAGAGGGTGTAGCGGAATCCAGCAGCCCAGAGGAGCTGGATGAAAGGCAACCTGTGCTAGCCTATGGAAGGGGCTAGGCAACCCAAAGCCAGAAGGAAAAAGGCGAGAAGGGTTGAGTCTGGTTCGAAGGAGTCGCGTAAGAGACTTAGCCCCTTGTTCAGAGTGGAGATACACCATGAGAGGGGAACGGGATTCAAGAGACCCCAGAAGAGGGGTAGAGAGTAAAGACACCTTGTAACAGGGATACAATAAAGAAAATACCCAGAGTCAAGAGAAAGAGTGTGTGAAACTCAAAATGGAAAAGAAACACCCCGAAGTGGGGTAAAGAAGTGAAAACAGCACCCAAAAGGTGTCAGGAGAAAGTGACTGAAATATCCCAAGTAAGGCTTTACTTGGAATTACGTTTGGAAAATGTAACCATTACAGTGGCACCTGAAGAACCTTCTATCCAGGGGAGAAAACCTGGTACAGAAACAGTCAAGTAACATTTTAGTTATTGAACACCTTAGACTTGTGTGTTAGTTTTTCTATAAATGTAGTAGGCTAGTATAGGATTCGTGTTAGGAACGCTATGCTTTCATTGATCCTCATTATTTTAATTTGTTATTTTCTTTTAAGCTGGCCAAGATCTGAGACTAATTGTAAGAGAAGATAATAAAGATCCATGAACATGATGTCCCAGAGTCCAACTTTTCGCTTGCCACAAGGCAAACTGCTCCTCTCTGTAATCCCCAGCAACTTTGCCTTCGACTGGGGGAGAGAGGAGGTCACTTAGTGGGCTGCCTGTGAAATAGAAAGGCACATTTTTAAAACATTTTTAGATGTCCAGCATGGCCACATCAGATAGGAACGCTGTGGAAGCAGCAATCTCCCTGGTCGAATGGGCTCTCGGACGGCCGGGCAACGGTCGGTTTGCCAACAGGTGACAGTGCCTGATGCAGCCGGAGAGCCATCTGGAAATGGAAGCCTTCGAGAGGGCCTTCCCTTGGTTCACAGGTCCAAAGTTCACAAACAGCTGTGGTGTCTTCCGAAAACTCTTTGTGCGGTCCACGTAGAACTTCAGCGCTCTAGCTACATCCAGCGAGTGCAAAGTCCTCTCGCCTGGCGACGAAGGCGACGGGAAGAAAACAGGGCACACCAGGGGCTCGTTGAGATGGAAGTCCGACGGCACCTTAGGCATGAAGGAGGGGTGCGTCCTCTGCACCACCCTCGTCTCGTGGAAAGTCAGGTATGGAGGTTTACAGGAGAGGGCCTGGATCTCTCCCACTTGTCGTGCGGAGGTGATGGCCACAAGAAACGCAGTCTTCCACGAGAGGAACTTCAACGGTGCCGAATGCAGAGGCTTGAATGGTGGCCCCATGAGCCTGCTCAGCACCACGTTGAGTTCCCACGCCGGGGCAGGAGCCTTCACCGGCGGGGATGATCGGAACAATCCTTTCATAAACTCCTTCACCAGAGGATTGGACCACAGAGATGATCATTCTGGAGTTCTGGTGTAGCGGGAGATCGCCGCTAGATGTATATTGATGGAGGTGTGGGCCGTGGGCTAGCCCCGCCGTGGCCAGTGACAGTAGGTAGAGCAGCACCTGGGGGGCTGTAATCCGCAGAGGGTTAATCTTCTGTGCACGGCACCAGACAGAGAAGCTCTTCCACTTATGTCCATAGCACTTGAGAGTGGAGGACGCCCTGGCCTTTGCAAGCACCTCCTTGCAGTCTGCCGGGATATCGTACCCTCCAAACTCTAGTGCTGCAGGAGCCAGGCCTGCAAATTCAGCGACTCGGGGTCATGGTGGAGGATGGTGCCGGATGGTGCCTCCTTCTCTGGAGAGGAGATCCGCGTCCGTCGGCAGTTTGATTGTGGGGGACGCTGACCTGTCCAAAGGTCCGGGAACCAGATCTGTCTCGGCCACGCCAGTGCGATGAGGATCATCCTGCACCGGGACCGCCTGAGTTGGTTGATGAGTCGTAGCAGCAACGGCAACGGTGGGAACGCATACAGGAACAGGTCGTCCCAGGGGAATAAGAAGGCATCGCCCATGCTCCCCGGCTGGGGAAACCTGCTGGTGAACCTCTGACACTTGGTGTTCATCGCCGTCGCGAATAGATCGATCTGGGGATTGCCCCAATCATTGGAACAGCAGATCCACTTGATCCTGTCGTAGTTCCCACTCGTGGCACGAGAGCACCTCCCTGCTGAGTGAGTCGGCGATGGCGTTCTTTATTCCTGCCAGGTAGAAGGGTACCAGAAACATCCCTTGGGTGACGGCCCAGTGCCACAGATCCTGCTCTCCTTGGATAGGGCTGGGGATCTGGTACCTCCTTGCTTCCGGATATAGAACATTGTGGTGGTGTTGTCGGTGAAGATCCTCACCACCTTGCCCTTGAGGGACGGAAGGAATGACTTGAGGGCCCAGAACATGGCCCGGAGCTCCAGTACGTTGATATGGAGCGACCTCTCCGCCGGGAGCCAAAGGCCTCTTGCGTGTAGATCTCCGGTGTGCGCTCCCCATCCCTCCAGGGAGGCGTCTGTCGTCACAGTCTCCTGATATGCCGGGGTCTGAAAGTCCATACCCGCTGCCAGAGGCGCGCGGGTGCCCAACCACCGGATTGCTTGGCGGAAGGTCTCATTGAGCGAGATCCTGTCTTCGAAGCTGCCCGCCGCTTGCATCCAACGGACGTCAAGGAACTCTTGCAGTGGCCGCATCCACAATCTGCACAGGCACACTAGGAAGATGCACGAGGACATCATGCCGAGAAGGGACTTTATGGACCTCACCCTGGCCACGTCCATGGTCAACAGCTGCTGCACCTTTTCCATGATGGCCTTCGTCCTTTCCTCCGACGGGGAGGCCAATCGCGCTACTGTGTCGAGCTTGGCTCCCAGAAACAATGCGACTTGCGACGGAACCAGGTGGGATTTGGCGAAGTTGATGGAGGATCCCAGATCCGTGAGCAGCTGGATGGTCTTCGCTGTATGCCCGAAGGCGAGATCTCTTGTCTTTGCTCGGATGAGCCAATCGTCCAGGTAGGGGTAGACATGGATCCCCTGCAGGCACAGCCACGCCACCATTGGTGCTAGGCACTTGATGAATACCCTGGGCGCCGACTTCAGTCCGAAGGGAAGGGCCTTGAATTGGTAGTGCCGCCCTTGGACTATGAATCCGAGAAACTTTCGGAGTCCTTTTAGAATGGTGATGTGAAAGTAGGCATCCTCCAAGTCCATCGACGATAGGAAGTCACCTTCCTCCAGTTGTCCCAGCACGTGCTGGAGAGTGACCATCCGGAACTTCTGGGCCTTGATGTACTTGTTTAAATGACCAAGGCCCTCTGTAGGACTCCTGCGACGAGGAGCGGGCCGTCTGGTGGTACGTCGAGGGGCCGCCGTCGAATGCTTTGGAGGCACCTCTCTTGCCTCTGGAGTTCCAAAAGGGCAGCCGTCATAGCTGCAAAACCACCAAGGCCCTGGCCATCTCCGTGTCGGCCTTGCTGGCCTGCAGTGATTCGTCCACTGCCAAACAGGTTATTCCCATCGAAGGGCATGTCCAAAACTCTGGTTTGCACGTCCTGGCAGAAATCAGTCGCCTTGAGCCAACCACGCCATCGAAGGCAAACACTGTTGCCCAACTGACGGAAACCGGTGTCCGCAATGTACGTGGCCACCGTTATGGCGTGGTCAGATGCCACCTCGCCTTCCTGCATGATCTCCAGAGCCTCCGCCCTCTTGTCGTCCAAGAGGAAGTCCAGCAGGGGAGCCAAAGCTCCCTGTCGTAACATGCCACTATCGCTAAGGCGTTGGCCGCTTTTATCATCGTCGCCGCCGACGCCGAGATACCCGTCGTCCCATGGCTTCCAGTTTCTTCCCCTCGCCGTCCGGGGGGGGGGGGGAGGTTGAAGTCGAAGCCGTAGTCCCCGCCGCCTTCTTCTTGGCTGAAACTGGGACAACCGAATCCGGGGTCGGCTGTGCCCTAAGGCACAGAGGGGCAGAATCCAGGACCCGGTACTTCTTCTCATACTGGTCTCTCTTGGCAGGGGTCGTGGACAGGTTCTTCAAGAGCAACAGCCCTTCGTCCCAGATGTCATCAAGTGACGGGACCCAGAGGACCGTCTTCCTTTTGGCCTCACGCTGTTGATCGAGGAAACCTTCCTTCTTCTGTTCTTCGGGGCATAGCTCGAAGAGCTCAGATGCCCTGGCAATCATGGCGTGAAAGGAGCCAATTTCGTCAGGCGGGAAGGGCGAGGGGCTGGTGATGGTATTTCCAACCCATCGTCACCACCGTCGTCATCCGTCCCCATCGTGGCCGTGTCTGTACCCGTGTCCTCCCTAGGATCAGGGGGAAGGAGATGAAGGCTGTGAGGGCCACAAAGGCTGGAGGGGCGGGGGGAATGAACTCTCCTCCGCTTGCTTGGAGGGCTCCCCAATGGGCCAGGCTCGGCTGGATCGTCTGTTGGGGGCAAGGGCAACCTCGTCCTTATCTCCGTACATAAGTCCTGGATCGCCATTAAGATGGCTCCCGAGTTGTCCCGTGGCTCGGGTACCGGCTGCGACGGGTTCGACGGTTGGGGAGTGGAATCCTCCGCCTCCATGGGAACTTCGTTGGCACCGTCGTTGCTCTCTTAATCCGCCTCGTCGGGATACCTCCCGTGGGGCCGGACTTCCTCAAACTCCTTGTTGAGGATCTTCACGACTCTAGCCAGCTCCTCAGAGGCTGTATCCGTGTCCGTGATGCCCACCGCGCCCCCCCCTCTTTTTCCACCGGGGTTCTCACAGGGGTCTTATCGATGGGCTGAAAAGAGGATTCCCTCCGCGGTGGCAGGGAAACTCTGGGCCCTGAGGTCGCCTCTACTGGGGGAGCCTCCACAGGCTTTACCAAGGGGCACCACGACTCCCTTGATGGAGGTCTTAGCCGGGTGAATAAAGGCCTTCACGACTTTTGGCGCGCTTGAGGCCTTCACCTTGGGGGGAGGGTCACTGCCTCGCTCCCCCTCAGCTGCTTTCGTCGGGATCGACCGGGGCTTCTCCAGAAGCTTTCCCTAGGTTCTCCGACTTTCTCTTCCCCGAGCCAGAGCGTTGGCTTGTGGTTGATGGCGTCGGTGAAAGTGCGCCCTGCCTGGCAGCTGAGGAGCCCGACCGTTCAGCGCTCCCGGTGCCTGTGGACTCGCGGTGCTTAGCCTTCTGTTGGGCCCCCATCGCCGGAGCGCCCTCAAAGGACATAGAAGACCGCTCAGACCTCTTCTTCTCACCTACCGCTGGGCTCTTCCCTTCCAGCCAGTTGGTGAGACGGATCCGCCAATCCCTCATGGTCCGTTCCGAGATGTTCCTGTAAAACGCATAGTCCTTTTCCATGTGCGTTTTGTCTTCGTGGAGGGAGTAGAGACATCTAGAATGCTCATCCTCCTTGAACACATTCTGCTATCAGCATCCAGGGCAGTTCCTGAACAGCTTGGAACCGGGCGTCGAGCCTCCTTTGTCCTGGGCCACGTCCACGAGGTAGGCCTAAGGTCTTCTGGAATCCTCCAAGAAGCGTAACTCGACAAAAACTTCGCCCTTGAGGGGCGTAGAAAATTCCTAAATGGTTCCCCGTTGATTGGAAGTAGAAACGGTGGAGCTTGAGGCTCGATTGACCGAAAGAATGAGATTAAACTATTTGAAAAATTGCAAAACGCAGTAAAAGCTCGAGAGCTATAGCACGAGGACTCCCAACACTTGAACGTGCAGTAAAAATATGAAGATGGCTGCCAGAGGAGGGGCTTAGGTAGAGGGCAGTCATTGGCTGGGGGCAGTATGACCCAGAGACCAGTGACTGGTTACTAGTAGAAAGACAGTTCAGAAACGAAACTGAAACTGATTTTTTTCTTTACTGAGGATTCCCAGCCTGACGACAGGGAATATTCATTAGCCTGTAAATCCATGCCAAACCCCATGCTGGAGAAGTATGAAACTTTATACACATATGCCCATGTTCAACACGCACATTTGTAGAAATTTGCTCCTAAATTGGACATTGTGTTCCGGGTGAAAAGGGCAAAATTCTGTGGAAACAGACACAAGATCCAACAGCGACAGGGCTTGGAGGAGTATCAGCTACACAAAATATGTAATCTGTATATATGGTTGTTATAGAGGTTGCACATGTGGAAATATGTATTGTACCCAAAGTACATTTTGTGTTCAAGAGGCTAGGGGTGGACTCTAGGCCTCATAAACCCACACCATAAAGGTGAGACCCTGTTTTTCTCCTCCTTTCATGGAAGAGAGGACACCTTGACCAATCTCTGTTAAAGGGGCGAGCTTAGGATAAACCAGCACACACACACCCTTTATCATAAGCATAAATAGAGACTGCAGAGGGCAGAAAAAGACAGACAGATTCACCCACTACCCGAATGCTGGAGGAGCACCCTGCTGCAGAACTATCCATCTCACTTGCTCCAGACTCCAGAAACTTGGCAAAGCAGAAAGGCCCATTGTATCGCTGAACCATTTTCAGCTACGCCTTAAATGTCCCACAACCAGATTGCCTTCCATGACCAGAAATCTTGACGGACCAGAATCCTGACGGGTCCGTGCAAAAACATATCTAGTGAGTATCTATAGATAGAACTGTCACTAGTATAAATACTGTCCATAGTAATCCCCATCTTAAACCCATCCTATCTTGTCTTCAGAACCTGATATTGCTAGGAGTATTTTTGAATTGTCCGAAATTTTCTTGCACTGAGTTTCTCTCATTTGTATTCTAAAATCATAAGTCCTTAGTGTTGTGAGTAACTAAAGTGAATCCCAGAAAGAATTTGAGTATCCACCATGTGAAGGGTTCCCTGGCCAGAAACTGTGGAGTTTCATGTGTGGCATTCTCCTTTTCTATAGTCATAATCTAATGTAAGAAATCCCATTTGTCTTTTAAAAGTGCATTCCTGTTTCCCAATCTTGCGCCGGTCTTGAAAAATGACCTCCACTAAAACTTCTATAATTTCCTCAGTTTTTGTGCTAGAAACAAAATTTCAACTTCTGCTTGTAGCTAACATCATCCACAGCTTTAAATAGCATCCCAAATCCTTACAGTTATCCTGTGATAGCGATTTACCGCGCACTGAAAATTTTGCTGCAAATTTCGTTTTAGGGAATTTGACATGTGTAAAACAGCTTTTGATTGCTTCGGACCTTAATTTTAAGATTTCACATTGTTTCTTAGTATCAAATCATTGCTAGTGTTTGTGTGCAACTATCCAAAGTGGCTCCCATAAGATTTATAACCACTTCAGTAATTTAAACCATATTTAGTGTCTTTACCCAATCCATTTCAAGATAACTTTCAAACCATTCTGACCGCTTGCCAATCAATTCTGTTTCTCTCTTGTGTTGCTGGGGGGAGATTGGGATTGATATTTTGTTTGAATTCTGCCATTCCTGAATACATGCTCTCTCTCCTATTATCTCTTTACATTGCCTGTAGGGTGGTTGAAAATAGTAACCACACTGCTATTTGATCTGAACACACACAAAAGTTTTATTTCTGCGCTGAATTGTTTTGCTCACTATTACTCCTGGTGTATTAAAGAGATTATTTAGCGTTACATCACCCCATTGGTGATCATTGTGTACCCATTAAAACAGTGTGATTAATTTGTAAATACATAAATAAATATTTTAACTTTGCAAACCAGCCTGATTCCTGGTTCAGTGTGACCGGAGGGTTTCAGGAGAGGGGCGTGATATGAGTGGTACATCATTCAGAATAAAATAACTTTTAAACAAAAATAAATAAGGATTTTAGTTATGCATTAAACGCTAGGCATTGACTTGTGTGTGCCGGATTGAAATCACTTACAAGGTGACTTATGGGACTACCTGGAGACCACCAAAGTTCAGAGCGAAAAAACGCAGAAGGGAACCCCAGAGACAATTCAGAGGAATCCAGGCTACAGGAATGTGAGAAGAAGTTGAGACTCGTTGGTCCCACCAGTCCAAAGGATCAAAGCACCAGCATGGGTCTTCTGATATCAGTAGCCAGACAGGGCTCCACCGGGACAACAGCAAGAATTGGAAGCCAGGCCTCTCCAGGATTCTTCCTTGGGGCATTTGTTGTCTGCATAGCTAAACGGGATACTTGGCTCCTATTCTGATCTACGGGCATGGCTGCAGAACACCTCTGATTTGTTAGGACACTAGCCACAGTTTGTAGCCAAATGTGGTAAATGCGAGAGAGCTAACCACAAATATAGCAGCAAAGCTAAAAATGGAACTGCTGCCAACAGTTTGTCTTTAGGCACATTTAAAAGTAACAAGAAACCCATTGAGTGGAAGATGCATTGTGCTGTAAGTTACCCAAAACAGATAACATGTTTGAAGGATTAGTCAGTTTCCCCATAACAAAAATGAGCAAAAGGCAAAGGTCACGACATGGTGTAAAAGCAAAATGTTTGGGGGTCCATAGAATATGGAAGACATGTTGCTCAAAGAGGAAACGTTCCTAACAAATTGTACAATTGAGTCAATTAAAAGAACAAGTTACTTTCTTACCTGGTAACGTTCTTTCGATGGGATGGTCCGACGACGTATTCCATATCTATGACATGTAATCACCACAGCTGTGCTGTTTCGGAAACTTTTTTCGGCGTCTGCGTCCTGCGTCAATGACGTCGATGCGCTGTCGTCTAGGACCTCCTCCGACGTCATCCGATGTGATAAGTAGGACGCACGACGCCCGTAGCCTCAGTTGTAGTTTTTTCCCCCAGAACGTGTGACATTAGTCAACTGCCAGTCAGACACAAAGCCTTGCGGAACGTAAGCTGCAATCGCAAAAGAAATTCTGCAGCGGGGAAGGCAGGGCGGGAGCGATATGGAATACGTCGTCGGACCATCCCATCGAAAGAACATTACCAGGTAAGAAAGTAACTTGTTCTTTGAGGGGATTGGGTCCTCCGACATATTCCATATCTATGACGGACTCCCAAAGCAGTACCAGAGCAAGGAGGAGGGAAAGAATTTAGAATCAAAATTTAGAATAGCCAATCAAATAGCAGAGCAAAGGACTGCCTTGCCAAAGGCCAGATCCTGTCCTCGGATGGAATCGAGGGAATAGTGACGTACAAATGTATGTACTGAAGCCCAGGTGGCTGCATCACAGATGTTGCGAATAGGAACACCCCTCTGCAGGGCAGTAGATGCAGCCACACCCCTCGTAGAATGGGCCCGCAGGCCAGCCGGTGGGTCCTTACCCCGCCAAGCGGTAACACTCTGAGATGGCTAAAATAATCCAGCGAGACAAAGTCCGTTTCGTTACAGCTTGCCCCAAACGCTTTCCAGCGTAACCAATAAAGAGTTGATCGTCCACTCTGACCCGGGACATGCGTGAAACATAAAAGCTTAAAGCTCTCCTAGGTTCAAGCCTATGGAGCCTCTCCTCTTCCTTACCAGGATGCGGAGGAGGATAGAATGCCGGAACAACCACCTTCTGAGCCAAATGAAATTCCGTCACTACCTTCGGAAGAAAAGAAGGACGAACTCTAAGGACAACCCTGTCCTTGTGAAATACAGTGAAGGGTGGCTTAACTGAAAGTGCCTGTAACTCAAGTAACCGCAACTAAAAACACAGTTTTCAGAGTTAACAGCCTCAAAGGGCAAGAATGTAAAGGCTTAAACGGAGCACCCATAAGAAACTTAAGAACAAGGTTTAAATCCCAACCGGGCGCCAGGAAAGGTGACGGAGGGAACACATTAATGAGCCCTTTCAGAAACTGTGAAATTAAAGGGATTTTAAAGTAAGAACACTCTTCAGACGAGCGCTTAAAGATGGACAGTGCCGCCAAATAACCTTTAATGGTACCCACTTGCAAGCCCCTGTGGGCCAAAGAAAGTAAAAAGGACAGAACCATGGGGATGTCACATGCAAAAGGATCCACATTCTGAACTCTGCACCAGTCGCAGAACGTTCGCCAACGGCAACGGTACAGAGACTTTGTTGCTGGCCTTCAGGTCGAAAGCAACACCTCCATCACGTCTTCAGGGAGGTCCCAATCCTTATACCTCAACCTTTCAGAAGCCAAGTGTGAAGGTTGAGGGATCTGACCTCTGGATGGAGAACCTGACCCCCCCTCCTGTGAGAGCAGATCGTCTCGGTAGGGAAGACGACGTGGAGGGCAGATGAACAAGTCGAGAAGGTCCGGGTACCACGTCCTCCGAGCCCACGCCGGAGCAATGAGGATCATCCGGGAACCGAACTTCCGTAACCTCCGCAGCACTTGCGGGATGACGGGGACTGGAGGAAACGCGTACAGCAGCGGGAATGACCACTCCACCACAAACGAGTCTCCTAAGGCTCCTTTTGGAGGAAATTCCCGCGAGCAAAACCTTTCGCACTTCCGGTTGACACTGGAGGCGAAGAGATCCACTTGAGGGGTCCCCCAAAGGGCGAAGATCTCCAGGAGAATCTCATGAGCCAACTCCCACTCGTGAGAGATCGCGCTCTGCCTGCTCAGAGCGTCCGCCGTCACGTTTTCGTCTCCGGCCAGATGAACTGCCGAGATCGAAACTTCCTGCTGGATGGCCCAGAACTCGAGCTGCATCGCCTCCCTGCACAAAGGAAGTGACCCTGCCCCCCCCCTTTTTGTTGAGGTAGTGCATGGCCACTGTATTGTCCGTCGGGATCAGGACACTCTTTCCTCGCACAGTCGGCAGAAAAGCCTTCAGGGCTAGCCTGACGGCCCTCAGCTCCAACAGATTGATATGGAGTCTGGACTCCGACGGAGACCAACGACCGCTGACTGTCAGCCCGTTGGCATGAGCTCCCCATCCCGTGAGCGATGCATCCGTCACGATCGTCACCTCCGGCCAGGGAAGCCAAAATGTAGCCCCCTTCATCAAGTAGCCTTCGACAGCCCACCACAGAAGGTCCCGGGCGACCGAGGGCGGCACCTGAACCAGGTCCGATATCCTGCCGGAGGACTGCGACCATTGCGTCTTGAGTGCCCACTGCAAAGATCTCATCCGCAGGCGAGCCTCTGGCACCAGAAGAATGCAGGATGCCAAGAGGCCGAGCAACCTCAAGAACTCGAACGCTGGGAGGGACTGGGCATGCTGAAACTTTTGCACCATCTGCTGAATGTGAAGAGCCCTCACCTGGGGAGGAAAACACTGCCCCAGGGAAGTGTCGAGCACTGCTCCGATGTACTGGAGCCGCTGTGTTGGCGTCAAATGGGACTTCTTTAAATTGAGGGAGAAGCCCAGCCTGTGAAGGGAGTGGCAGGAGACGGACAGATGATCCAGGACTTGCTCGGGAGAGCTCCCCCTGATCAACCAATCGTCCAGGTAGGGGTAGACGTGAATCCCCCCTTGCCTGAGATGCGCTGCCACCACCACCATGAGCTTGGTGAAAACCCTCGGGGCGGAGGTCAATCCGAACGGCAGGACCCGAAACTGAAAGTGCGAGTCGCCAACCGCGAACCTCAGGTACTTCTTGTGCTTGGGATGGATCGGCACATGGAAGTAAGCATCCTTGAGGTCGAGTGACACCAACCAGTCCTGAAGCTGAAGGGCCTGGAGGACTTGAGAGAGAGTAACCATCTTGAACTTGTCCTTCCTGAGGAGTTTGTTCAAACCGCGCAAGTCCATGATGGGTCTCAATCCCCCGTCTTTCTTCGAAATCAAAAAATAAGGGGAATACCATCCCTTGTTCCTCTCCGCTACAGGCACCAGTTCTATGGCGCCTTTCTCCAGCAGGGCTTGAATTTCCTGCGCAAGGAGCAGATCCGGACTCTGCAAAGAGAGGTTCCCCGGTGGATTGTCGCGAGGCCTGTGCCGAAAGGGAAGACAGTAGCCGTGGGATATGATCTCCAGAACCCACACATCTGAAGTAATGGCTTGCCACTCTACAAGATGCTGTGCCAGCCTTCCCCCAACCGGCGAACCATGGGACATGGCCTCATGACTGAGTGGGAGCGGCTGCGGCGTTACCTGAGGGCAAAGAGGCAACTGCCCGAGCGGCCTTGGCACCACGGGTACCCTGTCGTCCACCTCTGGTACCCCTGCGTTGGCCTCTTTGACTGCCAGCTCCTCTCGCTTTACTGAAGGACGAGTAATAGCGAAAGGAACCACCCCTCCACTGCTGTCCCCTAGGACGAAAAGGCAGAGGTTGGCGAACTGCAGCGCCCAACGACTTCGCTGCAGCTTTTGAGGTCTGCAACCTCTCAAGGCTCTCGTCAGCTTTGCTGCCAAAAAGGTGTTCAACATCAAAGGGCATGTTGAGGAGCCGGGACTGCACATCAGGAGCAAACCCCGACTTCCGCAACCACGCAAACCTGCGTATCACGGTGCTCGCCGCCATGGACCTCCTGACGCATTCAGCTAAGTCCAAACCCGACTGAACGGACTCACACATGGCATCCTTACCATCCTGGACCATAGCAAGGAAACCATCCCGTTCGACCCCTTCGGGAATATGTTCAGCCGCTAACGCAACACAGTTCCACAGAGTGTGTGTGAAACGAGACAAGGCACAAATGGAGTTGGCCACCTGAAGCGCCATACCACCAGAAGAAAACACTTTCTTCGCCCAGCCATCAAAACGTTTGTCGTCCCTATCAGGAGGGATGGTAGGGTACGATGCCTGCTTTGCCGGGGCCGTGGCCGCCTGCACCACCAAACTCTCCGGAGTGGGGTGCCTGGTCAAGTAGCAGGGGTCGCTACTGGCTGGACGGTATTTTCACGACAAGGATCCGCCCACCGCCGGGAGACACTCCGGAGCAGTCCAAGCTGCCGCCACCCTTCTCTGTAAAGCCATATGGAATGCCAGTACCGGGTCAGTTGGGGGATCCATCAGATCATCCTGCACAAACTCCCCTGGGGGAGCAGACCATCCCAAGTACTCAGAAACCCTAGCCATAAGGCGCCGGTACGAGGAATCGGCATGAGAGCCAGGCTCAGGCCTACAAAACTCCACCTCCGGAGAGGTGTCCAGTCCACTGGCATCATGCAGTGACTGCCTCAAATCGTCAAACTGACTATGGCCCGAGACAATTTCATCTGGAACCTGACTAGGAACCAGGCCATCAGAATCCTCATCCGCCTCTGAAATATATTCCAGGTGGCGAAAAGAAGGCACCCGAGAGTGCTTGCTCTTAACAAGAGCCTTCCTAGGGGGTTCCCCCGTGCCACGGAGTACCTCCGACACGAAAGGCGTCGAGCGAATCGGCGCCGACGTCGAGAGAACAGGCATCGGCGCCGAGAGGATCGGCATCGGCGTCGAGGAAATCGGCGTCTACGTCAGATGCAGCGCCGCCAGCATCAGCGGCGTCGACACAGCCCTCGAAGCCGGAGCCCAGAGCGTCTCCCTCGACAACCTGAGCGTCGACGGCTTCGACGACTTCCTCAGAGTCTGAGCCTTGAGAAAGCCTGTCGACGCCCTTGACGCCTCAGACGTCGATGTCTTCCTCGAAGACATCACAGGTGCACACGGTCTCGAACGCGTTGAGGACCGGGACCTGGAAAGGGTACGTCGAGAACGAGTCTCCTTGTCCGAACGGGACCTCTCCCGTGACTCGTGCCGACCACTCTTGCGAGCGGTGTCTCTCGACCTCTCACGACCGACCCCACTCGGGGGCGCGGACGGCTTAGTACCCTGCGACTCAAGAATCGCCAGCATTTTCTTCCCGAAGGAAGCCCATTCCTCCGGCGTCGCACGGCTGGTGGGGTAAGCGACGTGCCGGGCAGAGTCCTCCGAAGAAGTCCTGGAAGACCACCGGTGTCGGCGCTTCTGAGAATGCCTCGAAGAGGCTGAGGAGTGGCGAGACCGACTCCTAGAAGGAGACCCACGAGACTTCCGACGATGACGCGGAGAGTCACCCCTCGAATCATCCGTCGAAAGCCCCGCAGACTTCGACTTCTGGGGCTTGGACACCCGACCTACCGACAACTTCTTCTTACGTTCGCGTAAGGCTTTGGACGTGAGCGACTGGCAGTCGATACAGTCATCCGTGTCGTGGGCCTCCCCGAGGCACCAGAGGCAGGCGTCGTGCGAGTCCGTCACCGACATCTTGGACCCACACTCCCCGCACTTCTTGAAACCCGGACGCTGGGTCGAAGACGAAGTAGAAGACATCTTCACACAAAGGATTTTCACAAAACGAACAGGTTCGAAGAACCGAGAAGAACAGAACTCCAAAGAGTCGAGGCGTTAACCGAGATTCACGAAGCAACACGTTCGCGGAAAAAACTGAACTGAGGCTACGGGCGTCGTGCGTCCTACTTATCACATCGGATGACGTCGGAGGAGGTCCTCGACGACGGCGCATCGACGTCATCGACGCAGGAAAAAGTTTCCGAAGCAGCACAGCTGTGGTGATTACATGTCATAGATATGGAATACGTCGGAGGACCCAATCCCCTCGAAGTATATATTTTTATAAAAGCTTTATTGGACATTTGTTTAATTTGGAACTGATATAGTTAGATGTTTGTGTTGCTACTGGATCACGTTCACATCCCTTCTGTGAGCATAGCCTTCCCTCGGCACACATTACCACAAAAGGTAAAGAAGGTACATCTCTTAGCTGTGCCAGTTTTAACTTTATGATTGGGATGACTGTTGGTTGAATTGTGGGGGCCGAGACAGTGGTTTAGCAACTACTCATCCGCATACTCCCCTTTGACGGCGGGTTCCCGCAGACTGACCTTACCGTTACTGGCGCCCGATATCACAGTGGAACTGGGATATTCCGGGTGCCAGCAAAGTTGGTAAGATCGCATTCCATGGAGTCCCATGGGAACTACTGAAGCACCAGCACTGTTGCTAACAGCACTTCAGTGATTACTCTGCTGGTAGAAGCCCGAACTCCCTGCCTGAGTAGTTCATTGCAGTCTGAGTCAGCCGGTCTGGAAAAAATGATAGAACCAATAGTACCGGCCAATTTATCGTAATTTCTTCTGGACTGGCTCACTTCTAATGACCCCCTAAATCTTTGAAGGGTGAGCGAAATCTTCACAACTCAAAGCAATGATCTGCAGATTTCACACACATCTTGGCAGCAGCCACAAATATGATACAGCATCTCTTTTCAGAGATTTGGAAACCGAAAAGACAAATATTTTAAATCTACTACGGTTCAACCAAGCAAAATGAGTACAGATCATTTTATCTCAGATATTTCCTTGACCTATTTTTGCCACGGGGTGTACAGGTTCCCTATGGTAGTGCAACATTGCAGAAACCTGTATTTCTTCCTTATGGACCTTATTCAAATGGTAGTTGAGGTGGTGGTACGATCATGATACAAAAAACAAAAACATTGTTCAGGCTTACAAACCCATTACGCTGATTGTGATGGCATTTGTTTTGGAGTGCAGTCATTTCCTTTGCAATAGATCCTCATCGTTAGTGGGAGTAGAAACAGCCCATAACATATATCCTTCCCTTGATCTTGGTTTCCTGAAGCACAGCACTCGGCTGCATTATGCGCATTTTATCACAAATTCTACTTTGCCGCCTGCAGATGGTTAATGGGAAAGGAGAAGCATTTTGCTTCACTCTGTTTACATCAAAGATGTGTTTGTCACACCTAAGACAGCCAGACAAATCAAGGCTCAATTAGCCTAGTCAATTCCTTCGGCATTACCCTTGGAGCCTAGACTGACTTATTAAAGTCATGCAAATTCAGCACCAACGAGACAGCAATGATGGAAGCAAGAGGTTAGAAGTCCATTAACGACACCATTTTGGAAGCTATGGCAGATCGAATGCCAGGCTATCAAAAAAAGAGGAGTGTAATAACTCAACTATTATGACAGATTTTGTCTAAGCATATTTACGTTGATGAGGTTGTACACAAAGTTACACAGTTGGCTAATATACCTAAATGCATTGAATGCTGATATATCGGCAGGCGTGCTGCCCTCGTAAGCATTATCATTAAGACCTAGAACTGCTCCTAGAAACGCAGACCATTTAACAAAGGCATAAACATTCCATTGCTGTCACTTCAGTTCTAAGAGGGTTGGATGCTTAATGGATCCGCACTGCTTGCCCGGCGCTCCGAGCCAGGAAACGCAAGGGGGTGATGCAGCCCTTGAAATGCTTAGCATTCACAATGCATTAGCACACATCACAAGACAGATCGTCTCCTTTTGGTGCGATGAGTTTTGCACTGACCTACACTTCACTAGAAAATAACTGGCGACAATACTTGGTTATGAAGAAGGATAAGGGAGGGCAGAATCAATGGATCCATTCATACACAAAGACTTTCCAGTCGTATTGCATATAGACGATTCTGCTGAATGTGCTCGTCAGTTCTGACAAGGTTATAGTTAAATAACCATTCATAAGTGGTGCAAAAATCTCGTAAATACAATTATAAACCGGAAGGTTGGTGTCTAGACCATTGGGAAAAGAGTGCAACAGGTCTGATGGCAGGAGCAGCCTTGGTACAGGGCAGCTTGCACTTCTTTCTTCATTGGATGAGGCATTGCGCACATGCCTGTGGCTTGGGATTGGCTGCGTCAGAAGGCAGCATGTGTGGATGCCATTGGGTTGAGCAGGGCGTATGGATCAGTCTGTGGTTAAGGACATCATCAGTTTCCGGTTCGCACATTTGCAGTTAGCTGGTGAGTCCGCTCCGTGCTAGATCCTCATCGTTACTTTAAATGGCTAACATATCTGTATTTAACACGAAATTGGAGAATGTTTGGGTGACAGGGATTTGGGGGGAAAGGTTTGAATTATAGGTTGTTTTTAAAGTGAATTGTTTGTTTAACTTTTTACCTGAAAGACACAGATAGCAATTACATTGGAAGTATCTATTCTCTTTGTTCTTCTTGCTTGGACAGCCCATGGACTATGACGGCTTGTCAAGACATTAGGGAGAACTTCCTGGCAGCTATGATGCAGCACGGTGAGGGCGGAGTTATGACCATCCAGTAGTATACACGTGATGAGTTACTGTTCCTTTTACTTGCCCCGCCTTCTATTTGTTCCCAGCAGGGTTTTCTGTCTCCGTTCTCTCCCACCTAAATTTTCTTTTAAGACTGTGGCTTCGCTGAATGATGGTGCTAACTGTCTTTCATCCAAACCATGTCTTTGCACTACCTCTTCTTTTCCATCTCTGCCTGGCCAGATCGCTGTTGCCTATCGTGAGGACATTTACACATTTCTAGAGGTTATTTCCCAGGATATCTTAAGTTTAACCATAGCTTGGTTTAATTCTGCATCCAATCCCGACACTATGGAGCTTCTACCTCCAAATGATAGAATTTTCCATCTTGATTAGACCGGCCCTAATGCATGTGGAGGTCTTGCCTTGATTTATTCAGGCTTTTTAAACTGTTCGCCGATTCCCGTGCATGACAACTTGCCTTTTGAGCTCTATTTAGTCTAGCTTCAAGTTACATCCAATGTCTCAATACACATATTACTGGTCCATCGCCCGCCACAACATCCTCTAGCGAGTTTTGCATGTAACCTTGTGCAACTGATTTCAGAGTTGGGATTAGCACACCCCAATCTTATAAGGGGTGATTTTAATATTTGGCCAAATAACCCTATGAATTCTCATGCTAGAAACCTCATAGGGTACTGTACGACATCCACCTATACTTGTGTAATCATTTCCGCACCCACTGTATGGGAAATGTTCTTGATAAGATCTTTTTCAGACAAATGGTTTTTGAACCCTTCCCTGTCACTTGGTCTATCCTTTTCTTCTTCTGTTTATTATTTTTCTAACATCATCTCCCCAAGTGTCTTCTAAGGGGTAAGATGCTTCCTTCCGCAGTGGCCGATCACTTGAGGAATAGCACATGTGTTTTCATGGGAGTAGCCGTATGGACCCTTGCTCTGCCTTACCTAATGCTATGGCAGATGCAGCTCGCACATTTGCCCTTGCGAAGATCTGTTACAGACGTACTAAACCTTCCGCCCCATGGTTTTCTTCTGATCTTAGAGCACTCAAACAAGTCTGCCGACGTTTTGAACGTAAATAGCAAATCAGTTACAACTGTGAAGCTAAACAGGATTATAAACTGGCTCTGTCAGATTATCATGCAGCTATCAAATTTGCGAGGTCTCAACATTATGCTAACCGTATCACATCAGTATCTTGTTCCGCACAAGAATTATTTCAAGTTATCATAGAACTCGAAATCTCTGACTGCAAGCAGCTGATCCTTCTCTCTCTCAAGCCTTGTGCGACTCCATCAGTCTCCTTATTGTAGAAAACTTGTTTAAGATTCGTTATTCTATTGTCGCTATTGGTATCAGTATGCTAGCCCCTACGCTGCTCTCGAGGTCCCCTAATGTGGATGATTCTCAGGAGATGTTTAGATTTGAAAGATTGGAACTAATCACTGATGATGGGGTCTCTCACTGCACTGCAAATACTTAAATATGCACCCCCACACCCTTGACCCGATTCCTCTTCCCTTTATTCAATTTATTCCCCAGTAATCATTCCTCTGTTTACTGCTGCTATCCATCACTCTTTCACAAATGGTGCGATTCCTGCCCCACTAAAGCATGCTTTAGTCACTTCTCTTCTGAAGAAGCTTCACTTGGACTCCGGTCTCCCAGCCAACTATCGGCTTATATCTTGACTCTCTATTCTTCTAAAACTGACTGGTGGTGATTGTTACCCCTCAGCTTTCTCGTTTTTTGAACAAACCCATCTACTTCACCTGTTTCAATCAGGTTTTAGACTGCAAATGGGCACAGAGTCAGTCATGATTTCCATTCTGGTTGACTTAGCTCTGCTGCAGGATCGCAGCAAGGTTGGGTTATTAATTCTCTTGGACCCCTCTGCAGCCTTCGATACTATAGATCATGGTATTCCTCTCTGTCGTCTAGAACTGTATATCGGGCCTGACCCTTTCCTGATTTAATTCTTTCTTTTAATGGACCGTACAGAGCTTCTCTTTTACCTTTTCATTCAGCCCCAGTACCCATGACGTGTGGTGTTGCTCAGGCATCTTGTCTCCCCTCTTCTTTTTAATCGTAATCTTCGCCCCCTGGCTGATCTTATCATGGCTCATGGTGTGCAATTCTATACAAATGCAGTTGACACTCAGCTGCTCTTTTGGCTGGGCTCCCCAGAAACCATCATCCATCTAAACTGAAATTGCATCTATCTGCCATTGGCAATTGGATGTCCAGTAACTGGCTAAAACCTAATGGGGAGAAAACAGAGATCCTAGCGTTTTGTTCTCCAAACCCCATTAAGGCCTGTAACTGATTACTGGCCTGCCTCTCCTGGTCCTTTCCCGGCTCCTAGTACTTCCGTTACAGGTTTGGGTATTAAACTTCTTCCTACGGGCTCACGAGAAGCACAGATCGCTTCAGTTTGCAATTCTTGCTGCTTTAGATTGAAACTAATGAAGAAGATTCTTCGTTTTATTCCTTCTCAGCTTCGCCCCACAGTTGTCACCTCTTCTGTCATGGGTTCCCTGAATTACTGCAACAGGATATATCTTGGCCAGCCAAAATGTCTAATCCAACGTCAGTAGATTTTGCAAAATGCGGCAGCATGTTTAGCTCTTGGCGCACCCAGGTTTTTGCATGCCTCTCTTCTGCTACATCAACTTTATTGGCTTCCGGTGGAAAGCTGCATCAAATTTCAGGCCTTTTATCAATTGGGAACAGTTTATCTTCAGTCTAAATTGATCTGGCATGCCCCTTCTAGAACCCTATGTTCGGCTTCACAATCGCTGCAAAACAATTCTGAGATTTCGCAAAACGAGAGCCGAATGACGTTCCTTTTCAGTCCTTGCTCCTACTCTATGGAACTTCCTTCCTCGCTCAATTCAAGAGATTGGCTTATTTCACGGTCGTGCCTGCTACCTTCTTTTTAGTTCCTAGATGCCTTTGGGCCTTAGTTGGAGCTTTACAAGTGCAAATACAATACACCTGAAAAGTGCCAAAGACATTGCACCACAGAGCCAAAGTAACGCTGTGGGATGTTTTAACCCACTAGTCTATGCCCTGCAACCTCACTGCGCGCTGCTTGCATCAGAAACAGAATGGCCGCTGAAAATCCTTATATGCGCTAGAAATCTCTGAAAGTGTGTAGGAAAACCTGAAAAATAGGCCGCCAATCCATTTTGCCTATGTCAGTGGTAACACAGGAGACCACTGCCAAAACCTATCATTTGGCTTCCCACAGAGGAAAATGAAACTACTTTAAACAGCAGTGCTGCATTGCAAAGGAAGGCCCAGAACTGCTTTAAAAATCCGTTTTTCCTTGGCTGTGGAAAGTGCAAAAATCATGGCTCCCAAACATCACAAAAGATTCAACATCCTTGTTGGGTGTTAAACAACACTCTTATGGAGAATTCTCTTATAAGGCTAATTTCCCAAACTTAGTGAGTCCCCCAGCAGCTTTGCTGGATTTTTGGGGTTTGTTTTTTTCTCCTGCTAAGAGTGAGACTCTTTTCCTCCCACTCTTAGGCATGATTTGAGTGTCTTTGACTCTGTGTGTGCTTATGGGCTATGGGGTTTTTCTTTCTACTCCATAGGGTATCATCTATTTTTTTTTATGTGTGTGTTACACAGCACCCTCAGTGCAGTAACACCGGGGTGTCATAGTGACCCCCAAACATAGACTCCATACCCTGGGACTGACTACTGTCTCCCAGGCCATGTAAAGTCACCATTGACTTTACTAGTCCTAAATTGTGAACAGAACCAGTACAAACCATCATATTGTGGAAGCACTGGAAGGGGTTAATTATATTGCCCCTGGGTCTGTTTTCAAGGGGGCACTGTCCAGTCCCCCCTTGTCGAGTTTCTGGCTGGTGGCAGTGGTTATCACGGGAAATATTCCACCGGAATATTCTCTATGGGATTTTCCCATTGATTTTAAACGCACCACTTTTTTGTGCAATGTTAAAGATACCGCTGGTTTATTTATTTAATATTAAATTCACAGTTGGGTCTTTTTGCCAGAACTCTTTTCTAAAATGGCGTTCGTGTCCGTCTAAGTAACCGTGACCAAGGTCGAGCCCTTTGTTCCACTTTTTGGCGGGCTTCTCCACAGAAGCCCTCCAAATGGTGCCACTCTGTCTGGGTTCCACAGGAGGGGTGGAGGGGGGAATTGGCACCCTGGACTGTGTTGCCTCGGCAACCCAAGTCGCACTCTACTCTGATTGGCCCAGTGGTGAGCCACCCGGCTCACCACTTAGCATGTGTGATTGACAGCTAGGCTAATGAATGGGGGTTTTTCTGTATAAAAGCAGGGCCTTTTGGACTGGAACTTCAAAAGTCGCCACAGGACCTAAGAATCCGAAGAGGGAAGAAGCTGAGCCATCTGCAACGACAAAACCACTGGTGAAGCCCTGCTGCAACTACCTCACCACTTTCCCCGACGACAAGAGAAGATCTTCTGCTGGACGAGTCTTCTTCCTCTGAGCTGTTGGGACCAACCAGTTCGCCCTTTTCGCCTTCCAAAGACGCCTCTTGGTCAAATCGCCCGTGCCAAGCACCCCCGGCAGCCGGATAGCCAAGCTTCAACACTTTGACCGCGAATAAAAGGACCGCTCCTTTTATTGACAAACTCCGCGACTGGTTCCATCCCTGTGCAGTGCAATGATTCCACATTTCCTCCTCGATGAGATCCTCTCTTCCCCTGGTGGAAACAACGAACTGCAACCACTGCCACGAACAACTGCCACCGCTGGAGCTTCCTCTCTGTTTAAGGTACTGTGTCCTGCCTGGCCTCCCTTTCTTCGGTTTGCCCAAGGTGACCCTTAAATCCTTGGCTTGCCAACTGGGTTGGCCCCAGACCACCTAACTTTACCTTCTTGAATCACCCCAACCTCTTTTGAACATTCTGCAAAGACTTTTAGTGCATTTTTAAACCGTGTGATCCTGGGCACATTTTGCTTTGCTCCCTGTTAAGTGGGCCTGGCCTATGAACTTTGGCTCTACAGTCTATACTGCCTTTATTCCCTTGCTGAGAACTCCTAAAAGTGTTGGGACCTGTTTTATGTCAATGCTCTGCCTTTTTTTTCTCTCCCTTTGAACTATTGGAGTGTCATCAGGTTATGCACTCACATCTGTTTAACAAATCGTGGTGTTCTAATTTTGACTTGTCTAATAGTTATTAAGGGAGGTGTGTATACTTTACCTGACTTTGTTTTTAACTTGCTTTTGATTTGGAGTGGTAGTATATTGCCTAAAGTCTGTTTTAAATAAATAATTATATACTTATTATACAAAGCTCTGGTCAGTGTTTGTTTGCTCTACTGTGTTTTTAGCCCTATTTTGTATACTCTATATACTGCCCTACTCTTCTTCAGAGAAGTCGGACTGCTCAGCCACAGCTACCAGGTAAATCTGGGTGGTGCAGACTGCTACCAATTGGGTTTACTGCTTACTCTTGTTTTTGCAGTGTTCCCCAAGGGAACTGCACAGGATTATGCCTAACAATCACTTTATTTAAGGAATTCACCTAAGCACAATGTCAGCAGAAACATGTTTTGTCAGAAGAAAATCCACATTCAAAGATGCTTGCTTGGAAAAATATCTTAAAAATGGCCACAGTACCGCCGCTCGCCTGTGTCAGAAGCTGGCATTTACTTATACCATCATTTAAACTTGTACCTTAAAATCAAAGTGTGGAAAATAAGAGACTTCCCATCAAAAGAAATAGGGTGACAATTCAATCTCTATGTTTTAAAAAGGCTGAAGTAAGAGATTTGTGGCTATATTTGTAAAAATGTAAATTGTATTTTAGAGAAAGACTATTTTAAACATTGTTTTAAAAGTAAGTTAAAGCTAGCCACACTGAGCTTCAAAGATGTTCCACAGTTTCTCCCCAAACAAAGGAATCTTCCCCCCTGCCCTCTGCTGAAGAACAGGCAGGGAGGTGCAAAAGGAAATGGGAGGGGACTTTGGCCTGTTGCTCTGACAAGAAACAAAAGACTTCCTTGAATGAAAGGAAATGCAAATTCGGGTGTGACAGAAAACAACTGCTGGCAGGAAGAAGCCTGGGACTGCTCTGGCCCAGCCAAAATCTTGGGGGTGGAGACAAACCGTTTCGTTTATTCGGGGAGCACAGAAGACTCATAGAAAACTGAACAAAATTGGTAAAAATCTGTAAATATAGTGTTGTTAAAATGAACATTTTGCTCACGTTTTAAAACCACTCTGGAATCTGTGCGATATTCAGAGACTGAACCACAAAAATGTTGACTTTGTAGCAGTTGTGATAATGCTAAAAATATGAAACTTCGCAGGAGTATCCCCGATGTTATGTGCATGTATCTGGAAAAGTGTACAGATCTGACACTGGGTAACCAACCAAAAGCACGAAAAACTGTCATTTGTGAACCAAAACTCTTAGGAAGATGGGACTTGGACAGATATGTGCCTTATTTAATCTGTAATGTAAATATGTATTATTAGCAAGTTGGTGATATTGGAATTATGTTTTATATGAAATACAGATTTTCTGTGTAGGAACAAAGGGGAGGTTTTTCCCTGGATTGTAAATTGCAGCATCACTATGACACACTGTTTCCTTCTCAAATCAGGAGTTGAGGGAAGACTTTATACTATGCACAACCCTCAAAGAAGCCTATTGGTTAATCAGCCTACCCACCCCTTTGGGAAATACATACATAGGAACTGTTGAGGACCTAGAAACACACACACACACATTCACCCATCAACTGATTTACTGGCGAAGCGCTCTGCAGGAAGAACCCAGATCAAGACTCCAGAACCCAGATCAAGACTCCAGAACTCTGAAAGCAGAAGGCCCAATCCAAAGCTGAACCCTATTTTGTCTGTCCTGAATCCTTCTTTCATCCATATAATCCTGTGATAATTGTCATCTTTGCGCTAATATATATTTGCTGAACAAAAGGCAAGTGTTGCAGCGGGCAAAGATCAGACAGAGGCACCTCTGGCCTGGTGGCTGTACCGTTGGTATCTCGCATTTGCATAGCCTCTTAGTATAAAGCCAATCCTTTTTTGTAATTTTCAAAAGCACATATCCCATTTGAAATCCCTATAAAACAGCTATTCTTTGCATTTAACCTCTGAATTCAGTTTCCTATCTGCTAGTTATTCCATCATCAGTGCTAGGGTTTCCCGGAAACTATACAAAGCGGCTCCCACTAGTTCTGAATCCATTTTAGAGAATTAAATCAATGTTTAGCATTTTTCCCATTCATTATAAAACCACATTCAAAGCATTTGACCTGTTTTAAAATCATTCCTGTTTCTCTCTAAAGCTTGCTGGGGTGAATTGAGACTGAAACTGCATTTGTAGAGTGCTTATTCCTGAAACCTGTTTTCTCTCCTTCCATCTCTATATTGCATTTTAGGGGGGATTGAGTAGTATCAGGGGGAAAGAGTGATTGCATTGCATTTGATTGAACACCTAAAAGTATTATTTCTGTGCTGCATTAATCTCATATCATTGCATTTCATTGAACCCACACTCCATTTTATGCTATGCTACATTACTCCTTTCATCCATACTCCTATTGAGTAAAGATTATTGTAATATCACCCAACGCTGATCAATGTATAAATATTAATCGTGTGATATCTAGATATTGTTCATAATTCATAAGTGTGATATATATAGTTCAATTCATAAAATAAATCTTAACTTTGCAAAACAACCTTCTTCTTGGTTCAGTGAGAACGGGGGGATTCAAAGAGAGGGGCGTGATATAAGGGTACATCGTTCAGAAATAAAAGAACTTTAGACATAAAAATATATAATTAAGGGTTCCAGCTGGGCATCTCACGCTAGGCATTGACTTAGATGTAGTGCTGGGTTGAAACCACTTACGCCTACCACCTCCCTGTGCTTGAAACCAACCAAACTCATCGCTCTACTGACAAAAAACAGCATGTACAGATACCTTCTTCCACACACTTCCGAAAAAAGTATAAAGGGATCTCACATTCAACACCTAAACTGCACAAACAATATTGCATAACCTCACCATCAAACTCACTTGAACCTGCACCTGACAAAGTACAAATCCTCACCCTCTCATTTTCCAATGCATACGGATATCAATTACACAACACACACACACACACACACACACACACAGACAGACCCACTCCTTTATCCTTCCAGGAAAACTCAGCAGAAGTACTATAGGGGACCCTCAATTCAGCTTCTTAAACATCATTCTGCACCTCGGTCTACCCAAATTCACCAAACAGAGGAAGCAATTTTCAAGACATTTTTGAGAATGACATACACTTTCTGTATACTCCATCAGCCTCTGGCACTCTCGTACCTCACTTGGACTCCAACGCCAACCATATCCTCAAGACAAATGGAGATAAAACACACAAATAAAAACAAACCAAAAAGTACAAATCCTCCATACCTTTGCATGCTCATGATTTCTAAGAGCAGAAAAAGCTTTTCAGAAGCAGGAGAAGCTGACGCTGCTCTCATGCACTTCAAAAGTCTCTACATGAAGAACATATATATATATATATATATATATATATATATATCTATTAGGGTCCTAATCGGGAGCGCTAGGGGGCCTAGGGCCCAGGGCACGAGGGCAATTAAACACAAACAGGGGTCAGGGGAAATGTTTATCCTGCTCAACCAAACATGCCCCCTAACTTAGGTGAACCTAAATAGTATACACCGGGTTTGGTAAACAGTGTTGTCACACTTGTGAAGCATCCACCTTGCACTAGATCAAATCTAAAGAAAAGGTTACAATAATCATTAAAAGATAATTGGAAAGGCTAACCATCAACCTTATCGCTAAACCATACACATTGAGCAAAAAGTTGACATATACATTTTTTTATTGTAATTTACAAAAATTTAGAAATCAGCGCCTTCAAAGGTTGTTACAATTATACAACACATTAAAGTAAAGAATACAATAAAGAAGGGGAGGAATCGCACGAGGGCCATTGTGGTTGCAAGAGCACAGTACCGCAAATTACATAGGGGGAAAAAGGATACATACTCAGCGCAACTTTGGGATAACCTTCTCCGGACAACAAAATCTGGAGATGCCAAAGGTTATTGCCATCATTTTAACACAGGAAATAGTAAGGTGGTCTTCCCAGCACAGGATTCCATCTCGGAGGCGGCTTGGGCTTCGCACTATGGGTCCTGCTGCTCCATTGATGCTATCATTACAGGACATTGAGAGGGCGTTAATGTCCCAGAAGCAGGGGTAAAACCGTGGCACTGATTTAGTTCCTATTCATATGGCTTCCCCGTTTGCTTAAGCTTATTACTTCTCTGCTGTTCGCTAACAGGGATCCCCAGTCTTGGAGCCAGGCAATCCTTGTCCCTATTTTTTATAAAAGGGTGACAGGGACTGCGGACTGCGCGGCTAATTATCATCCAATTTCCCTCCTGGATACGGGGGGAAAGTTTTTTGCAAAGGCGGTGCTGAGCCACTTGGAGGCCTGGTGCCACGAGGTGGGGGCTGTTCATCTCCAGGCTGGCTTACAACGCGGTGCCAGCATGGTTGATCAGGTCCTGCGGCTCTCATTGATATTGCAGAAGTACACAGTGCTCAAACCTATGAAAATCTATGCAGTCTTCATAGATCTGAAGAATGCCTTTGAGAGTATACCGAGGGAGGGCCTGTGGGCCACCCTGTCTAATTTTGGTCTGCCATCCGGTATATTGGGTCCAATACAGTCACTGTACAATAACAACGGAGCAGTTTTTATATAATGAGGGGGGGGGTGTGATGGTATAATCTAGAATAGAAGTTGAGGCCGGTGTGCGACAGGGTTGTGTACTTTGCCCAATCTTGTCCTCTCTTTTTATCAACCGAGTGAATGAGTTACTTACTTAGACGCACAGACTGATGCCCCATCTTTGGTGCTGGAGAAAATCCCCATTTTACTATTTGCTGATGACGTACTGCTTTCCCTGACCCTGACAGGATTAGGGAAGCAATTAGCTATTTTTGAGGCATTCTGTGTGGCCAACGGACTTGAGGTTAATCTGCAGAAAACCCAAACTATGGTGTTTTGCAAACCTAGTGCCAAGAAGCATACCCGCCTGAAAGAGGTTTTTAGGGGCGCTTTAATTGAATAGGTTGCAAGCTTCGATTACTTGGGGGTTTGTCTAACTGCCATCTGTGCATGGCCAGAACAGGTAAAGCGGGCGGGTTTAAAGCTGGCCAGGAACAGTGCGCTATATCTAGATTCATCCAGGCGAACAGGGCGGTTCCGGTCAGTGCAACCCTGCAAATATATAAGCCAGGCTAGGCAGGCAGGCAGCTCTTTATGGGGCAGAGCTGTGGGGCACCGACAACTTAGCAGACCTCCAGGCCGTGGAACAGAAATTCAGAAAATCAGCTCTGAACAACTATGAATGTGTGCGCTAGAGATCCCTTTGGGGGAAATTCCCTGGAGCAGTACAGTTTGCACTTCCTGTTGACACTGGTCACAAACAGATCCTCTTGAGGGGTTCCCCAAAGAGTGTAGATTTCTTGAAAGACTTCCTGAGTTAGTTCCCACTCGTGGGGGACTGTGCTTTACCTGCTCAGAGTGTCAGTCGCCGTGGTGTTGATTTTGTTGGGAGTCGACTTCGACACTGGTGTCGACGGCTCAGATGCCGATGGCGTTTGCGAGGCCATTGGAGTTGCCGACTTTCTATGTTTCTTTGATGGAACCGTCAAAGGACCGGATTCCTGGCTTTTCAAAGCACTTAATTTCTTGCTTATGCCTCTGACTCGAAGATTTATAAGGTTTAGTCTTTAACTTCCCTTTGCCGTCTTGATACAGATCGACAGGGGCATGGATTTTCTGCTTCTCCTGCGAGGGGGTTGGTTCGCATTCTCGAAGATTTTTAACATTTCTTTTCGAATTGCATGCCATTTTGCAGGGGAGTCCAACTTGGTTCGACATTTGATTGCCGAGGTCGAAGGTGACCTGTGATGCCGTTTCGTGGCCTTCTTGGAAGAAGAAGAATCGTGTGATCGATTTCTCGATCGAGATCTTTTAGACCTTTTCCGTTGAGAAGAATCTCTCGACTCTTCGGATATTCTTTTTTTGGTAGTCTTCAAAGGAGCCTTAAAGGTAACCTACCCTCCGCCAACTTACCTTTACACTCCCACATATCCTTTTCGGTCATCGCCTGACAGAAGTTACGCTCAGAGGTACGGTGATCGGTTCAGAGACACCACAGGCATATGCGGTGGGGGTTGGGGATCGATATCTTCGAACCACAGTGTTGACATTTCTTGAAGCCTGTCTTAGGTGTTGGAGCCGACAAAGACATTTTCATACAGAAAATTAGAGATGAAGTTCAGTAAAGCACCGAAGCGTGCTGTAATTCTTTGAACTGATTGCTCGGAAAAACGGAACGGAGGACAAAGGGCGCTACGTGCGCCACTTATACTAATGATGTCGACAGTCGAACAGAGGCTCTCGGGGGATATCGACTCAACGGCACAATGCTCTCCCTGTCGAAAAAAAATGTCCAAAGCAGCTGAAGCTGGAAAGATATTTATCATAAGATGAGGAATACGTGGGCAGACACAATCGATTTGAAACTACATTTGCAGGTGCTGAAAAGCGCTTATTCGAAGAACCCAGAAGGCATGAAGACGTGGCAACCACCCACAGAGTGATTTCCAAAGCTTGGGTCCGAAGCTAGGCGATCACAGAGAAGATGCAATACCAAGGAAGAGAACTGTCAGCGAGAGTGTTCTGGAGGAGGAGCTGATAGAATGCTGTTGTACCTGGGCAGCCGTAGTGGGTAAGCAGCGTGATACACAACAGCACTCTTGCAGAACAGTAAGGAGCGGGGCATACCGCATAAACAGGCTCTCTGCCATGGGAGAGAAACTGGGCCTGGAAGCGCGGCAGGGGAGGAGGCGGTATCCGCTCCCACCCCAACTCACCCTGGAAATGTCTGCAGCGAAGATACCCCATCCAAGTGGTAATACGGTTGCAATCCCCAAGGGCTCTTAAGCGTCAAAGAAGCCTGGAACGCCAGCGCTCCTGAGCTGCCTGTGTGCGGCCTATGTGGGAAAACTAACCGTGGGAGTCGGAGCGAGGAATGTGGAGGTGCAAGGGGCCTAAACAACATCTTAATGGATCCTGTGAATCGTGGGGGGGCATAGCGACAGTAATGCCCAAACTGGATGGATCACGGTTGGCACCTGGCCCCCAGAGACTCAGGCACAGTTGACGATAAAAGCCATATTTGTAAGGTGCCACCAGGAAAGTGGATACAGGTGGACCCAGGAGGAAGGAGATTAGTGGAGGGGTAAACCTGTGACACAGCATGGATGGGCAAATGGTGCCAAAGACGACATTATAGGGGCCATTGGGCCAGATATGATTGCAATGCCAGCATCATTGGGGCATCAGACCAAGTTCAGTGGGGGGGGGGCATGGCCTCTGAACAAATGGCGCTCCAGCCAAATGAATGGAGACAAAATGGTGTGCCATGAAAGTTGGGGGGCGGGGGAGACAAACATCCTTGTCTCCCCTCCCCCTAAAATTACACCCATGGCTGCACCCACACGCATAGGTACCTCTAATAATTGCAAAGATATTTCTCTCCGCTTCCCGCAGGCATCGGAAAGGGGTGATTCAATGACAAGGGGGAGGAGCACAAGCACATCGGGCAAGCGTTAACCTTCGGGCACAGTACCAGTAGGCACTCTAAAACAGTGCTGTTCAAGTGAACCCAAACCCCTCAGGCATACATCCCCAAAGGGTACTGAGAATAAGGGACAGGTGCTTGCTCAATTCCTGGACAAGGCTATGACCAGAGAAAATCGAATGCAATGCTTTAGTAACTTTCAAGACAAGCTGTCAATCTTTCAAGATGCAATTGTCCCTGATAAAAACGGAGGTGAAACAAGCAATACAATATATAAAAGTAGATCTTGCAAAGCTTGACGAAAGAACCGATACGCCAGAAAGAGCCCTCCAAGAATGAATAGATGACGAGAAGACATTCAATGCAACACTGGAGCACCTTTCGAGGATTTCCTACAATCTGATACATATGATATAATATGATAGGTTATTTATAATCTGGAGAGCCAGTGCAAAGTTTGAATGTCACAATTGTGTACACAATGTTTCCGTTTTTTATTATAACAAATGGAGTACTCAGCCCATAACATGCTTTATGAGTAATGTGCAAAACCTTAAAGATAATATGCTGGCAGACAGGGACCTAATGCAGCACTACCCTTTGATCTGGTGAACTATGGTCCCTGCAACCTTTCCCAAAATACAGCATTGTATACTATCTTCTGGTGCCACTGTGCTTGAATCAACAGGAACATATATATATATATATAAAGAAGAGGGGAAATAGTAGAACACGGAGGAGGTAGTCCACATGGTCAGTAATATAGGTCTGACACACAATGCATAATAGTGCTACTAGTCCACCGTCTTCGACCACCCTACTAAGATCATAGAACACTGAAAACATAACCAGATCTGCTCTAACCAAATGAAACTCACCCTTAACTGTCATCCAAGAAATCAGTAGATTTAATAAACGTCTGCATCGCTGCTTTACTACTCTTTTGATCAGCTTACCACCAAATGGGAACAGGGGGAGAGCACAATACTTGGATCATAGGGATCTATTTTGGGCTTCTTCAAAAGAGGCGTCAGAAAAGCCTTTTCAACCTTCACAGGCACTGCTCCTGATGGAAAAGAGGTATTGAACATGTGGGTGATCCCCGAGGCCAAAGTACAGGCATGGTCACATATCCTACCAGAGCAAATGTCCTGAGGCGAAATGGACACTATTCAGAGAATCTGTTTTATAACTTCTCGAGTTGCAGTTGTAGCAGGCAAGAATTCAGATAGCACATGCTCACAAAGAGAAATATGCAGAACATTCAGTTGGATACCTGTGCCTACAGTCAGTATGTTAACCAATTTCCCTTTGATGGCATTCTTAATCTTCGGAATTTGATTAGTGTACATGGAGGTCTCTATGTTACATTGTTCTGAAGTGTAAAGTGACTCTATAGAGCAGACTGCCGGGGTGGTGAACTCTTTCTTTAGTATTGATGTGATTCTCGTCACCTCTACCTCACAGAGCCTTACCTCCACCCCCCAGGGGAGTGTCCAAGACACCCAGGCCACCAGTAGTGGCTGTGGTAGAAAAAGAGCTAGAGAAAAGTTATACCCGTCAGTGTACATCAGTAAAGAGAAAAGGCAATTAACCCCCCGCAGTGGGCATCTAGTCTCAGTCCTCCACACACAGGAGTGGCTTGCTAATGTCACATATATTGTATTGATGGTCCACTGCTCAAACCTTCCAGTAACCCTTTTTTGTGTATTAAAGACATGCACCATATATACCATATCAATATGCGGTACTTCAAATAGATGCCCCACACAATGCTCATGTTCAAACGCTTCGGACAAGATTTTCAGAAATGAAAACTCAGTGAATGCTATTAACCTGTCATGTATAGTGTAAATCTGTCAAGTATGATAAATAAGTAATAAAGGAACATTGCTACCATTATTGTCACTACACAACACTTAATATGCAAAAGGTTCTTAATGAATTTGCAGCTGTCATTGTCACTGCCTCTATTTCTCTACTCAAGACAAATCAACCAACTCCGAAGCATAATAGCTGCTTCAAATATAACTGTCTACCTCATCAGATCTCACTAGGCATAGAAACACCTGCCCTCTCAATACCTCTCCTCTTTACCAATTTGATATTAAAGATGAGTAAAACAGCTTTGCATACTACTGTCTCTAGAAGGTAGAGAGATGAGAGCTGGAGGATGGAACCCTGGGATCTGCACAATCCAAGAACAAAATCTCAAAATATCAGAATCACCATTGTCCGTTTTAGCAAAAAGCAGCAAAAATAGGGGAAAATGCTTTAAAAGGATTTAGTGTCAATGGAAATGGCCATGGTGTTGACAATCAATTGTGATTAGGCAGTGAGATGATTGCCATGGGTAGCATGCAGCTCCAGTAGTAGTAGTTCTCAAAAGCGAATAGCAAAAATCCCACTTATTGGCCTCAATAATAAGGCATGAGAAAATGAGGGACTGCCATCCTCCCTCTCCACTGGAAAGAATGGCTCCAATGCTTCTGTACGGATGGTCCCCCTGGCCTCTGTCTGCCTCCAGTCTATTCAAGCTGTCAGATGGAAAGCCAGGAGATCAGGGGAGGGTGGTCACTGGTATCAAACACTGCTGATAAATCCAGCAGAATCAAGGCACCCACTCCACCCTGGTCAACCAGGCGAGTCAGGTCATCCACAACGGAAACCAAGACCGACTCCGTGCACCTGCCAGGGCTAAACCGAGATTGAAATGGGTCAAAGAAATTAGATGATTGCAGGAAAGAGCTAAGAAGGGGAGACACCAGAGATTCTTCCAAGAGTTTCTTCAAACAGGAAAGTAGAGAAATAGGATGAAAATTAGACAACACTGCCAGATACAGACCAGGGTTCTTCAGAAGTGGAATGACAGAAGCATGTTTTAAATTGTCTGGAATGATCCCCGAAGTAAAGGAATCATTAACGGCCTCAGTAAATTGGGTCACAATATCCCGAAAGATATTTTTAAGTACAGATAGTGGGACAGAGTCCTGGGGAGATGCAGACTTAAGACGATTAAGCATGGCCAGCACTCCATCCTCTGTGAACTCTGGAAATGAAGACCACTGCGAGACTGGTTTGGCGGTAGTAATAGAACCCAAGACAGAGAGGGCTATGTGAATCAGGGGGGCAGGATACAACAATGCCTTCACGAATGCCGACTATCTTCTGAGAAGCAGGAATACCCGGCTGGGACTTTGCCTGCACTGCAAGAGCCTGAACAGCCGCAAAAAGAGCCCTGGTTTGGTTAATAGCCTGTTCAATTCTACTACTGAAATATAATTGTTTAGCCACCCTAATAGCTTTTTCATATTTAAGGGTGGCAAGAGAATTGAGGAGACGATGCTCAGATAGATATGCATATCTCCATTTCCTTTCGGCCTGTCTCCGGTGAAGTTTAAGAACTTTTATCTCCAGGGTGAACCACGGCTCAGATCGATAAGTCCTTGTATGGCAACGTTTGCACAGAGCCAGGTTATCAGCAGCAGCAGTAAGAGCCTGCAAGATCATTGCCAAAGTACAACTAGTAACCTTAGTAAGATCTTTAAGAATTACAGACGTACGATTAGAAGGAGAAATGTTATGCCAGCCTCGCTTAAACGCAAACTGTTGAGGGTCAAGCGCAGGGCGAGACATTATTGGCAGATAAAAGGGAACCACTACATGATCGGATCAAATAATAGGCAGTGCTGGGCCAACTGACAGCAGCGTGTGAAGCAAAAATAAAATCAAGGGTGTTCCCAAGCCGATGCGTGGGATAGTCTATCAACTGGGAGAGACCTAGATCAGCCATAGAAAACAAATTGTTTGGCCATTAAACCGCAGGTTTCATTTCTAGGAAGGTTAAAATTGCCCAAAATAACCAAAACAGCGTATTTCAGGAGGAGTGAGAGGTGATTAGCAGCTTAACTGTTGGACAGCCCCCGATATCTAGTTTAGCTCTGGGATTCCAGTGGTGTAGTATTAGCAGGCAGGTGCATTTTAGGGGTGTTTGCGTGGTGCATAATTGCATGGCCTTGCTCAAGCTCCAGGGTGTTGGTGCTTGGGCTATGAGTCTGGCACAATTGTCCACGATTAATGGGGATAGCGGGCTCTAGGCCTTAGCGTGTGCCGAGTTCCTGCGGATGAGGTGAATACATTCTGCCAGGTGCAGAGTTCTGTCAGGGTGCCCCTACGATTGGAATTCATGTCTGGACAAAGGTCCAAGGTGGTGGGGTTGGAGATCGTCAAGACTTGACAGACTATGGTAGGGGCCGTATTCAGCGGGTAGCAAGCCAGAAGTCGGTGTAGGTGATAAGTCGGGCAGTTAGTCCAAAAGCCAGGTTTTGATTGCCTTCCGGAACACCATGTAGTCCTTGCTATGTCTAATGTGGGAGGCAGTTGGTTGGCACAAGGCTTGAGTAGGCTGACCCTCCGATCCTGGTCGATTTAGAGGTGAGGACCACTAGGAGGAGGGCAGTGCTTGACATAAGGGTGAGGGTCGGGAGGTAGGGTGTGATCTTATCTTGTAGGAATTTGGGGCCTGCTTTGTGCACTGCTCAGTGAGTATTACAAAGGAATTTGAAGGTAGCCCTGCGTACAATTGGGAGCCAGTGTAGGGTGCGAAGGGCCGGTGATATGTAGTCCCTTTGTCCCAATGCGAGAAGTAGTGTTGCGGCCGAGTCCTGTACTCTTTGTAGTTTGTTTAACTAATAGGCAAGTGTACCCAGGTACAGGGAGTTCATATAGTCAAATCTGGACAGGACAATGGACATAATTGCACCCAATCTGTTTAGGTAGGTGAGGTAGGGAAAGATATGCTTCAGCACCTGAGGTGGAAATGGCAGGCTTTGGATGTTTTGTTGATGTGGTGAGATAGAGTTAGGTCCGAGGCCATTGTGCAGCCAAGGTTTTTTACAGTGCTGGTGGTCGAGGGGAGGAGTCCGAGTGAGGGTGGTCAGGGAGTCGAAAGTGGGAAAAGGGCAGATTGTTCTCATAACATGATCTCCGTTTTACCTGGGTTTGGAATTAGTTGTCATCCAGTGGTTGATGTCTGAGAGACAAGCTGCTAGAATCTGAGGTCGATTTGGGAATACTCATGATGATTTGTGTGTCATCCGCATAGTTGTAGCAAGTGAGGTTGTGTGTGAGCGAATGTTCTTGGGTAGTGGGTCAGGAAGAGGTTGAAGAGGAGGGGAAAGAGGCAGGCGCCTTGGGGCTACTCCAGTGTTTACTGGGCGTGTAGTGGAGAGGAAATGGAAGAGGGTGATTTGCTGTCTGTTAGAAAGGAATGAGGCAATCCAGGAGAGGGCTTACTCACATATTCCTAAGGAGTGCAGTCTCTCGAGGAGGATTATGTGGTTGATGTTATCAAATGCTGCAGAGAGGTCGAGAAGGATAAGAGCTGTGCATCCTTCTGAGTCTGCTGTCACTTTGAGTTCATACCAAATAGAGATCAGCGTGGTGTCTGTTCCGTGGCGTGGACGGAAGCCTGATTGCACATGGTCAAGAAGGTTGTTAGAATCCACAAAGGCATTGAGCTATGAGTAGGCAGTGCAATCAATGTGTTTTGCCCGGAATCTGGTGTTGGAGAATGACCTGTAGTTGATTGGTAGAAGAGGGCCGAGGGATGCGTGTTTAAGCAGAGGTTTCACATGTGCAGTTTATAAGGCGCCTGGGAAGTTGCCAGAGGTGGGGGAGTCGTTGAGGATGGATCTCGCCTGTTCTCCTGCACAGGTGGAGGTGAAAATATCTTTGAGGAGCGAAGTGCGACAAGGATCAAGCGGTGAGCCGGTGGGTCAGCTGGCTGATTGTTACAAAAACTCGCTCAAGATGAGGTTGAAGGAGCAGAAAGAAGGTTCTCAGGGGGTGAGGGCGGTTGAGTCAGGTATAGCAGATGCAGAGCGAGTGGACAGGAGGGCGAGATTGGTGTTAATGGTGGTCGTCCTGTCGAGGGCTATTTTGTGGAAGTGTTCAGACAGGGAATTAGAGTGTGTTTATGAGGAGGCAGTCAGGAGTGTGATGCAGTGCGGGTTCAGGAATTTGGGGATGATCCTGTGGAGTTCTCTGCTGTCGCTCTGGCAGTTCAGGATCCTTTTATTGTAGTTGGCTTTTTTGGCCTTTCGGATATCCGATTTGTAGTTTCTGTAGTGGTGGGTGAGTGAGTACTGATTTGCTTTGCAGTGTTCTGGTAGCTCGCCATTTGTGCTCAAGGGAGCGGTTATGTGTTTTTAGAGTCTTAAGGAGAGGGGTGAATCATTTGGGTGTGGGTCCTTTGCGGGAGGGGGCTGACTTGGATGGGGTTAGGGGAATGAGGGAGTCATTTAGCCAGGAGTCGAAGAGTTATATCGGTAGCGGTCTAGTTATGGTCTGGTGTGCCAGGAGGGTGCTTAGTAGTGCCTCAGTCAGGTCCGGTAGTACCGTGAACTTGTTCCAGAACTTGACCCGAGATGTAGGGTTGGAGGATGGCATGGGTGTTGGCGGTGATGTGAGAGTGGAGAAGGGAATGGCTGAGTGATAGGGGGGTGGACTGGAGACTAGGTCAGAGGAGCTAAAAATGGCGTGGCCAGCAGATATGCTGGGTAAGGTTGAGTGCCTCCAGGCTATCAACCAGTGGTAGAGTCATGAGTTGTTGAGGAGGTCAAAGCAGACAAAGTCTACTAATAGGGTGAGTGCTGGGTGGGTAACTAGAATGGCTGCCAGACAGTTGCATAGGTTGTGGGCGTAGTGTCCGTCATAGCCTGGGGTCTGTAGACCAGTAGGCAGTTGTGTGAGCGAGTAGGCTGGAATGAATTTAGCTAGGAGGGATTCACATTTAGCTGGGCTGGGCTGGGTTGTGTTTCAGTGGAGGGGATAGAGATGTGAGGTTTGGGCAGGATGGCTACACCACCTCCTCTGGAAGGTCTGTTGTGGGTGAAGAGTGAGTAGACAGGTGGGAATGCTTCATAAGCAATAGGATTGAGGCGATACGAGAACCAATTTACGGTGATGAAGAGAAGATCGGTGTTCTCTGAGATCAAGGGATCAAAGATGTTGTGTTTGTTCTTGGCTACGGAGCAGGCACTGAAGAGGAGGCAGGTGACTTTGTCAGAGGTAGAGGGAGCAGTGTTTGCCAGGGTGACCAGGGTTTGCCGGGCTGGGGTCATCGGAGGGTGACAGTTGGGGAGAAGACAGTTGGGGTGGGCTGTGAGATAGGCCGGGCAGAGGTGGGCAGGGGCTACTGGAGTGTGTGTGTCAAGGGGTGGAGGTTGCTAGAGACAGGGACGAGGGGACGGGCAGTCGTAGGTCTTCGACTCAGGTGTGTCATGGGAAGGGCAGCTTGGGTTTTGGTGAAAGGCTGGGGCGGGAAGGTGAGGGGTGGTGGGTCGTACAGGGGTGTGTAGCTTGGGGTTGTAAGAGGAAGTCACATGGTTCCTGGGAAAGAGGGGAGAAAATGGGTAGGAGGCAGGGGTGTTGGGACTCGGGCCTAGCTAGCCTTGTGGTTGTAGCTCCCCAACTTCTATTCGGGGCTACAACCAAAAGACCTGGGGCTATAGCCCCCTCATCCCCCCTAGCAAAGCCTCTGGTAGGAGGGGAGAGAACGGGGCACACCATCAACACAGAGGTGGATCGAGAGGTGTAGGGCGGGTGAGGCTTGCAGAGTAGAGCATGTGGGTCGTCTAACTCTGAAAGTTGTGCATTTGGGTGCTGGGGGAGTGTGCGAGAGGGTGGTGGCCTGCAGGAAATGGGTGATGGTTTGGGAAAGGGCAAGAAGCTCCACGCTTAGTGAGAAGGGGATTGCTGGGGTAGGCCTTTTTTGGATGGTCGGTGTGGTGGAGATGGTGGTTGGTGGCAGAGCTTACTGGGGGAGGTGTGGCCCGTGTCAGGGGGGGTGGAGGTAATGCTGGGCAGGCGAAAGGTTTGGCCCAAGCTGTTGCAGCACCCCCGGGATTCCTCTTGGGCGGTTGCCGTGATAGAGTAGTGCAAGTCAAGAGTGTTTGTGAGGGAAGGTGTCAGTTTGGAGTCTGCAGGGGGACAAGCTCCCCTCATGTGAGGGATGAGCTGAGGCCGTTGTCGCGTGGTCTCTGGGTTTATCGCTGAGGGGGCCAGGGATAGGAGGGTGGGCAAGGGTTGGGCAGGGTGCATTTCTGAAAGAGTTGTCCTGGTGGACAGACCGTGTTTTTTGGAGCGTCAGAGAGCTCTTCTGGTCTGAGAGTTGGACAGTGGGATGCTTTGAGAGGGTGTGGGGCCTACTGGTGGGGGAAGTGGAGAGGGACTGCAGGGTGCAGGGAGGGGAAGGGCCTGTAAGGAAATAAATGGTGGAAGTTTCAGTTGTTTCTGGCCACGTCAGAGTGTCCCACTGGTCTGGGAGGTGAAGGGTCGGAGCTGCGGATATGAGGGAGGCTGTAGGTTCTTACTGAGTGAGGGTGAGCAAGGGGGTTTCGGGGTTGGAGGAGAGCTGGTGCCGGTGGTCGGCAGGCGATATGCAGTGGATGACAGTTGGAGGATGCGCAGTGAGTGATGGTGGAGAAGGGTTGGTGGGTGTGTGGGATTAAATGAGGTAGCAAGATTGTGTGCTATTAAGGGGCTTAAGGACTGAGGGTGCAATATGGCTGCAGTTCAGATAAGGCTAACGGTCTAACTAGGGGAGAGAAATGGCTGACTAGCTCAATGTGGCAAGAATAGGTATACGGCTGACAGACACAATCTATTTAGATGTCAAAAAATGCTGACTATCTAGATGTGAGAGATGGCTAACACTATCTAAAACAGAGATATGTCTGACTAGCACAATATGGCAAGAATAGGGATACAGCTGACTAACACAGTCTATCTAGATGTGATAAATGGCTAACATTCAAATGTGTGGCAGGTTACAAGCTTGTGGGTAATAAGATCGGTAGGGCAGTTTTATGGGGAGCAGTAATGGCTGGTCCACCTGTCCGGACCTTGCCTACCTTGTCAGTTGGGGCAGGTAGACATCTCATTTGCAGGCTCTGCTAGCGAACATAGGCCAACATGGCATGAAGCTGCTTCGGCAGGAGCTGACCTTTGCCTCGAGGTCCTTCATTGTAGGGGGGGCAGTGGGCTGCCCTGGAAGGGCGTATGAAGAGGATGACTCCCGCCAATCAAAGGGGTGGAGGAAGGGCCGAGAGGGGGAGGAGGAAGTGTCTCAGAGAGAGGAGCATGGCGGTGAGAGATGGTGCACGAGGAGCCCAGAAAAAGCCATTGAAAAAAAATGTACACAACATCTAATGTTGCAGAAGAGAGGAAATGCTGCAAATACAAACACTGTTAGGCACACAACACAGCCAAAAACGGTGGCAGACCCAAGAAGTTACTTGCGCAGAAACCGTAGCTAAAGTGGTTTCAGTGCACGTCTGCTGAGGGAGAAAGACCCTCGTTAGGGGTACAAGACTGCAGTGGGCTGGATGGCCAATAGGGGACTCATTGGGTGGGCGGGAAGGCGGGGACACAGCAAGCAAGGCACACAACACAGCCAAAAACTGTGGAAGACCCAAGAAGTTACCTGTGCAGAAACCGGTGTAGTAACAATATTTCTATAGAAGCAGATTTGGCAATAACCCTGTTACTAATCATGGCACAACATGCTCCTTCCACAGAATGCAATTTTATGTTAAGTTCTACATACCATTTATTTTGTATGGTGCAAGAACACTGCCACCAGGTATGATTGAACACTGCAAATACCAATTTGTTTTACATGGGGCCTTATGAATTGGAAAAAACGAATGGGCTGTTAAAGATCACATGAAAAATTGCTACTCAGTTTTTTCTTTTGTACACATGAATTTGCCCCTAACATGTGGCCATTTCACGTTTCAGCTGCTGGCGTTTCTCGGACTGTGCAAGGCAGAAGTGTACCTGTATTCACCACATGGCTCAAATTGATTAAGTTAATCACTCACTTGGCCAGAAGTCAGCTCGGGCACCCAGTCCATTATAGAACCACAGCGCATACGTAGACAGTAGAACACTCTTTCTAGCACAAAAACCACGGTATGCATTTCATTTCGTTTGACAATTTGTATTGCTCAGGAAGCACAGGGTGGCCCAAAGGGGCTTGGCGGGAGAGAAGGGCCAGGTCTTCAGGTTGTGCCAAAACTGGCAATGGGTGTGGATGTCACAAAGACATTGCGGAAGCTGATTGCGGAGAGGAGTGTCGGGAACTGCAAATCTTCTGCCGCTTTTTTGCAGAGGAGGATTTAAAGGTGGAAGGCAAGTAAGTTCTTGTTAGAGGAGTGTAGGGATCTTCAGGGATTTTAAGTGGACAACGTTGGTTCAGTAATTGTGGTGTTTACATATAAAGCTCTGTGGCTCAAAACCAGCATTGTAAGTTGGCATCTTTCTTGAATAGGGAGCCAGTGAAGAAATTGAAGGGTCAGGTGTGTGTGATTGGTGTTCGTTTTTGTCTCACCATTTGTACCTTCACAGTCTGTCACTAAGACATAACAGAAAAGAAGACATTAACAAGGTAATACAATAACAGGTCACTGCACTTGCACGATCCGATTGTCACCAGGCCTAGTAGGATCGTTTTTGTTTTATCCTCTCTGCTCCCCCATCCTCTTGTCGCGCCTCAAAGAACATTGTGTATAGGCGCATTACAAATACCAAATAAATAAAATAAATATGTTTAAAACTATACTTAAAAAATGTTTAAAAATACAATTGTGCTCCATAAGCCTCCACTAAAAGAGTAACTGTTGAATGCAATAAAATAGCCACTCGCAACCGAAGGGACCTCCTCTTTACGAGATATGCCACATTCCTTCAATTCTGAAATGATTGCATACCCCTCTGTGTAGAAATAATGGATATCAATGAAGGAGATTACCAAACATGCAATTGCTGCCTTTCCACAAGCATAGGCAACCTTACTGCCTTATCCATCAGCCTACCTTTAGCTTGGCACTGCAAATGTGCACAAGTCTTTGCTGTGAAAAAGAGTGTTTCAGATTTGTACGTGAAAGCAGTATGCTGGAGGCGTGATTAAGTACATCTTAGCAGCAGGACACGCAGTGCATCAAGCATTAAACGTGAAATGTATCTGTCTGGTCCAGATTGAGTTTAGACTCCAGCTCCTACTGTACTGCAGCTGGCAGACTCGCCGATGGAATCACTGGTTAAGCATTTAATGCACTGGGCCGCTGCCAGTCCTGGGTAAAGAAGCAAAACCAGATATTTGTGCCAAACATTTTTATCATCAACAGCTTAGCCTGGCTTCGCCTTTCAGCAAAATATTCTTCTAAACTGATGTCATTAACAGTTGGCCGACAAACCGCAAACCTTTGCCACCTGAATTTAGCAAGTCTGAATATTCACAAATAATAGTAAAAGTATACTTGGAATTATTTGAGCAAAGAATCCATTATCTACTTCTGAACAGAGAGACTCCAGAGCTATTTTCTCCAACAGAATCTCTGTAACGAGTCGAACCTTCAATTAGCAGTTAGCAAACGGCGATGCTTCGTGCCTGTAGTCTAGACCTACCCCCACGGACCATGGACATAGGATGACCTGCTAGGCTCACGGTGACGCGGGGGACAAATGTGATCTTGTTTGCGGTCTCTCCGGAGAATAGCTCAGCAGCAACGTGCTCGCCTTGGAAGCAAGATGACACAGAGCACCATAGGTTCAATCCCCAGGTCCGCGCTTAGAAAATCTCAGCTTTCCACATCTCACCAAACTTTGATCTTGATTGCATCACTTAAGCCTCCTGTAGTGCACATTTCTGGTCTATTAAACATGCAAAATTAAATACTTTGGGCAACAGAGACCATTGGCAAATTTAAGCCATCAATAGACTTGGCCACTTTGGAATCAGGGGGCCCTGCTATAGGTAACTGTTAGTTCTCCACTGACCTACACTACACACCTACATATCTTCACCCTCCTACTAACAACACTATCCTTACTAATCACATGGGGGACTCAATGCTCACACTGGCTTTAACCCCCACAATTCCACGAGGTCCTGTCCTCTCCTCCATCACATCTCCCATCGCAGCACTCAAAAGACACACTGGACGTTCCTCTGGCTTCTAACTCATCCACCCTCCTTTTCGCTCTTCTTGCATTCCTCCCACACCTCTGCACCCATCATTCTCACTAATTCTCAGCATGGTTAAGCCTTCCCTCCTTAATGAACACTTAGTTCCCAGCCAGTCTCCACTCATCGTCATCATCATCATCGGTAAAATATTGATGATCTCCATATAATGGCAATGATTGCTGCTCTCCACACGGTCTCGGCCACACGCTCCCCGGTTGACTAAGAGGTGGAAATGCTGTCCCCGGGACAAGCAAAACTAGCCCATGCAGTTGACCCAAGTATTCACTTAAAGGTCTCCTGTGAGAGGTCATGTAACGCCATCATCAGAGTTCCAAAATCCAAAACGATTAGCAAATTATACCTTCCTGGAATATTTGGAGGAAAAAGGCCAAAATATCACCATCATTTGAAGTTTAATCTTCTGTTTTAAAAACATTTAAACATTTGGCTGGCATAAGCCTTAGCGTACCCAGTCCCTGAGGGGCAAGAGCGAGAGAAGACTTAGGGGATGTTCTCTAGTCCATCTCAATAGGGAATGAATCTGGTCCTGCAGCCTTACCATTTGCCATTCCGGGTAGCGCTTTTTCTACCTCGAAAGGAGTCAACATTGAAAATAAATCCGGGTTCACTTGTTTTTGTATGGGTCTGGCCACTGTCTCATCTAACTCAAATTCCTCACCCTGTGCGTTAGAAAGTGCAATAAAATATTGTACCCATGTTGTTGGACCCACCTAATCTACTGAAGCTGACAGATTTGTGTTGTCGCTCAGACCAGCTAAAACTACTCTCCACTAGTCTTTTTGGTTACTAAGGAGGCCTGCTCAAAATTTGAAAAGGCTGTTTCCACGAATTCTGATTTTCTTGAACACTCTTTTTATAGCTTGCACTGGCCATCAAGGGATCATGGATGCTCTCCAGCCTAGAGAGCATTTCAAAGTCTACAATCTGTGGCCATTTCTCTCCAAAAGCGGTCCTGGGAAAGGTCCCTAATGTAGTCACGCCATCCATACCCGAAGGAATCGGTTATCAGCTCACCAGCCCCAATGAGTAAAGTCATAGGGATCCATCAACCAGATCACCAACGTGGTGTTCTGTAGGCAGAATGATGGTTTTGCATAGATAGCGACATCTGGGCACACTATCGTTTCAGTAACCAAAATCCTGCCTGGCAGCTAGAGGCACCAGCTGGATTTAAGCGACTTAGGGGGCTGCACATCTGAAGGGGAATTGTTAGAAGCAATAGATTCCATGTGAAAAGAGATTCAGGATTACGGAAGGAAACATCTCTGAGAGTGAAGGTCCGTTCCAGAGGTGGAGAGATTTTTTGGTTGACAGAGAGCCAATGAATAGGTTACGTCCAAATTGGGAGTAGAGCAGCTATTAGTTTTGGAGTTTTGAGATAAGGAAACACAGCTGCAGCTTGTGAAGTATGCAGCTACCTTGGCCATATGATTTGTAAAAACACTTGTAGGTCTACTCTAGAGCACAACTCATATTGAGACCTGTGACAAATCAATCAAGGGTATTCGTCCCTTCTCCCAATGTCAGAGCCCCCTTTGAGGCTTGGCAGGTGAGCCGGCTCTGCAACACCCTCTGTAGGGGTCTGAGCAAGTGGGACCTCACTGAGAGACACTCCTCCATAGAGGACAAGGACTCCCGTTCCCGGGAGGGACTCCCCAAGCCACACACCATAGAGGCATGTATGGGACGATCTGCTACAAATAAGAATAATGTGACCTCTGCATATTTGGGTGAAAGCAATGCTGAAACAAACCAGCCTGAAACAGGAAAAGATTATGGCTCTTTAAGAAGAGACGTGTACTTAACGGAGACGAGTAGAGTACCAAGGAGTAACAGGGGAAGATCCCTGACGTGATCACGCTTGTGAGAGGAGGACCCGAGATAAAATGTGGGGCCCGCGACTTTCGACGAGGCAAAGACCATCAGTCCCATACGCCAGAGGCCCGTCGTAGGAGAGTCGAAGCCTATATCAGGTGGTGCAGGGATCACGTCCATATCATGGTGGGCAGGATGCCCAGCAAACCACGCCGAGACCATCAGAGAAGGGAGCGTGAACAGCTTCCTAATGCCCACACTCTTATACAGCAGCAGCTAGAAAGGAAGCAGAGAAAGGGAGACCTGCAAAACCGAAGAACGAGAAGACAAACGCTGAAGAGGAATACCCAAATGAATGCCTTGACCAGCAACGTTTCCGTGCATACAGAGAGGTAACAGAGAGAACAGGAGAAGTGGGAGGCCGCTGGGGCAATATTAAAACGGAGAGAGACACTCGTCCCAGTAATGACGAGATACTAAATATAAAACTGTTTAACTGGAACCATGCAAAGCAAATAAAGAAAAGAACTTATAACCCTGCTAACAGAGATCAGTGAAAAAAGTGGAAATACCCTATGAGTTTCAAGCTGAAAAGTGGAGAAAGCATGGTATACAATCTTGCAATAAGGGAGAGATCAGACCATTAAGTGAACAAGATGGTTACAGAAAAAGAACCCAGGAGAGGGGAGATACCGAATTGGATAAAATCACATCCAAGCTAAGATGTGGATGTATTAACAGACTGTGAGATGTCTACAATTTGAGAAAATAGCACAAGAAAAGTTGTCACAGACACATCACTAAAGAGAGTAGAAGACCTAAGAAAATTGTGGAAGAGCTACAAGAATTAATTTAAGAGATATCCAGAGACTATTTACATAAGATTGTGTTGGAAACAAACGGAAGAAAGAGAGACATTGATATAAAGAGAGTACCAGAAGATAACCGAATACCAGCGGAATTATGCCATTCTCCCGGCATCGTTTAAGTGTGTTGTATTAGTGGTAGGGTCAAATAGAATTAGATGTGGATGGAGGACGTTTTTACTTCGAGACTTCCTGATGACAAACAAGCACCTTTAGATAGGCAGGGAAATCCCTCTAGCAGTAAGAATAGTGGGCCTTATTCTTATAAATTCATTAAAAGAAAGTCAGAATGTCCCTAAAGTGTCTGACTCTTTCTTCTCCCACGCCACATACCTGTAGACCATAATCTTTAGGTTTTTCCTGCGTTCAGATCTACTGATTCCAAAGTGGATCACTGCTAAAGTCAACCTTTGAAAACATGCGGGGAAAAGGAGGCCAGCTTTTCCCTCCTCTTCAACAGTCAGTCCAGTCCCCTCAGATCCAAAATGTTTCAACGTTTGCTATTTTTGTAGCAATCCGTATTCAAAGGAAATTGACCTATCTAATGTTGCACAACAAACTGTTTGGAGACCCCATGTGCCTGTATGCAGCCACTGTCAAATCATGTGGTCGAGTCTCCCAAGAGATTAAAATTGCAGTGCATACCTTCCCGCTTTTACGTTCACAGTGTTATGTTTCTGAAAGAAGTGTTAATTAAGAAATGCTGTATTTCTCCACACCTTGACAGGAGAAAGTACCAGCTGCAAATTACCAGTAACGCTTTTCCTGTGCTGCATGAAAAATGTGAAAGTCTGAGGCCTAGAAATCTTTGAGTAATTGAATTTTCAGGATGCATGAAGACAGAAGCAGAGTTGTAAATGAAAGATTGCAGCACGTCGGGACACCTGCTCGATTGGTTTCCTTGTCAATGCCTAGCTTGCAACATATCATTTCTCCCCTGCAACAAACATCTACTTAACAGTGTTACAACCACATTAACAATACATTGCACCGAGAATTCCGGTCAATCTATGTACCCCCTCATATTCAAAGAATGCTTTATCGGCTACCTCACCGACATTGGAATCGTGAGGATTGCGTTATAATCCAAGTTTAGGCCCTTCACAACATATTCTGAGATTATCCAATTGACATGTATTGCTCTCTAAATCACATTTATTCACCCCACGTCCAAATCACATATTTGCTTCTGCAGTACCATTACCAAACACACACACACACAAGATTTCTTAATTGTTATGCTGCCACTTGGAGCTATGCACAGAAATATATAAAATTACCAACACCAAATAAAGTTGAGAAATACAATCCTCAATTCAGGACAAGTCGCTGGCTCCACTCTCCTCTGAAATACAACGTTCCATACTGTGGATACTACTGCTTGCCGTGCAATTTCCACACAATGTTCTTTTCAATATTCCTGGCTATTAAAAAAGAGAAAGCAATCTGTGTCATACACAAACATTTATGTTTTCCCACCGGAAAATCCTATTCTTTTTTATTTTGGCCTATAATCGTATTGCTACTCATTTTCTTTCGATGGTGTTGTCCTAGAGCGCAACAGGGCTGTTATTTGGATGCAAGATGTGCTGTCTTGTCAAGATGGAGATCACATCAATCTTTCATATAACAAAATGGTTCACATTTCGGTTTAGTCCAGCAGAACGCAGTGACACTGTCTGTGTCGCTTTTTTAAACGCATTATCAATTGACACTGGAAAGCACTTTGATGCGTTGCGTGGTCTAGGGATTCATCAAACATTTTAAATCTCATTGACTCGGGGCATTAATGCAGACTCACTGTACCATTGCTTTTTTTCATGGGAAGTATATGGCAGTCACTTACAGAGGTTGTCACGTTGCTTCCATATAGATGTCCCATCGCCAAACTACTTGTGGAGCCGTCTCTGCTCACTAAGGTTGGAAATATTTCGTTCTTTTACTTTTCATTATTTGAAAGGCAAAATCGATTTACCATCAAAATGACTCCAAAACCAGATCCAAGGGGTGTGTGCTGTTTGGAATCTTACTTCGATTTCTAATCGTCTAGATGTTATGAATCAGAGAACCAATAGATGTCTTCTTGTTCCATCCACTCAGAAGATAAACATACTACCTTAGAGAAGAGTCACTTGTGTGCATTTAATCCGGCCTGGGGTCAGAGTGTAGTTATGAGTTTAGATATTCTAAAAACATTGGGAGGCAAGGCATTGGTGAAATCACAGCATGTGCCAGAAACTGCAATTACGCTGTGAACATGCTGCCAGAATAAGTAGGATACATATATCTCAGTAAGAGAGTTAAAATGATTCCCTTACCATTATTTCCACACGGTGGACATTTCGTTTGTAGGCGAGGACGGCATATATCTCTATTCTATCACTATTTTAGGGTGGGAGGCAGACGGTGTTCTGCACATCTATGAACCGGGAGGCATTATCTGTTTTGAAGAGGATGTAGACTGCTCACTGTGAGTGAAAGTGGAATTAGTCTAAGTGACTAACCATGATAGGATATATGATGTAGCATTTATAACACGACTGTACACAGGTGTTTCTAGGCGCGACAAGACAAGGAGGGTTAAGCAGGGGAGGACAAAACAACTATCTTAATAGGCTTTGAGTAAGTCAGATCGCGCAAGTGCAGGGAAGAGGAAGGGGGTAGTGCTAGGGCGGGGGGGGGTGGCAGGGAGAAGTGCAAGTTCTGCTCAAGTTTGGGAGAGGCAGTTCCAGTGGGAGGCCTCAGCCGAAGGTAGAGATCTGCCCCAACTCTCTGCTTGGAAATGCGACGGACCCTCAGAGTTGGAGGTGGATGAGCGGAGAGCTCGAGAAGAGAGTTGTTTAGGAAGAAAGAGTTGGAGGTAGTGCGGTCCCAGGCCCCAGAAAGCCTTGTGGACTATGCAGAGGGTCTTGAAATTGATCCTTGCTGCCACTGGGAGCCAATGAAAAGATTTCAGAGCTGGCAAGATGCCTGGGCTTTAGGCCAAGGACACATCTCGTAGTCTTGTTCTGGATAAGTTGTAGAGGATGGAGAGTAGAGGCAGTAAAATTTAGAAAGAGGCTGTTGCAATAGTCCAGCCTATAGAGGACCAGAGCTCTGGAGAGAGTGAGCTTCTCGGGAAAGTGAGGAAAGGAAGAATACCTCTGAGGAGGTGCCGCTGATAATTGGACTTCTTAGAGACGTCAGAGATGTGAGGAGAGGGTGGAGTCGAAGATGACCCCAAGGTTCTTAGCCTCACAGGTAGGAGCAGGAAGTGAGCCAGAGTGGGCGATATGAGAGAGAGAGAGAGAGAGAGAGAGAGAGAGAGAGAGAGAGAGAGAGAGAGAGAGAGAGAGAGAGAGAGAAAAGGAGGGAGCTGGTGTTCCGATGAGTAGGATCTCCGTGTTACTGCCAATAAGGCAGAGACCATTGGCGGCACACCACTCCTGAATTGCGGACAGACAGTCTTGAATGCAAGAAGGAGTAGAGGCGGCCGAGGAAAGCCTGAAAGAGCTGGGTGTCATCTGCATAAACACTGAAATTTGTAGCAGATAGCAGCAATGCAGTGGTCAAGAGGTGCTAAGTATTGGTTGAACAGCCAGGGAGAAAGGTTCAATACCTGGGGAACACCACAGGTAGAGAAGGATAGAAGAGAGGAAAGACCCCAGTTGGGCCTGAGAGGTTTGTCAGTGAGAAAGAAGGTCAGCCAGGCCAGGGCCTGATCAGTGATACCCAGGTTATCACGGAGGCGATTGAGCAGGATGGCATGGTTGACCGTATCAAACGCAGGGGAAAGATCGAGGAGAATGAGGACAGAAGGATGGTTAGAGTCAAGGTCTTCACGGATGTTCATGAGAGCAGTTTCCCTGCTACTGGCCGCTCTGAAGCCAGACTGGTGGGCATGGAGACAACAAACAGATTCAGTGTGAAGATTAAGCTGGGAGATGGCCAACTATTCCAAGCATTTGCCCAGGAAAGGATTAATGGAGATCAGGCGACAGCCGGAGAGGAGGGATCGGCAGAGGGCATCTTTAGGAGGGGGTGCACAAGGGTTTGCTGGAGGGGGGAGGGGAAGGTTCCAGTGGCAGAAGAATGGTTGCACAAGTTGGCCAAGGCTGGAGCAAGGGTGTCAATGTGGTCCTTAATGGTTCTGGATGAACAAGGAAGAACCTGTTTTGACAAGACTTTCATAGATCAGACTCGTCTAGAAACATTTTTAGGGGTCATCAAGGTAAAGGAAGAGAAGGGAGGAGGAGAAGCGGACACAGGCAGGCCAGGAGTGGAGGAAGAGGAAGAGAGGGTGGACGGGATGTCCTGAGTCTTAGTGATGAAATGAGAAGCCAAGGCCGTACAGAGGGCCTTCGGAGGGAACAGGAGAGGTAGAGACTGCAGCAGGATTGGCCAGTTCCTTGCAGATTTTGAAGAGTTTGGCCGAGTTGTTAGATGCTGCAAAGGACAGTCTGTACTGCCTTTGGAGACAGCGGCAGGCCAGTTTGTCAGACGGTGCACCTATTTCCCTCCACTTCCTCGCATCCACCCTTCACTTGCATTTGAGGGTGACGAGGTCGGAGTCGTACCAAGAGTTGCAATTTGGGCTTCAAGCAGATCCTCATGACAGGGTCAGGGGCAGGTACATCAAGAGTGTCAGAGAAAGAAAGATGAGGTTAGATAGGGATGTGAGTCAGCCAAGGGTGCAGAAGCAGGAGAGTAAGCAGCAGCAAAAGCCTCAAATGACACATGCTTCATGGGTCGGATGACCGAGAAGGTAGGTGGCAGTGTTGGAGTTGGCTTGGCCTGAGGGGTAGAGAGGGAGAGATGGGAGGAAAGGAGCAAGTGATCACTCCACGAGAGAGGAGTGGTGAGTGGAAGGTCTGAGGAGATCAGAACATCCAGGGTGTGCCCTGCAGAGTCGGGCCAGAGGGAAGAAGAAAGAAAGACAGAAAGAAAGAAAGAAAGAAAGAAAGAAAGAAAGAAAGAAAGAAAGAAAGAAAGAAAGAAAGAAAGAAAGAGAGAAAGAGAGAAAGAGAGAAAGAGAGAAAGAGAGAAAGAGAGAGATTTGCAAAAGAGTCCCGCAGAAGGAAAGGAAGCATCCAAGTGGATTTTAAGGTCTCTGAGGAGGAGAAGTTGAGAGTTAAGGCAAGGATGGAGGAGAGGTGCGCCTACTCGGAGAGGAATGGGGCTACTGGGTAGATAGTGGCCACAGTGAGAGAAAGGCCGGGAGCGATAGAGAGCCTGCAGACCAGGCATTCAAAGCAGGAGTAGACGGCTACACACCCCTAACGGAATGATTGGTTCTGGGCACGGAGAGGATCTTGTAGTCATAATCAGGAAGGAGAGGGTCAAAGCTCGCGACAGAGCTTGCTGTTAACCGCATCTTGGTCAGACCGAGTACATCCAGATCGAGTTCCTCTAGGAGACGGCAGATGTCAGAGGAGTGTGACAGCTGAGCGAGAGTTGAGAGTAGCAATGTGGAGCAGGTTGTCCCCTTTGAAGGACTTCCGTGGAGGGGTACAGGTCAGACATACGCCCTGCGGAAGGGTTGTAGGCACCCAAGGATGGGCAGAGGAGGAAGGAGGAGTAGGCAAGCTAGCAAGGAGGAGGTGGTGAGTGCCACAGGGGTGGCGGAGGAAGGAGACACAGGGTGACCAGAGCAGCGGCAAATGCAGCCATAGAGGTGGCAGAGGATGGAGGAGGCAGAGGAGCCAGTGAGGGGAAAGAAGGGACAGCGTGGCGATTCCTGTACATCTAGTCCTATTCATCTAGGCATCATAGACCGAACCGGAGAAGTTTCTGTGGCAGGACAGCTTTAACGTGCCTGCAAACCAGACAGCGCATCAGGCGCACCTAATGTTCACTGAAGGCGCACAATAGGAAAGCATGTCTGTGTCGTCCATGCGGAGTATGGGCTTGGAGTGGTGTCTGGTGCCAGGCTTACTAGTAGGGGTATACTGAACCTGGCTCCTTCGGACAATGTGCTTCCTGCTAATTGGAAAGAGATTTTGGATAGCTGCCCTACTCGTAAGAGGGAGATGGGATCATCTATTAAAGGGATTTTATTCAACACACGCTCTTTGGCAGCCCATGCAGCGTATGTCAATGACATGTTCAATAAAAAGTCCCCTAATTTTCTGTGCTTCACTGAGACGTGGCTTACAGAGGTCTCTGCACTCGTGTTGGTGCAGGAGCTTTCGGCAAATATAAAATAATCCACCTGGATCATATATCATCATCCAGGTGGAAGGATTGCAATTATTTTCACATCTAGCTTTCAACTGTCGTGTATCTGGCTGTGCCAGCTACATGCTCTGTGCATTTTCTTTATTGTATACAGGCTACCTGGCTTCTATGCAGGGTTTTTAAACCCATTCCTAGATCTGGTAGAAGAGCTTGAGATGAAATATTCTCACCTGGTTGTTTTGGGAGACTTTAACATTAAATGTAATCCCTCACTTTCTCCTATTGTGTCCCAACTTTGAGGCTCTAACTGATTTCGGTCTGGATCAGTCTGTGTTTGAGCCTACTCATGGGTTGAGCAACACCCTGGACCTCGTTTTTCCTCAAAAATCCAGAATCAAGGTTTTATCTGTGCAGCCAGTGGTCTGGTCAGACCACCACTTTGTGTTTTTTACGCTGAGGCTTCCTGTACTTCCCTCAAAAAACCCTGTCCTTTCAGCTATGCTGCAAATTGGCGTTATGCTGATCAGAAAGCCCTTCTGCCCATTGTTGAAGTAGAATGCACTGCTAGCACTATGGTTCATTTAGCTTGTTGCGCCCTCCAAGTTTGTTCAATTTTGGTTTTTTGAGGAACTTAAAGCGGTCCACCTTAGGGTGAGACAGGCATAAGGTAAATGGCGCAAGACGTATGGGGTGGCTGAAAAGGTGGTGTAACACCAGCTTATTAAAGACTATCTTGTAGCCATCTTTGAAGCCAAACTTTTTTTTTCTACTCATAAAATTGAGAATGTTTTAAATGAATCGAGCGAAAGTTAATATCTTACCCCTACGGGTACCTCTACACCATAGCGCTGACACTCATTTGCCCAATTTTCTATCACTAAAATTGAAAGCATTCGCACAAATATTTATGTGGAGGCTCAGGCTGACACTAATATGGCATCGGTTAAGGTCAAACTGAGCCCCTCTCGTAACTGGTCTGACTTTCCTATGTTCACTAATGAAATGGTGAGCAAGGCTGTTATGCAGCTTAAATCAGCCACTCCTTTGGATCCTGTTCCATTAGATGTCCTGAACGATGACATGCCGGGCATGATCGCCTGGGTGGCTCAAGCAGTTAATCTCTTGTGCCAATCTGGCTATATTTCAACTAAACTTAAACAGCCCATTGCTTTTCGACTCTTAAAGAAGCCGTCACAGGATCCGTCTGTCTTTGCTAACTACCGACCTATTTCTCTTTTGTCTTTTTTCATGAAACTGCTGGAAACCCTGATATCTCCTCTTCTTTCTTCCTTCCTTCCTTCCTTCTTGGAATCCTCTGGGTTCCTTCACCCCTTTCAGTCAGGATTCCGTCTGGGGCGTGGCACGGAGAGTGTTCTGATGTCTGTCGTTGACGACATGGCAAGCTTTGTGGATGATGCACAAGTGGGTGCCATGATACTGTTAGATCTTTCAGTGGCCTTCGACAAGGTCAACCACTCTATCTGGCTGTCCCGCCGGGCCGATGTGGGCCCGTCATGGCATGGTTTACCTCCTTCCTGGCCGACTATCTCTCACTCCCACCTATTCTCTATTTTTCTCACTCCTTGCCCTGTGGTGTTTTGCAGGGCTCTGCCTTGTCCCCCTTGCTGGCTAAGTTGAATGGCAACAAGACAAAAGGTCTTGGTAGTGGGTTCCCCTCCTTACCCCACTTTTTGCACTCCATCTTTTTTGGCCCTCTGCACTTGGTGATTTTCCTGTTCCAGTGACAGTGGTTAGGAATTTAGGGGGGCGGGAATCTATGGCCACCCAGGTTGGTGCGATCTGCATGGCTGGTCACTTCCATTTGAGGATATTGCTTAAGGTTTTACCATTTCTTCCTAGTCATTTGCGTCCTCTGGTCATGGCCTCACTAGTCAGTCGCAGAATAGACTACTGCAATGCTTTGTTTTTGGCTCAGCCGGTTGACCTCATTCATCGATTAAAAGTGCTGCAGAATTTAGCAGCCCGGGTGGCTACCAACTCATCTTAAGGAGCTCGTATTACCCCCTGTCCTACAGTCCCTTCATTGGCTCCCAGTGCGTAGGCAAGTGGAGTTTAAAGCGCTCTGCCTTGTCCATCGGGCTTACTATCAGCAGGGGGGCAGACTATCTTTGTGATAAATGTGTTCCCTATGTTCCTAGCCGTGCACTCCATTCTGGAGATGCATGTCTAGTTGTGGAAGCTGTGGAATGCACTACCGCGTGCCCTTAAACGCACCCAGAATCACCTGAAATTTAGATTTATTTTTTTACTCTGCTCTTCTAGGTAAAATTGCTAGCTAGCCTTCTGCGTGTTTCAGCACCAAGATGCCTCCAGGTCTACGAGCGTTTTATAAGTTCAACTGACATAACAAGCATACGATATGGTCAGTGCAAGATGCAGTCACCTCAGGTTACCCAGCAGTCGTTTCTGGTGCTCCTGTATTGCAGGCAAATTAGCTGAGGTGGGCAGGTTAAAAACATTTTCAAAAGGTGCCACTATTTATTTTACTGCAGGAGCGCTCTGGGCTTGTGCTGAAGGGAAATGAAGGCTGTGCATGCAGCCAACGTACTGCAAAAGTATTACAGGAGATCATGGTGTGGTCTCTGGTGTTAGAAAAGACTTGCTGCTTAGGTGCCATGAGCTAATGGTACTACCTGGCCATAAAATGGCAACAACTGGCTAATGGTATTAATAACTCAGATTATAATGGCAGCTCCTAGCAAATGCATAGCTACCCCCCATACATACTATCGCCCAAACTGTTGAGTTTCCTACAGAGTCATTTCAACAGGAATACAAAACAAGAAACAGATGCGAGGACACACAAATTGTTATTTGTATATCAATTTCTGCAAATCATTGTACATAGATAATCTGTATACAATTCTAATCCATTTGAGGACCTCGGAAAGATAAAAGGCTGAATAGGCCTTCACAGAATTCGAACCTCCAACCTGCAAATCACGACCCGATCTCAGCAGTTGGTACTTAACCTACAGAGCATACCTGCTGAATCAAGTGGCTGAAGGCACACTTGGTTAAGCCATTATAATTAAGCCAGCAGCTGGTTTGCAGCTGCAATCAAGCCATTGCCTTTCAGAAGCCTACTTGAGAAGACTCACTGCTAGGTGAGTGATCCCAGGAGGGAGGAAGGTCTAGGTGGAGGGCAGCTAGTGAGTTGGAATGGCAATAGGGATTACCTTAGCCACGGGCAGTCAATGGGTGGGTAAAACGCCAAACCACATCCACATGCTGTGGCGTCCCCACCATTCGCATCTCATTTCTCTGCAAGCTTCACTTTCCAGGTGGTCAATCGTTTCGGCGCAATGGGAGTGCTTGCAGTGCCACTTACTAGCCAAACACAAACATGGAGCGAACACACACACAAACACACTCACATGTCCTTGTTGCGTTAACAGACACTGCATTTATGACGTTCCTTTTAAATTACCAACTTCTTCGATATCATTAGAGAGATGTATTGCTGTAAATAATGTATGTATGCGAGTCACCGTTCTAACAAATTCTTGTACACAGAGATCAATAATTGAAAGTCAATTTTGTAATAAACTTGAGACCGTCTTTACAGCCAACTCTGAAGGCTAATGAAAGGTTGCCGTGAGCTGGTGGTGATGGGGGGGGGAAGGAGGGGGGGTGGCAAGGGTGGGGAGAAACCTCTGCAATCATGAGTATTTGCAATGACCGGAAGTCCAAGAATGTGAGACTGCAAGTGAAATCCAAGCATTAGCCCTAGCGTTTATATTTTTGTTGGGAAACTTCAGGCCTACGGGGCTGAACGCATCTGATCTTAGAGAGCTAATGCTCATTTTCCGAGGTGCTATTTCCTGTGTCCATTCATTTAAGCTTAACTGCAACGTTGTGTTCACCTACCGTTGATAAAGTAAGTGGTAGGGCTCCATGTCGCATAAAGAAGCGACAGCCTGCAGTTGTACAGGAGGCTCGAGAAAAAGGGAACAGCCCAGCTGGGTAGACTTATGTGGCCCCAGCCCTCAGAATATCTGGCCGACAGAGGCGAAGGGGAGCAAGGCTCTTGTCCTCAAAACTCTGTGCAAAGTCCCAGCAGAAAACGCCCAGAAGAAAAAAGGTCACGAGCAGGGAACTAGCTGTCTGGTGGACACAGGTGGTCCCATCAAAGGCATGGCCTGAATGACAAGTGGTGTATACTTAGGTAATGATACAGGGCCCACTGTAGGCAAGCTCTTGGCCCTCTTGGTCCTCTCCCTGCTCCCACCTGAGAGGCTAAAAACCTCGGGGTCATCTTTGACTCCACACTCTCCTTCTCTCCTCACATCTCCGATGTCTCCAATAAGTCACACTACCAGCTGCACCACCTCAGAGGTATTCTTCCTTTCCTCTCCTTCCCACAGAAGCTTGTCTCCAGAGCTCTGGTTCTCTCTAGGCAAGACTACTGCTTCTACTCTTTACCATCTGCAACTTATCCAGAACAGGACTGTGAGACTTGTCCTTGGCCTCAAACCCAGGGATCATATCTCCCCAGGACTGAAATCTGTGCACTGGCTTTCTGTGGCTGCTAGGATTAAGTTCAAAACCCTCTGCATTGTCCACAAGGCCTTCTGGGGCCTGGGACCGCAATCCCTTCAACTTTCTCATCCTAAATATCTTCCTTCTCAAGCTCTTCGCTCATCTGCCTACAAATCCCTCAGGGTCAGTCGCTTTTCCAAGCAACAAGTTGGTGGTAGATATCTTTCTTTGGCTGGGGCCTCCCTCTCGAACAGCCTTCCTGCCCCCCTGAAACTTGAGGAGAACCATCTCCGGTTCCAGAAGCACCTCAAAACCTTTCTCTTTGCTTCTGCTTTTCCTCCTCCTCTCCCCTGCTGATTTCCTAGCTGATACTGAAACTGCACTGGTTACCTGGCCACCCTCTGATCGGGCCCAGGTCCCCTCCTCCTCCAGTCGCACACCTGCACTGTCCTCCTGGCAAACCCCGCACTTGGGGACTGTTTTCTGTATCCCTACAGTCCCACTAACAGCACTTGACACCTGATGCCTGCACTTACCCTTCACCCTTGCACTTGCCACCTGCTGGCCGTACTTTACTCTTGTTATTTATTCTATTATCCCATGTACTGCACTGTCCCCTTCGCCCCGCACTTTCCCCTTCCCCCTTCCCATGCAGTTGCAAGATCTGATTGACACATGGCCTAGTAGGATCGTGGTCCATCTTCCTTCTGTTCCCCCTTCCTTGCCTCGTCGCGCCTTGAAGCATTATTGTATAGGCGCGTTATAAATGCCATATCAGATCAAGCAGCTTCAAAGCACCCCGGTTGTGTCCAAAAAGTAGGGAGGGCCAACGGACAGCCCCAAAACTGGGTGGAATATGCAGGGAGTGATGGGATGCTAGTTGATAAGTGGGAGGTGTACAGGCACACTGTGCAGCATACTTGGGTAATGGTACTGTGCCCACCACAGACAAGTGGCATCATAGCACCCCACTAGTATGCGAGAAGTAGGGAGGGCCAAGGGACAGCCACAAAAGAACGTGGAATATGCAAGTGGAGATGTGATGCAAGTGGGAGGCCTGCATGCACATTGTGGAGTATACATGGGTAATGGTACGGTGCCTACTGCAGGCAAGCAACTTCATAGTATCCTAGTAGTGTGCGAGAAATAGGGAGGGCAAAGGGACAGCCCCAAAACAAGGTGGAATATGCAAGGGCCGATGGGATGCAAGTGGGAGGCATACCGACACATTATCAAATATTAGAATAGTCATTTGCAATAATAATAATCTTGCAGGCTACAATAAGAGCTTACACAATGTGTTAGTTTCAGAACCAATAAATACATGTTAAGGGTTTGGGATGTTATGTGTTGATGACATGTTTGAAAAGGTCAGATGCAAGTACTTATCTGAATTTCAGAAAAAAATCTCAAGACATTTTTTTTTAGCAAACTTAAATGCCCGGCGTTAGCTGGGTCATCTAAAGCTAAGATCTAGGACACAACCTGTGACAGCATTACGCTCTGCAAGTGCCCCATTTACTGTGTGTATATTTACGTCAAGCATTGGACAAACAGTCAACGAAACCACTGCATACTAAACCATCCATGTGCCATGAGAACACACAGTACTGGCGCACAGGGTGCTTTGGAGGGTCCTGTATGGCGCGGCACGACTCAGTGCTTTCTTTCGCTAACAGATTGCTTGTATCGAGAGGGTCTTACACCAAGAGATTGTGACCCTACTGCAATCTCATAACCAGAATAGGACCCCCGGGGGTGGGGCACAAGAAGCAGAAGAAGGGCAGAATCAGGTTCTTACTCGTGTTATCTTACATTACATTGGTACTGGGCGGCGCAAGGTCTATCCCTTTCTTCCTTCTATTGCGTAAACCTGTAGTCCTGATCCAATACTTCACAGTCCATATCAGGGATGTTATCATCCGAACAGCACTACAGTGCACATAGGCTGAGGTATGGAGGGGGCGTGGTCCTATGGCAAAGCTAATGATGCAAGGCCACACCAGTAGCAGATGTGCGGCTATTAACAGAACACACAGAATGTCCCATTTACCTCAAAAAGTCAGACAGGATCTTGCAAGTGGATTGGGACCTGCCTCGAATTAGGATTAGCATGCTGGTGCTACTGAAAAGGGAAGCGATTCCTATTTAAAATCACATTTCCTTCTTTTCTAATTTTCTTTCCGTTGTGCATTCGGTTTCAATACGTTCAAACATAAATACAAATGACAAATGTATAATATACAAACATCACGTCCAGCAATTCACATGACAATGTATCAATCATTAAAACCCTGCTTATATATAAAACAGGTCAACACAGCTCATAATTCATGGGCTTCATGCCCTGGTAGGGAGATGGGTTCATAGTTTGTGGTTCAAAGCCCTCGTGGCTGGCACAAGTACTCGGCTAGAATAGCCAGCAATTCATCCTACATGACCTCACATTCAACTCCTGCAAAAACACATTTTATATGGTCTCTTTGGTGGAATTTAAATTGTCATCAATGCACTGCAGAGCCGCTAAGGTTAAAGATATTGGCTACCCGCCAATATCCGACTGCAAATGTGCGAGGGTGCATAGATTCTCCTGTCCTGTAAGAATCACTTGACATATTTATATCCCATGTGAGATGTTTTAGGGCGTACCGGGAGGAGATATTCCAAACCCCCCACCCCTAAGCATTTCTGATTCCCTCTTGGCATATTTATCCTAGCTCCCTCCACTTCTATTGTTGGGAGAAGGTTCAATCGAAATCTAAGGAAGTTCATTCTCCATTTAGGACAGGGAAAACGTGTTGATATAAGTCAACTGTGTCGAGGCGCCTCTCTTTGCCGGCCATATTACTTTAGGGAGAGTATTGGTTCATAGCATCTCTCGTTACACCAGCCCTGATTCAACAATTCTTTCTTTTGCATCATGGAAGAAGGATGAGAGTCTCTTTTTAGTTCAAGAAAGCTTTACATTCATTCACCAGCTACTGACGTAAGTGCAACTTTCCATCTTCACAGGTTCATATTAGTGAATAAAGATGTTTTAGGCAGATCCAGAATTGTCCTATAGAATGATAGGGTTCTCCATTTGATCATGCATGACAATGAAAGTGGGCCAAATTCGGACCTTATAATGGGTGCCGCAACATAGCACTCTACGCCAGATCAACCACTCCGGTTGCTGCCACTCCCAGGGGCGTTGCTGGGGGGGCTTAGGGGGCTATAGACCTGGGTCTTTTGGTTGTAGCCCCGGATAAAATCTCAGGGGCTACAACCAAAAGGCTAGCTAGCCCCGAGTCTTGACAGTCCCGCCATTAGTGTAGCCCCAGAACTTTTCCAGACCTAGCAACACCCATGGCCACTCCTGTTCATTAGTATTGAAAGGAGTTACTTTTGCTTGATATTACTTAATAATGGGCAGGAGGGAGAAACTACTATACTTGTAGTTTATCTTTTTTATATATGCATTAAAAAGGCCACATTTCTTTTCAAACTTGTCAAAATGTACACTTGTTTGGGGGCAGTTATATTTTGTGTAGCTCAAATAGACATACTGATTTATGGTCTCCATCACTTCCCCATTTAACTTCCAAATAAACTGCATCTTTTCCCTCTTGTTGGTATAGATCATAACTTTAGATTTGAGTATTGATTTTTCAGATCATGATTCCATATAAATACAGTTAAGGCACCCAAGTTATAATGTAGGCCAATAAGCATCTGATCTAGGATGACCAAGTCATCTGCATAAGCAAGATAGTCTATGGCGAATGCACTAGTACGAGGGGGAAACGCCCCAACCCTTTTTATACAATCGCCTAAATAGGACATGTATAAATTAAAGAGTGCTGTGGCCAGGACACAACTCTGTTGGAGAACCTGCTATATATACACAGCCTTGGACACATGCCCGTTCCTGTCTAGCCAAACTCTCACCTTAGCGTCCGTGTGCATAGAGATTACATTTTCTAGAATACTATCCAGGACTTTCCAATCCTTCATCTTTCGCCATAGGATATCTCGACTTACCCCATCGAATGCAGAGTAGAGGTCAACATATGGTACATATAGAAGACTTTTTTTTCTCTGCCTCCCTAACCTTAAGTAGTAATTAAAGAAGGTAGCAGTTAATTGGGTACCCAAACCCTGACGAATTCCACATTGGTTTTCGTCCAATTTATTCATACACTCGGTCCAGGCATTACGTTCCCTCTTGATTAATGAGGACAATAATTTGCTTCCAACATCAAGAAGGGCTATCGGGCGATCATTTTTAGGTTGCATCCGGTCACCATTTTTAAGTATTGGAATCGAAAAAGATATTTTCCAGGATTACAGTATGCTTTTCGTGTTTAGCATATCCTGAAACAAGGTCAAAAGTATACAGGCCCATGAATCAATAGCCCCCTTTAGAACATGGTTCGATAAGCCATCTGGGCCCGCTGCCCTTGATGGATTAACCTTTCCAATCAGATAATCAATATCATCTTTAAATCCCATATTTCAGTTTGATTGGAATAAAAAAGCTCCCTCCTTCATTCAACACCATATAGACCAAATAAGTATTTTTCCCAGATGTGCTCAGGAATGGGGTTTAATTGTTTCATTTCTTGGTACACAGGATCCTCATTTATAAGCTTCCAAAAGATGAGTATCATTTGTTTTTAGCACATTTAGCATTGGTTCCCTGTCCGATTGGTAGCGCCTTGCCCAATAGCCCATAAGCCAATTTGTATAGGACTGTTTTAATGCCAATTCCCTGGGTTGGCTCTATTTATTTTTGACTGCTCGTAATTGACCTCTCAGGTTTTTATTTTTCCAGAACTCTGTTGTCGAAGTTATGTTTTTCATAATCCTTCATATTCCTTCCTATGAAACTGTTGGGTGTCTTGGCCCACGTTCAAGTTATTATGCTGCAACACTTGGTGCTGTGGGCTTAGGAAATCCAAGAGGGCGGAAAAGCCCACATTTGCGCCAGAATCCTGGAGAACCACGCAGTTTTGCGCACAGCAAAATGGTCCCCGACCTGCCACCCACCAGTGTGAGCGTGAGGGGCCAGGAGTGCGATGAGTGAAATGTGTGCCAAACGAAAAACAGCAGTGCCGGTGGCTAAAATAAAAAAAGCGCATTGAAATCACCTTTGTTTCTCTGAAATGCAAGCTGAAAATGCCTATTTTAAACACTGCAAGATATTCAAAAATCTCAATGAACACCAGCAGACATTTGGCAGAAGGTAGACTTGTGTGCATACAAAATCTGGAAAGAGAAAGAGCCCAAAACAATGTTTATAACAAAACTGGCTGAGCTGTGGATGTCAGCAGCTGAAGTGAAATTGGACTGAAAGACACTAAAATCTAAATGTTTAAAATAAATGAGTGACCTACTGTTGTTTGTCACATAGTTTGCAACTGTTGAAATGTCATAGTTTTGAACTTAGAATCAGCATTCTAGCTGCATGTGTAAAAATTGTCAGTTTGATTTGAATGTAGAAAACCTGGTACCAAAGTGACATTTAGCTGAAGCGTGGCTTAAAGAGATTGAATTCTGCCTGACAACCACCCCCAACAGGAGTTGAAACTTGATCAGCAGCTGTGTTCCCAGGCCTGGCTGCATTCTGCTGCACCTGCCAAAAGGAGATGACACATCTCTGATTGAATTAGGGGAGGAGCACCTGGGGACTACAGGAAACTAAACAAAGCACTGTCCTTGGCCCAGGCAAATGTTAAATTAGGGGGGGTCGTAAATGGCTTCCTCTTGGAAACGGGGAGGGGCACTGCATCTGTGAGCAAGCTGAGCTTGGGGGAAGTGGATAAACCAGAAATTCCACCATGTGCTTTGGAAAACCACACCCCTTTGGGGCCAGAGCATAATTTTAAAAAGATGGATAAGTCATAGTGCGGACTTGTTAAAATTATAGAAACATCATCATCATTCTTGTGATTTTTCTGTGCATATTTTAAGAGGTGTTACGACCCTGTGGTATGTTCTTGGGGATAGTAGCGGAAAAAAGGTTGTTACTCCAAAAGTATGCATGTTAAAAATCTGACACTGTATCATCTGAAACCCATATCCCTGGTGCACATTTGTGTAAAATCTGGAAAGGTTTAGAGGTCGTTATCTGGATGAAAAGGGCAGAATTCTGTCATAAGTGGACACAACATCCTACAAAGACAGGGATCGGATGGTTTGGTGCTACAGAAAATATGTTAACTGGACGTATAATATTAGAAAAATGGTACATAGATAAATATGTATTTGGATCAGAAATAGATTTGTGTGCAATTTGACAAGGGGAGGATCCTCTGACCATAAACCTACCTCATCACTCTGACTCAACCCAGTTCCCCCAATCAAGGGAGAGAGGAGGAACTGGCCAATGATAAGTGGAGAGGGTTGGGCATGCAGAATGAGCCGACCCACCCACTTTCTAAACACATAAAAAGAGCCACTGGAAGCCAGACAAGATATTCACTTCCCACTTCAAGCTAATTTCTTGCGGAGCGTTTTGCCAGAAGACACAAGATCCAGCACTTAGACTTCAAATCCAGACAGAGACCAGAACTTTGAATTCAGACTTCAGAATTTGTCAGCGGGCCTCAAAATCTTTTGCAAACTGATTTACCCCAGACTTCCACGGGGCACATCAGAGTAAAACAGCTGGGCTGAGCTGTTTGATTCTGGCCTAAAACCCTGTGCCAGAAACACCCAGAAAGCAGAGCTGTACCCGGAACCAGAGACCAGATCGCCGTGCAGTGCCAAGAACTTTTGCCAGAACCAGAGATCCAGAACGCTGTGCAGTGCCGCTAGCAGAGCTGACCCAGATCGCTGTGAGCAGAACCAGGCAGAGACCGTCCGTGGCGAGGGAACCGCAGTCCAATCCTGACCCGATCCGTGGCGAAGTCGCATTCCTGTCCAAAACATAGTGCGAGTACTGCCAGAACTGTGCAAAACCCAATCTCTTAGTTTAAAATAATCTAATTCAAACTATTTTAACCTATTGAGAACTGCATCCTAGAAATCTTGTGTTCTTTCTGTGATCTCAAACCTGAAAACTGTCATCTGTCATTCTGAGCTTGACTTTTCTTTTGAGAATCTATCTTCATGAAATCGTCCATATCTCCGTTGTCCTAGGAACGAAATTTACCTTTCATCTTAAAGCTACTTAAGGGAGGCTTGCAAGTTGGATAATAAATCTTTACACTATTTTATGCCTCCAGATTAAGCGATTGCCTGCATTATTTACCAACACTTTCTTAGCAAACACTTTCCTCCTGGGGTATACATTCCCGGCAAAGGAACAACCCAGGAGGAGATGATCACTATGGTCAGTTGCTTACATATTAATCCCTAATCAAGTGTGGAGGTTAAGTTGCCACTTTTCGAATAATACTCTATATCATTTTCCCTTGCAAATTCTAAGTTTAAGCAGCAAAGATCCCATTCATGCATGAGATTCATCCTTCTAGGCTATTGCTGTTTGGAAGGACATCATCCACTTCGTTATTGTGGAAGTAGGACTCATGGATTTACGGCAATCACAAATTAGGTCACCCAGAATAATAACATTCTCTGTGTTATCCCGGCTATGCCAAGCCACCAACAGCTCTGCAATGCTGTCTACCATGTTATTATTATAAGAGGCTTGTGGATTCCAATATGTGTTTATAATAAGGAGGTCCCCCTCAGTAACTTTCTTTTACATTTCTTGCTAAAACCACTGCTAGGATTCCAGGATAGGAGGAACTCCATTTATTACAGCCCACCCCAATGTCTTTCTTAATGGCTGTAATAAGACCACCATACCGTCTACCACTTGCCCCTCGCAGAGCAGGTTGTATGAGTGTGGTATATGCTTATAGGGAGCCTTTTTTAACCAAACTTCCTGTAAATTAATATATATATTTTTTGAAAGGTCTTTTCCTACCCTGAAAAAGTGATTGTGTCTTCGAGCATGCCACAAGACTTTAGGGAAGTTATAATGGAATGCTCCATATCAGACTTCCTCCCATCTGGAGGTTTTATCCAGCCCTACAATTGCTGGCACCCATAACCATTTCATGTGGTGATTTATTGTTTTATATGCCATTTAGGTAAATCATTCTTCGTGACCTCCTCCAATTAAGTCCACCCCGAGATTCTCAACACACACTCCTCCCTGATGATACTGTATCTATTCTTTTAATGTGATTTGAACATATCATAACTGAGGGATAACAAGGTCAAAATATCATACATTTAGAATTAATATGCAACAGTACAATGTCAGTCCCTCTTGAGTCTAAAGATTCTATCTGTGCTAAAGCACTTGAATATATATTTCTGAGACTCGGGACGTTCTGAAGAAAGTTTAATAAATTTGTCCTATTGAGCACAATGTTATAGTTAGCCCATTGAATACATTCTAAATCCAATGCACCGTACACCCCTTCATGATTCGTAACTTCAGGGACCACTCTCAAGCCAATCTCTGGAGCTTGAACCAATTACTCTCTCCCTTCACCAGGAGCTAGCATGCTGGACGGAAGGAGTCTCTAGAGCTTTGTGTACGATTAAAGGTTTTGATAAAATCGCAGCCATGTCCAAGCCTTCATCCAGAACGACAGAGGTATTTAGTCTTTCATGAGAAGGCAGTTGCATATGAGCCCGATTGACAGAGAATTCGTCCATTGAAAGGTTTTCTAACTCTTGCAGCGTTCCCTGTATGCTAGCCTTTTGAAAAAAAGGTAATATAGTCCCCTTTGCTGTTTTATGTGTCTGTTCATGATCCGGTTTCCATTTCATCACAGCTTTTCACTTTCTCTAAGGTACTATATATGAAGGGGCAGGCTCTTCCAAACAAGTATCATCATTTATTTTCCGAGATTTCTCAGGAATTTTCTTGAGCCTTTTTTTTAGAATTAATATTTTTGCCTTTCAAATTAATGTTCAAAGATGCAGGGAGAAGCATTACAGACAGAAGCGTGTCTGCCCGACAGGATAGTCTCACCACTATTCACAATGCTCATTCCATCCAAATCAACTGTATCTTTATCCAGTTGTGATTTGTTACGTTCAGGATCCATTGGCAGGTATCAATCAGCCTCCTGATATTCTGTATGGGCAGGCAGATTGCTGCAGCTACAAAAATCATCTTCATAATTACAGTGAGATTCCAAGGGTGGTTTGTAGGAGCGTGAACTACGCCGCTGGCCTCCATCTCCCATAATACGATCTTGAGCAGTAAGGAACAAGTTACTTACCTGTAACTGTTGTTCTCCAGCAAGGGTCTGGCATGGATTCACATGCTCATGAATATTCCCCGTCGTCGGGCTGGGAATCCTCGGTAAAGAAAAATCAGTATCAGTTTCGTTTCTGATCTGTCTTTCGTAGTAGTAACCAATCACTGATCTCTGCGTCATACTGACCACAGCCAATGACTGCCCTCTCCCTAAGCCCCACCTCTGGGAGCCATCTTCAGATTTGGTAGCACGTGAAGTGGCAGTGTGACCAAGTGAAGAGCCGCAGAGGGGTAGGCGGGAGGGTTCGCATGTGAATCCATGCCAGACCCATGCTGGAGAACAACAGTTACAGGTAAGTAACTTGTTCCTTCTCCAGCATGGGCTCTGGCATGGATTCACATGCTCATGAATAAAAGAATACATAGCAGTACACACATGCACAACCACGGGAGGTGGCAAAGGCTCAACATTAAGCATTATATCCAAAACTCAACATTAAGCAATTCTCATCTCCTCACCAGGCTCACCTTAGGCGAACAGGTTGTGCAGCACTGCTTGGCCGACCCTGGACTCCTCCCTGGAATCCCGATCGACGCAGTAGAATTTCGTGAAGGTGTGCGTCGACCTCCACGTAGCAGCCCTGCAGATGTCCAGCAAGGGCACACCAGATAGGAACGCTGTGGTAGCTGCGATCGCTCTGGTGGAATGTGCTCTCGGACGGCCAGGCAGCGGTCGGTTTGCCAACCGATGAAAGTACATGATACAGCCGGAGAGCCATCTGGAAATGGAGGCCTTCGAGAGAGCCTTCCCCTGATTGACAGGTCCAAAGTTCACAAAAGTTGTGACGTCTTCCGAAAACACTTCGTGCGGTCCACGTAGAACTTCAGCGCTCTAGCCACATCCAGCGAGTGCAAAGTCCTTTCAGCCGGCGATGAAGGCGACGGGAAGAAAACAGGCAACACCAAGGGTTTGTTGAGGTGGAAGTCCGACAGCACCTTGGGCATGAAGGAGGGGTGTGTCCTGAGCACTACCCTTGTGTCGTGAAGTCAAGTACGGGGGCTTGCAGGAAAGGGCCTGGATCTCTCCCACCCGTCGTGCGGAGGTGATGGCCACAAGAAACGCTGTTTTCCACGACAAGAACTTCAACGGAGCCGAGTGCAGAGGCTCGAACGGAGGTCCCATGAGCTTGGTCAGCACCACGTTGAGCTCCCACGCCGGGGCCGGAGCCTTCACCGGCGGGAACGACCTGAACAGTCCCTTCATTAATTCTTTCACCAGACGATGAGACCACAAAGACGTCCGCCCTGTGGTTCTGGTGTATCGGGAGATCGCAGCAAGATGAATCTTGATGGACGCGTGCGCCAGTCCAGCCTTGGCCAGCGTCAGTAGGTACGGCAGTACATGGGGAGCCGTAATCTGTAGAGGGTTAATCTTCTGTGCGTGGCACCAGACAGAGAACCTCTTCCATTTGTGTCCATAGCATTTAAGAGTTGAGGACGCCCTGGCCTTTGCAAGAACCTCTCTGCTGTCGGCCGGTATGTCGTAGCCTCCAAACTCTAACGCTGCAGGAGCCAGGCCTGCAAGTTCAGCGACTTCGGGTCGTGATGGAGGATGGCGCCTCCTTCCCTGGAGAGAAGTTCCGCGTCCACTGGCAGCTTGATTGACAGGGACGCTGACAAGTCCAGAAGGTCCGGGAACCATATCTGCCTCGGCCACGCAGGTGCGACGAGGATCATCCTGCACCGTGACCTCTTGAGCTGGTTGATGAGCCGGATCAGCAACGGCAATGGAGGGAACGCGTATAGAAACAGGCCCTCCCAGGGGAATGAGAAAACATCGCCCATGCTCCTCGGCTGGGGAAACCTGCTGGCGAACCTCCGACACTTGGAGTTCGTCGCCGTCGCGAACAGATCGATCTGGGGTGTGCCCCACCATCGGAAGAGGCGGTCCACTAGATCCTGTCGTAGTTCCCACTCGTGGCACGAGCGCAGCTCTCTGCTGAGCGAGTCGGCGATGGTGTTTTTTATTCTTGCCAGATGAAACGGCACCAGAAACATCCCTTGGGCGACGGCCCAATGCCACAGTTCCTGCGCCTCCTTGGACAGGGCTGTGGATCTGGTACCGCCCTGCTTCCTGATGTAGAACATGGTGGTGGTGTTGTCGGTGAAGATCCTCACCACCTTGCCCTTGAGGGACGGAAGAAAGGACCTGAGGGCCCAAAACACTGCACGGAGCTCCAGGACGTTGATATGGAGGGACTTCTCCGTCAGAAGCCAAAGGCCTCTCGCGTGCAGATTTTCGGTGTGCGCTCCCCACCTTTCCAGGGAGGCATCCATGGTCACTGTCTCCTGGTGGCCGGGGGGTCTGGAAGTCCATGCCTGCCGTCAGATGCGCACGGGTGCCCCACCACCGGCTCGCTCGTCGGAAACTCTCGTCGAGTGTGATCCTCTCCTCGAAGCTGCCCGTCGTCTGGATCCAGCGCGTGTCCAGGAACTCCTGCAACGGGCGCATCCGGAGCCTGCACAGGCGGATGAGATAAATGCAAGAAGACATCATTCCGAGGAGGGACTTGATGGACCTCACCCTGGCCGCGTCCGCAACCAGCATCCGCTGCACCTTGCCCAAGATGGCCCTCGTCCTTTCCTCCGACCGAGAGGCCAGAAGCGACACTGTCGAGCTTCACTCCCAGAAACAGTGCGTCTTGCGCGGGCACCAGGTGGGACTTGGCGTAGTTTATGGAGAATCCCAGGTCTGTGAGTAGTTGGACGGTCCTTGCCGTGTGCTCCACGGCGAGCTCCTTCGTCTTCGCTCGGATGAGCCAGTCGTCCAGGTAGGGGTAGACGTGGATCCCCTCTAGGCGCAGCCGCGCCACCACCGGTGCGAGGCACTTGGTGAACACCCTGGGTGCCGACCTCAATCCGAAGGTAAGGGCTCTGAACTGGTAGTGACGCCCTTGGACCACGAATCTGAGAAACCTTTGGTGTCCCTTTAGGATGGGGATATGGAAGTAGGCATCCTCCAAATCCAACGACGACAGGAAATCGCCCTCCTCCAGTTGACCCAGGACGTGTTGGAGGGTGACCATCCTGAACTTCTGTGCCTTGATGAATTTGTTCAGTCGTCGTAGGTCCAGGATGGGACGCCATCCTCCCGTCGTCTTCTTCACGAGGAAGTATCTTGAGTAAACTCCGGAGCTCCGAAGCCTCTTTGGGACGAGCTTGATGGCGCCCTTCCTGAGCATTGCCCTTGCCTCCAAGAGAAGTTGAGGGACGTGATGTTCCTTCCTGGCCACAGGGGGGGACGCGCGGGTACCTCTTTAGAAACTCGAGCGCGTGACCCTGAGCCAGGGCGTCCAGCACCCAACGGTCGGTGGAGATGGCCCGCCACACGCTGACGAAGCTCGCCAGCCGGTCTCCCACCGGGGTGCTTCGGTGGGGGCCCCGACACCACGGCCGGTTCAGTCCTGCTTCGACGAGGCTTTGCCGCCTTGTCCTCCTTGACGATGACAGCGGGGTCCGCCCGAATTGCCTCGTCCCCTGTAGGCTTCCTGTGACGACGAACGGGCCGCTTGACGATAGGTGGAAAATCCGCAGCTGGAACCTTTGGAGGCACCCTGTTTGCCTCCGCCGCTCCGAAAGGGCGGCCGTCGTTGCTGGAGAACACCAAGAGCCCGGGCCGTCTCCGCCTTGATGGCCTGTAGGGAATCGTCCACTGTTTTCCCAAACAGGTTGCTCCCGTCGAACGGCATGTCCAGGACTCTGGTCTGCACGTCCTGACGGAAGTCAGTAGCCTTGAGCCATCCACGCCGCCTAAGGCACACGCCGTTGCCCAACTGGCGAAATCCAGTGTCCCCGATGTCCGTCGCTATCGTAATGGCGTGGTCCGACGCCACTTCTCCTTCCTGCAAGATCTCTAGGGCCTCCGCCCTCTTGTCGTCTGGTAGGAAGTCCAGCAGGGGGGGCGAGTTTGTACCACAACTCCCTGTCGTAGCGGGCTACGATAGCCAAGGTGTTGGCAGCCTTAATCGTTGTCGCTGCCGATGAGATGACTTTGCGTCCCATTGTGCCCAATTTCTTTCCCTCGCCGTCCGGCGGGGAGGTTGACGTAGAGGCCGCGCCCCCCCCCGCTTTCTTCCTGGCCACCGCGGAGAAGACCGAGTCCGGGGTCGGCTGTGCCCGAAGGCACAAGGTGGCCGCGTCCGGGACCCAGTACTACTTCTCATACCGATCCCTTCTAGCCGGCTTTGTGGATGGGTTCTTGAGGAGGGCGAGACCCTCATCCCAGATATCGTCCAGTAGAGGTACAGCGAAGAACGTCTTCCTCTTGGTCTCGCGCCGTTGATAAAGGAAACCTTCCTTCTTCTCTTCCGGGCAGAGCTGGAAAAGCTCGGATGTCCTGGCGATCATGGCGTGAAACGATCCAATCTCGTCGGGCGGGGAAGCCCGGGTGGGAGGTGACGACGGGAGATCCTCGTCGTAAACCTAGTCGTCAGTACCCGTCGCGGCCGTGTCAGTCCCCGTATCATCCCCACGTGTCGTGGACGGGGAGGAGGGCTGTGCAGGGCGCGAAGGTTGAAAAGGAGGTGGAGGATGAATCCTTCTTCTCTTAAGGGGAGGGCTCCCAGAAGGGCCTGGCTCTGGGTCCCCCGTCGGGAGCGGTTCCTCCGTTGGTGGTAACGGCAGTCTCGTCCTTATCTCCGAGCATAAGGGCTGTATAGCCAACAAAATGGCCGCCGAGTTGTCTTGTGGCACTGGTTGAGGGGGTTCCGACGGGCGATCAGGAGCCCCGTCGGCACCCTCGACGTTCTCGTCGTCTCCCACGTCGGGGTCTCTCCCGACAGGATGGTCTTCTTCCACGCCAGCGCCGTGGCCTAAGACTTCGATTAGCTCCTCCTCAGAGGTTGAAGCCGAATCCACGACGACCTCCTGCCCCCCCTTTTTCTTCTCCGTCGGAGGTTTCACGGGGGTCCTGTCGATGGGCATGAAAGAGGACTCCCTCCGCGGTGGCAGGGAGATTCTGGGCCCCGAGGTCGCCACGACTGGTGTAGCCGCCACAGGCTGAGCCAGGGCCGCCGCGACTGTCTCGATAGAGGCCTTGGCCGGATGGATCAAGGCTTTCACCACTTTAGGTGCGCTCACCGCCTTCTCCTTGGGGGGAGGGTCACCACCTTGCTCCCCCTCCGATGGGGCCTTCGAGCACGACCGGGGTCTCTCCAGGAGCTTTGCCGGTTGCTCGGCCTTCCTCTTACCCGAGCCAGAGCGTTGGCTCGTGGTTGATGGCGCCGGGGAGGATGCGCCCTGCCTGGCGCCCGTAGAGCCCGACCGTTCGGCGCTCCCGGTGCCAGCGGACTCGCGGTGCTTGGCCTTCTGTTGGACCCCCGTCGCCGGGGCGCCCTCAAAGGTCTTAGAAGACCGCTCGGACTTCTTCTTCTTCTCGCCTGACGGGCTCTTTCCTTCCAGCCAGTTGGCGAGACGCTGATGGCGGTCCTTCATGGTCCGCTCCGACATATTGCCGCAAAACGCACAGTCCTTCTCCACGTGCGTCTTGTCTTCATGCAGGCAGTAAAGGCAAAGGGAGTGTTCGTCCTCCTTAAAGACGTTCTGAAGCTGGCATCCAGGGCAGACCCTGAACAGCTTTCCGGGCGTCGAGCTTCCCTTCTCCTGGGCCATGCTCGAGAAGGGCCTGAGAAACTTCTGGAGTCCTCCAAAAGCATGGCTCGACGAAATCTTCACCCTTGAGGGGTGTAGAAGAATCCGACACGGGTCCCCATTGATCGGATAAAAAAACGGTGGAGCTTGAGGCTCTTTTGACCGAAAAAGAGAATATTTTCCTAAGAAAAAGCGTGAAAAAAGCACTAACGCTCGAGAGCAATAGCACGAGGATCCCAACACTTGAACGTGCGGTAAAAATCTGAAGATGGCTGCCAGAGGCAGGGCTTAGGGAGGGGGCAGTCATTGGCTGTGGTCAGTATGACGCAGAGATCAGTGATTGGTTACTACTACGAAAGACAGAAACGAAACTGATACTGATTTTTCTTTACCGAGGATTCCCAGCCTGACGACGGGGAATATTCATGAGCATGTGAATCCATGCCAGACCCCATGCTGGAGAAAATAGCCTTCGATGAAACTCATAATATTTAGCTGATCCTTCACATCTCATGTCATGATCGATATTCTCATAGACCCTTACTACCGAGTTCAACACAATGTTTAAAGCCAAGATCACAGATCCGCCTGGTAAATCTAGTTGGGTGTCATAGTTTGGGTTTCTTCGATTAGGTCCACCTTCATATGTTGAACATTCTAGAGACCCATCTGAGTCTTGTATGGAAAATGAAGATCTAAAAAGCTCAGGTGATTTATCCAATGAATTAGGAACATGTGTCCTAATTATAACCAAAATTGCCTCATCATTAACAGGGGGAGTGTAATTTGATTGCTCTCATCTGTCGGTATAACCACTGAGTTGAAATAAGACTTCTCTTTATATTGCATAAACTACTCAGAGGCGGAGAAAGGATTGAACAACATACTTTTCACTGTGTTGGGAACTCTATCTTGTTCCCTGGAACAGACCGAAATCAAGTCTCAGCCCATCTGTGTAGAGATATTCATGTTACTAAGCCCCGGTGAGCTACAGGTAGCTTTGGAAAAAACATTCGTAATTTTTGGTAAACTACGACCCAGCCTTAAAACAAAAAGAATGGATGTACTTTTTTCTCCTTGGTTACTTTTACCTTCTCTTGAGTCTACCATTCCCCTATGTAGTGTGGCTTCACTTCTAAGTGCATAGGATGTCACGGCAGAGAGAGCAATTTACCCCCAAAATCCTTGCCCCTATGTCCCTGCACCAACTGCCTCAACTGCACTCAGTGTGATTCACTCGGCGATGTAATTCCTTAGTTGGAGGATGGTATGGAGAAAGGACTTCCAGTAGTCCGCCAAACACAGTCTCCCATCCCAAAGAGACAAGAATAGGATCCTGGAATAAAAGCTTATGGGGTACCCAGTCAAAAACAACAAAGATCCGCCAACCATATTCCATTTTGTTCAAGTTCCTCAGGGTGTTCCATGACCAGACACCGTTGCCAAGAAAATAAATTCTTTGGCAATCCAGTCAATCATATGATACCACAGCAATTCATTTTCAGCATGTGCCTGCTCGGCCTCTTTAGTTAGAAGCACGGTCAGGTATGACGGGACGTTTAAGCTGAGTGAAAGCTAGGTGGCCGCAAGGAGTTAATTATCTTCCCGCCTACCCCCTTGCCCACTCAAGGAACATTTCTGATTGGTATGTTTAGCTCCTTGAGAAATGTGTCAGTCTGTTATTCAAGTCACTCCTTCAAGATGCTGGAATCTATGAGGATAACAAAACAAGTATTGGGATGCACTGCATATGATGACCACACAAATCAGCAAAGGACTCCAATTAAAGTTTAAAGAAAACATCCAGGTATCTCTCAGAGCGCTGCAAAAAGCACAGACTCAATGTTTGCACTGTAGGAACTCATATCTCTGGCTTGTAGGAGAGATCCTGTACACTACAGCCACAGAACACTGATTTAATCTGTAACCCAAGCACCCTGCTCTGCCAGCCCCTTTTACAATCGGGGATAAAAGATTAAATTACACAAGTAGAATATAATTTTCAGAAATGACTCTTGACCAATAAATACACAAAAACCATAGATTTGGATTAAGCTAACAAAATATGTGGGCTTTTAAACAAAGAGGAGGGACTGCTCAAAGAACAACCTCAAAAGACGTCACTTACACAACTTGAGAAAAACAAGAACAGTCTCATCCTACGTGCAGTCAATATTGAGATAAAAACACAAAAAACAAAATGACTACAGGAAGCCATAGAAAAAAATATATAGACATATTTTATACAAAACAAGCAAGCTGTTTGTGAGAATATGGAAAATTGTCCTAAATAAACGTTTGTGGGATTTGCCAGCATTGCCCAGAAATGTATAACGCTATGTCATTTCAGAAAATGAAATATTTACTTCTAAAACACGATTAGAGACTTCAAAAACACCAGAAGAAAGGAAAGGGATATTAACAGAGCTCGATTTCATGATTGACTACAAAACTGAACTGGAGCGAAATCTGAACGATTATAAGTTTGATACGCATGGCTGGATGAAGCATGAAATATCAATGTTTGCGTGAGCAGGGGAGAAGGGTTACAGTTGGTTCAAGGTCTTCGTCCTGAAAGTCTATTGCTACGGAACCCTTTGTAGAGGATGCAGGTGAAATTATTCGACCTCATAGGAAAAACATTTTTGTATAGAATCTTTTCATCATTTTTGTATAGAATCTTTTCAACCTGAAGGGCCGCTGAGGGCACCATGCAAAGGGAGAAAGGCAAATAAATATAAAAAAACGGTTTCATTAAAATAAACCATAGTATTAAATCATTCACACAATTGTTCCAGAAAGTAAAGAGCACATGAAAAACAGGGGAGTGCATTTTTAATGAAATACAACAAGTACGTTTTAAATTATTATGGATTTAAATGTGTTTACATCTGAAGTATTTACATATTAAACAAGAAATTACAACAGAAGAGCAAACAACATACCTGCAGGCAACAATAAGACGCCAGTTTAACCTCAGGGCTTACTTATAGAAGCTATGCAAGTCTTTCTTAAGGCAAACATAAATGAGGCGACAAATTGCAATGTTCACACACAAACAAAATACTCTAATTTCTCCAAATAAGAATGGCAGCATATCAAATCTGAGAAAGGTAATAAGAGCATTAACAAACTTAGCTGGCAATGGAAGGGTGTGAGTGATAGAAGACAAGATATCGGACAGGATAATCCTGCTTTTCTTACTGATATATTGATATTTATATGCCAATATATTACAGCTAGCCAAAGATTCATACAAATCAGGACATCCAATAGGTTGCCTAATTGTAGTGGAATATAATGATTTGTTGGAAACATTGTCAACATATACAGACCCATTTCTCAAGGGTCGGGCACGTGTGTTACAGATAGCACAGATTTTCTAAACAAGTTTGAAATATCGAAAAATCGATAGTCATGAGGAACAGATAACGACAAGATGCAATTTGTATCATCTGAACTAGAACTAAATAAAAAAAATCAATCAAAAGATGGGGCCACGAAAAGGTGTGAGGTTTGTGGCAACTATGCACATTCTATATTTATAATGTAGAATAGCCCATTATAAGAAATGAATAGATACAGAAAGTGAATCGAAGTTCGACATTGATGGGAGCCATTTATCTCCTGTTATAGCCTAGGAGAGCCTGATTGGCTTGACAACAACAGCTACCAGGAGCTACATTTAGCTCCACAGACCAACTGATGTCATCCAGACATACCTAAGTGACATTAACTCTGAAGGTTTGGGAATGTGTAGAAGAACAAATTACTTACTCCTGGAAAGGTTCTCGCGAACGCTTAGATCACTGTGCTATCTGAAGGACATTGAACATTATATCGTGGCATTGATACAATGATGACATACTTATAATCTGGCATGGAGGGGATGATGAACTCAACCAATCAGTGATATCTAAATCAGAATAGATTTGTTATACAACTAACCAGTACAATTAGCAACACACACATTGACTTTTTGGATCTCCATATATGTGTAAGTAGAACAACTACATACTAGTACTTTCAAAAGTCTACAGAGGTTAACTAAACACTGCATGCCACCATTTGCCATTGAAAGAGTGATGTTAATAATGTCCCATTAGGAGAGTACATATATGCAAGGAGAACTGCAGAACAGTTCCACATTTTAAACCCTTAAGTCCTAAGAGTGTTCGTCCTGATCTGCAATAAGGAATCATTGAAGGCTCCTCCCACCACAGCACTAAAGTGTTAAGGGCGAACGCAAACCGATCAAAGAGAGATTCGAACTAAAGGCTATAAACCTCATAGTATGACTCAGGCAGAAGTGAACATCACTGTAATGGATAGGAGGGTTACTAGACATTTGATCGAAAAAAATTGGACATCTGGACAAATGGTCGAACCAATTTGGTCGAAAACCAAATGGTTGAATTTTTATTTTTTAATTTTTACCCCCTTTTTTTTGAGGGGAGGGTCCCCCCCAATCCCTGTTTTTTTTCTAAAAAACCCTTTTTTCCCTAAACTACAACCTTAAAAATATATATATATAATTAAAAAAAAAATTCGACCATTTGGTTTTCGACGAAATTACGTCGACCAAATGTCCTGTCAACTAATTCTTTTCGATGAAATGTCCGGACACCGGGTAGGAGGACCTGCTTATCACAAAGGACAAAAAGAAAAAAAGTGATGGATGAGACAATCAAGATCACTTGATTTAACACAAACAGCCAAGTGCCGTTTAAGATCCTCAAAACACATTGGCACATTCTTTCAATGGACACCGACCTAACAAACTTTATTGGCAAAGGCCCAGGGATGACTTGCACAAAAGCACCCACACTTAAGTCTATGCAATGTCCCTCATTTATGGCCCGGGCAAGACGAACCAAACAGTATCTTGGCAAAGTAAAAATGCCAAGGGATTCTCCAAATGTGAAAACTGTTCAATGTGTCGGTATGCTCAAAATACCAAAGCTTTTTCAATGAATGACTATATAAGTTTTGAAATATTGGATCTTATCAATTGTCACGCCAAATGTTTATGGAATAATTAATGTGTGTGTGGTGGGCACGCAAATCGGGTGAATCGTACATTATGTACTATAATGGTCCTATATCACAAAAATAAATACTAATGCAAATACAATGCTCTAATTTGGAATCATTGATTTCTACAATCACGTGTTAGTGCATTAGGAACAACACAAACTAGCATAGCATTCAGAAACGTCTTCACAATAGATTTTGCTGGAGCAATGGAGGTCTTAGTGGTTTTCTTTGCTCTAGAGGTTTGAAATGTGGTGGTGGTGGTGGTAAGGGCGATTGAGTGATGGGGTGGTCGAAGCTTTAGATTGGTTAGCATATTTGCTTTACATTTTAGATTGGAAGAAGTCACTCAGAACTAATGTAATTATATTCTAGGTGTTTGACTTGGCCGGGGTCCCGTTTCAGAGATTGCAAGTTTGGGTGTTTGTATTGGAGCGTTGGATTCAGACTGTAAAACGCACCTGCACTGAGATCTGTGTGGAATTTCAGGCTATTGGTTTGAATTGCAACAAGTGCTAAATGGCCTTGTATCCTTCCGAGGTAAAGGAAATGAGCACCAAAGAATCAGTGAATAGGTAAACGGCAGCATATGGCTTTACATCAGTATCTTCTTTTAACCTTAATCAGGGGTTCGGTTCAACCCGTGCAGACGTACACGTGTATATTTTGAGAAACAGCGAACTAAGCGACCTGCTAGGAATTATTAGTATGTTGACCCAGTGTGTTTGCCATATTAGAGCCAGGGGGTGCAAGATCCAAGGTCATTAGATACCATTTTATGGCTGGGAAAAATGCCTGAATCTAAAGCGAGAGGTAGTGGAATAGCGCCTCCCTTCATTCATGTATTGCGCTTTTCATGGGACACGAAAAGGGGGCTGCTCTGGGATATAGATAGTTAACTGCTCACCTGATGGGTATGGCCTATGGGGTGGATTTCGCCACAAACTGAATATTCCACAAAAACTGCACAAGACAACCAATACTCAAAGCCCCTTTAAAAATAAACTCATCCGAAAAAGGTACTTACTGCATTTAGACAAGCTACTTTACAGAACTTAAGAGAACACAGTGTCTGCAAAATGCAAAACAGCATTGCACCTAATCAATAATCAATAATAACCTTACTTCCTACAGATAGTGGGGAGCAGAATGCGAGAAAGCCAAACAATTGGCATCAGTTCTTACATTACCTGATCTGTTCTTCATTTGGCTTTAAATACAGTGAGAAAGCACAAGAAAATGAAAGCATTTTATTTGGAATGTGCTCTCCCTAGTGGCAATGACCACGCCTGTCCACCCACTGCTGGGACTTAACATTACATGGAGAATTTCTATACTCACTTTGAAATAATTCGTTATGGCACAGAACCAGCAATGATCAGCAATGATCATCAGGAGCTTCCAGGCAATTCCCAGTGTTTTCCCATTCTGGTCTCTTTCTCCATCTTCTAGGAAATCATGACTGCCTGGGTTACAATTTTCCTCATGGACAGGGCCCAACCACCAGTAGATAATATCCAGGCTCAGCGCTCATTCATTTCTAACAGTGTTAAGCTTTTAAATAAAGCATAATACAGTCACATGAAATGTTGAGAACTAAAATACCAGATTTGTTTTCAACAGTGAGCAAAATCAAATGGACTATCCTGTTAAGGAAATGGGTCAGAAAAATACTGTAATGCACTTTTAAATCTGCATGGTCAAATTGGTATTTCAATGTGGCTTTGGCAATACTGGTTTTGGATTTGTCCTGGGAAACTGACAGCAAGATTGCTTTACTATGTTCATGTACTTTCTCAGTGTATTTAAAGCCAAATTAAATTTGACTTGCTATAGATCACACAGCATTTTCATGTGCACCGCACGCAGTGGCTGATGAATTATTACCCACAGAATGGGAATAGGATAGTGTAGCTTGTTAGTGTGAATTATATCCCGTTTTCACTGTTGTGACGAATCCCACAATGTCATAATTGCTTCCAAAGGGGAAGCCCCTCCTATGAAACCAGGGTGGTGAGGCTGCTATCCGATAGTGCCCCTGGCACGGGAATTTCCCTTTGGGACCAGTGATGACCACATCAGGATAATACAGTATTTTCACCAATCCCATGTCACTAGACACTCTTCCCAAAGTTACCCCACTTCTCCTTCACCTTATTCCTCTTCATTCCTACACTCAAAAACCATGTACTTTTCTAAAGCAGTCCATGTTGAAAGTACTGAGACAAGGAAGATTCCTAGGCATTTAGCACACCAGCACTCACTTAATGAGTGTGACGAGGACGACGTGTGGCGCAATACTGAATTAACATTGAAACCACTTTTACCATTCCAGTGGTTCAGAACCATTAATTGGAAAAAGCAAGATAAAAGCCAAATAAGGACTTGACAGATTGTCAAGCCCTCCCTGGAAGAACTGCGAGAGCCAGGAGGAACCTGACATGCAGACTGGTGCTGATCGGGATGCCAAGAGGAAGGAGAGAAAGAGGCCAGGGCCGGTCCAGGACGTGAGGACGCCATAGCCCATGGCCGGATGAAGATTCTGGGTGGCCCAGAGACCGACCTGGGAAGCGTGGAAGTCGGAGACCACGCTATCCCAGAAGGAAGCAAGGCCGGTGCAGAGAACGGGAAGCTCCAGGAAAGTACCAGAGTCCCGCGAACAACAACCGCGCATATCACGCCACAAGGTATGCAGGTAGTCGGTAAGGAGTTGAAGGCTCAAGAAGCTTGTAGCATGAGTCAAAGCTGGGAAGAGAGGATCCGATTCCCTAATACATGTGGAGAAAAGAAGAGAAGAACACAGAGTTGTACTACGGCTAGGCAGGAGAGTGAACCAAGCCCACAGAAGGGAAAACTGAGGTCAGAATTGCGAGTCTGGGACTCGCACTCAAATAAGGAGAACTGGAAATTGATGGACAGTTAATACAGTGCTTGGCAGGTTAGTGAACCAAGCCTGTGTCACCCACTACTTCCAGAGGAGTGTATCCAGGCTACTCTTCTTCATCGCAGGACCTGGTGAGAGGGAACCCAGTCTGTCCACCAGGGTGGTGGAGCCACTACAGCTTGGAAGCATCCAGGCTGTTCTTCTACAACGCAGTACAAGGCAAGGGGAAGCCAATGCTGCCAACCAGGGTCTGGGACCCCAAGGGACCACTTTTCGGGCCTGAGAAAGACTGGGGAGTGCGAGACATTTTCTCAGTAGGCAAGGATTGTCTGAAACCATAGTTGGAAAATCCTGTTAAGACAAGAACTGCCTTTCGCCCAGGGGAAGGCGAGTCGCCCTCTGGAACAAGAAGACATTTCCTCCGATTTAGTTAGTTTAGTTTGTAAGGGACCGATTTAGGATTTTGATACTGGACATGGCACCTTTGCTTTGGACATTCTGGCATTTGTTATTTCAGTTGAGGCAAGGGAACCCCTCTTAGAGTTAAGGCGAGATGGGGCTTTTCTATGTTATCCTTGAATAAAAGTTTATAGCAAACACCATCATCCCTCTGTGTCAGTCTTATTTTTCCACCCTCACACTGTATTCAAATACAAGTAAGGTTACATTTAAAGAAGAACAAGCAGCAATAGAGAGCAGAATTTTGCAGATGACAGCTAAATAAAGTGAATCCCGTGATCTTTCACATGTATAGTCAACAAATGAGGATTTGAATCGATGCACATGCTGCATAGCCTGAGACAGAATTTATAAATTAAAAACTTTTGAAAGCAGTAGATATTTAAAAGGTCCTGGAAAGAGAGATTAGCTAAAACACTTAAATTTCCATTGAGACTGATAACATTTCAGCCGGCCTCCCTTGGCCCTCTCCTGTTCCCACTTGTGAGGCTAAGAACCTCTGGGTCATCTTTGAATCCACACTCTCCTTCTCTCCTCACATCTCTGACGTCTTTAAGAAGTCAAATTACCAACTGCACCTCCTCAGAGTTATTCTTTCTTTCCTCACCTTACCTTAGAAGCTCACTGTCTCCACAGCTCTGGTTCTCTCTAAGCTGGACTACGACAGCCTCTTTTTAAATCTTCCTGCCTCTACTCTCTGTCCTCTACTACTCATCTAGAACAGGACTGTGAGACTTGTTCTTGGCCTCAAGCCCAGGGATCATATCTCTCCAGCACTGAAATATTTCCATTGGTTCCCAGTGGCTGCGAGGATCAAGTTCAAGACCCTCTGCATTGCTCACAAGGCCTTCTGGGGCGTGGGACTGCAAAACCTCCAACTCTCTTGTTGGAAATATCTTCCTACTCAAGCTCTTCACTCCTCCAGCTCCTTGAGGATCAGTTGCTTCTCCAAGCAACGAGTTGGGGGCAGATCTCTTTCTTCAGCTGGAACAGCCTTCCTGCCTCTCTGAAACTTGAGAAGAACCATCTCTAGTTCCGGAAGCACCTCAAGACCTTCCTCTTTGCTTTTGCCTTCTTTCTTCCTCTCCCCTGCTGATCTCCTTTCTGATACTTCACGGGTCACCTGGCTACCCTCTGAATTCAGACCCAGGTCCCTGCACGCCCAGTTGCACACCTGCACTGCCTCCTGGCAACCCCTGAATTTGGGTCTGTATCTGCAGCCCTACCGTCTCCTTACTTGCGCTTATTATACACCTGTTGTCTGCGCTTTTAACCCTTGCACTTGCCACCTGCTGGCCGCACTACTTGTTTTTGATTCTGTGTCTGGCACTTGCCCTGCCTCCCCTGGCACTTTTCCCCTCCCCTCTCCCCTGCACTTGAAACACATATGTATAGGCGCGTTATAGTTGTCATATCATAATGGAACAGGGAAACTTCACTAAGTACACTCTGTTAAAGTGAGCAGATTTTGAAAAGAAATGAAACCCAAATGACCAAAGTTAATTGGAGGCATACTTGTTGACTTTCAGAAAGTACGAATCTTGGGTGGGTAAATAGAGTAGATGCATCATTTCGTTTTGCATTGTAAACTGATAGCGCAGCTTACGAGAGTAAGTATTTCATTTACATGCACATGCTAGAATGCAATCACATCCCATTGCACATATGAACATATTTCTAAGGCGAAATCTCTAGCAAATTAATTTTTCTGTGTAACTGTCCTCTGATACCAATTGTAGTTTTTGATATTGGAGAAAATAAAAAAAAATGTCATGCCTAAAAACAACATTTCAATACGCCGGCTAAGCGGCGATGCAATTATGGACTTAGTGATTGTGTTGTGCAAGAAATTAGATTGTCCTATTAGAATTAGATCCAGAAATATAATTAGTTGAATTATTGCGTGACTTCACATGTGTAGTATACTTTTGTGAGATTTACACAGCAGGCCAATTAATATTTCTGTAAATGAGCTATCAACAAACATTTAATTGTGGTGATTTTCACAGCCTATCATTAGGAGATCACCTTTGATTTTCTTTTAAATACCTTTGAGTGATCTCTAAATACAGCCTTGTGACGTGGGATCGGGGCATTAAATTAGGGGATGCACCTTAGCGATATCTATAACTGAATCCACTAAAGATCCGACATTATCAAATGCCACTAACTACATTGTAACATCTTCAAAATAAATCGAGCTGGAATCAGAGGTCGAGGTGTATTGATGCATAGTGGCATGCTGTACCATAAATTCACTATTTTATTCCCAACTGTTCCATTAGCTGCCATACCATTTCGCCCAGATGCATTTTTAGTTTAGATCTTGCTTTATAAAGGAGCAGGCGGAAGAGAGACATTCTGTGTACTACAGTGACTGGCTGCCTGTGTGTTGCTGCAACCGGTTTCATCATTGGAATGTTGCTCACAAGCGGAGTGTGGCTCTTCAGTTTGCAGGAGTAGTCCACTGACGATTGTACAGCATTTCCAGAATGTATTATCACACTGAATTGGACTTTCTTGATGCATTAACGTTGATTACTGTCCACCATTCCACAGAGTGCAGCGTAACCCTCTTCTGCACACTCCCAGTGAGTGGTATGAAGCAGCCATACCAGACTATTCTGTGTTTATCCCAGAGACTCTGGGTTTTAACGCTCTTCTCCGGGGAAGACCGTGGAGTCTCCGGTAATTCCAGCCCTTCCAGTAACTCTGCCCACACCTCAATGGGATTGGCTACAAAAAGACCGATAGTAGCCAATTCACATCAAGGTATGGGCAGATGAGCATAAATCTTGCTCAGATTGGCATCATTTGAAGATTTTATTTAAAAAAATGTTAAATGTGGGTGGAGCGTCATCATCCAGGTTTTTCTTTAGTAAATGTAGGAAGGCTTGGATAGGATTGAGTTCACATTGACTTTTCAACCAACAGATACAGGATGTAGAGCTTGGAGGGTGTCAGCTCTTGCATCAGACACACTCACTTAAACAATAGGGCCATTGCAGGGGGGGGGCATTGCCACTTCAGGTAATGCCCCGGGGCCCATAGATACACGCAAGGGTCTTAATGTAGGCCCCGCGGCATTACCTGAAGTGGTAATGACCCCCCCCGTGCGAGGGGCCCAGTGCTATTAGTATCCTGTCCCATAAGACTGGGGTACTAAAAGTATTTTTTTTTCTGTTCTGAAACGCTTTGCAACAGAAAAGAAAATGTTAAAAAATTACCGCTGGGACACTGGGAAAGGGAAAACGAAGTCTGTTTTCCCTTTCCATGGCAGACCTTAAAAAAAAAAAAAAGTAAAAAAATTAAAATAAATACCCGCCAAGGAAACAGGAGACGGGACTGCACCCTTCTCTCTTCCCATGGTGCCCATTAAAAAAAAGTATACAAAAGAAATGCACGCCATGGAAAGGACAGAAGGGACTAAGTCTAGTCCCTTCTCTCCTTTCCAGGACAGCCTGTCACAGAAGTGTTCCCAGAGCGTCCGCTCCCGAAATGGACTTCAAGAAAGGTAAGTAGGGGTGGGGGAGGAAGGGTAGAGGGGAAGTGGGACACCACTTACCTCATTCCCCGGTGGGGAAGATGGCAGCCTCCAGCCATGAGGCTGCTCGGAGCGGGGGTGGATTACCGCTGGTAAAGCCCCCAACTCCACCCCCCTCCCGCCAGGTACTAATAATCTCTGATAATCTACAATATTGGCTTTGTGCCCACAGGGAGCAAGCAGAGCCTGTGGCAGGGTTTCTGCCAGAGTCGGAGGCATTTCAGAGAAGGTCAAGCTGGACCTTCTGCACTGGTCTCAGTGACAAAACAGTTGCCTTATCTGTGCACAATTTCTGCATACTTTGCTCCAATGTCACAAGTTAACACATTTGAAATATAAACAGCAAAAAGAGGTGTATTCAATGGTCATGAGTTTTCACACCCTTTAGTCATTTTCATCAAAGAAGAAGTAATTATTCTTTGTTTTCATTATATTTTTAGGGCGTAAACTTTGAACAAGGCCAAACTTCAATTTATACACCATATGCAAGCATAATTTCCAACAAATCATTTTTGTGCAATGATGCTAATAAAAAGGATAAACCCTGTCCATGTCCCCTGTTTTTGTAGATTACTAGTGGCTCTTAATGTACACTTAGCACACTGGTGGCAATACAGATTTTTGAAGCAATTAAAATGTTTTGTACTATCACACTTTTCATTATTGTTCCCGTTTCAGAGTAACTAGTTTAATTTCCATTCCTGTTGCCGACATTTAGTTCTTTGAACAAAAAAATAAATAAGGCTTCTGTCAGACACCCATCGCGCGCGCACACTTGGAAATAGTGGGCTTCCTCTTCTCGTGGCTGCCTGAAAGCCCCGCTCAATCCCAGAACCGCGGGAGGCGCGCGCGCTCACCTGCTGCTTTGAATCGGGCTCTGCGAGCTTGGAGATGGAGCGGTTCAGCTTCTCCTGCTGCTCGCTCAGGTACTTCTGATAGAGGCTCAGGAGCTCCTGGCACTCTCTGTACTGCTGCTGCAGGGGTGCAAGAGCGTGTCAAGGAAAACACCAGCGCGAGGAAAAAGGCGGCATGTTAAGAAAATGCACGTGTCTCAAAAGAAAAAGCAGTTTGCATGCATAACGGGCACTCATTGAATGAATAGGAATTTGCACACATATATACAACATTTAAAGCATAACGGTTCCTAAATAAAGCCCAAGAAGGTTATGTATGCATGTTATATGGACGTTACGTTTGCCGAACGCTACTTACTAGCTCCTCGTTCTCCAGTGGTCACTGGTTAATTCTGGATACCAGGAGCTGCTTTTAGCTCCTGTTTATCCAATCTTAATTTCGATCCCTGCACTGGCAATGATTTTGACTCCACCCAGGTCAAGCAGCCCTGGTCCTCCTTTTAGCTTTGCATTATGGGATTTGGAATCCTGCACTTATACTGGAGAAAAAAAGTCTAAAAGCTTCAAGAATGCAAAGGTTGTATGGATGGCACTATACAACGGCCCTGCTCCACAAGATATATCCAGGGGCCGCAGGGGACTGCTGGATGGGCTGTGGGCTAGAGGGCACGGCAGAGCATATCAGGTGGGGGTGCCCGAAGATTGTACCGTTTTGGCAGGAGGTGCAAAGGGCGCAAGAGCAGGCTTACGGAGCAGGGGATAAAAGAACACCGGCGCAGATCCTACTAGGAATCAGAGGGGATGTTGGGGTGGGGGAACCTAGATCCCGTGAAGCTTGCAGCTATGACAACAATAGCTCAGAGATTAACAGTACAGAGATTCCACTGTTGCAGGACTGTTGCAGAAGATATGGGAAACCTTAGCCCTAGAGTGGGCAACCTACGCCATGAATAATAATGTGGTCAACTTTGCAACAGACTGGGGTGAGACCATGGACTTTCTTAAAGACGATTTTCGGATTGCATGGTGCCCCCAGCGCCTGAGACTCTTGGATTTGCATTAAATTTGGGCGGTTAGTTCAGAACAGTAATGAACTAAGGACAAAGAAGGAGTCGCCTCTGGGGAGAGGGGGTGGGGGACAGTTGGGCAATGGTTTAAAACGTTGTAAAATGAATAAAACGAGTTTAAAAAAGAAAAAAAGAATGCAAAGGTTAAAACCAGGAAGGAAAGGCTACGTCACAGACTTCCTGGCTCCAGTTGACTTTTCTGAATGGATTATGTTCATTTACATGTACTAATAATGTTTGACTATCTATCCAGTCATTTTTCAGTACAATATATTCTGCCCATTCCTTTGCCTTAAAATGGTACCTTAATAGAACTCAGAATGAATAAAAACATGGCATATTGGTGTCCAGTGCATGCCACGATGGACATTACAGATTCTTGCAAATGCACAATCATATACTGTCAGGCATTACACAACTCAAAGGCCATGTGATAAATAAAGAGGGTTGAAAGATTGATAACCAGAGCGAATTTCAGCTCACGTACCAGACTCCCAGAATTGTCAAGTGGCTCACGAGTGTACAGGGATGTCATTTGGGGGTCGCAGTTACGACCCCTGAGGTCTCCCCTTTGCTACCACTATGGTCTCTCTTGCTACCCCTATAAAATAAAAATCTTTCTTAAAATATATTCTTTTGTATGGAAACTCCTGGGCTGTGGCCTGCACCATGTGGCTCTTTGTTTCTGGAGTGGCTGCCATTCTTGTTCCGGCCTCTTAAACACACAGGGGGTTCCACAAGTGTAACACTTCGAGTACTGATCCTAAATAAGAAAGAATAGGAATAATAATAAAGTGTCTTTCTGGAATTCTATACACTCATTGCTAGACTCATTAAAGGTTTATTTCAGGCACACTTCAGGGGGCGAGTCACTGATTTAGTCTGTTCTTCAACACCTCAAATTCACAATCTAGACAAAAACGTGCAAAAAGCATTTAGAGTACAATAAGCATCCATTTTACTTTTCGCAAGTTGCAGTTCTAGCATGTTCTTATGCCACAGTCTCTGTTACGATCACCACAAGACATTCCACCTCCGTGTCCTCTGTCACTTGACAGAATCCTTGTGCCTAAAAGCTTGAGTACAGTGTAGAAATATTTGACCATAGCACATGAAGTGGCCACAATTGTTTTCACGATTAAAACTTTGTTGTAATGTGTCCAGCTTTCCCATCTCACTGGCATGATGTTGAGGATGTTAGTTTGCGTGTATGAGGTAACGAGAGCCCAGAGTATGGGAGATCGATAAATGAGTACCAACACAAGTTGGGTGATATTGTATGTATATTTGTTTATATAAAGTGATTAAGCATACGTGCTATATAATAACATCATCATTTGGCCTTTGAAGTCTGCTTGCATAATATGGGCCTATACACACTGATATCAACGATACATATTTATTTATTTGGATTTGTATAGCGCACATCTTTCCAGGGGCATCGTTGCGCTGGTCTCACTTAGTACATGTCATTTCAAGATGCATAATTTGCAACAAGTAGAAGGTTTGAACAGGTTACATACAATAGTTACAGGTGTAATTGATACATACTGTTGTACAAAAACCAATATGCACGTTGTTATACACAGATGTCACATACAATCAATATGGAGAGTTAGTTGAAGAGAGCAGTTTTTAGTAGTTTGAGGAAAGCTTGATATGATTTATCGTTCCGGATATGGTGGTCCATTCTTGTATGAAATGTATATCACATTAGTGATATCGTAACAATATTTTTCGTAGTATACTTAGGAACAATGCTATGTGATGCCACTTCCTGTTTTGTCGATGGGTGAAAGGTTTTTGTGATGTCATCATAGGTCAAGGGTCGGGTGATGTCACTTCCGTTACCTCTTGGCATTTTGGTGAAATTACTTCAAGCTTTTTTCCTTTCAATTACATAGGCCTACAAATCCCAAAGTACACAGTATAAATCCCAGACAGGGTGGCAATGACATGGGGCTACGTAAAAGGCTACGTCTCTCAAACAGGTTGTCAGGGCAAAATAGATTGAAACTAATAAGGCGGTGCTTACTTACCTTGTAATATCTCGTGCTTATTTTACCTTCAATGTTGGCATATTATACAGAAACACGTTTGCTCGATAAGGCAAATACGAACTGTGCAAAAACAAACCATACATGCGCGCATCATATGTATTTGTTTTGCTGTGTGTTGTGTTCTAGCTTGTATGGGCCAGGTGTGATCTTTTGAGAGACCTTCTGAAGCTCTTTCAATGAGTGGACGCCCCCTGATCTTAGAGGATCATCAGGGTGCGCCTGACGATATGGAGCCACAGGATCTGGCAGTCTGAGCTCGGGGGCAGGCAGGCCTCCTGATAAATGTCAGTACTCTGTGCAGGGCTCTTGGCTCGTGTGCAGGTCTTTTGTTAGCATGGTAACGCCATGGAAGTCCCTCCCTATGCGTGAGCATGTGGGCCACGCATACAACGTGCACCCGCGTCACTACAGTGTCTGCCTGACACCACAACATCATAGACTTAAAGTGTCCCCCCTTTAGTCACTTGGCACACGGATGTTGTCATGGAGGTCTTGGGTCCATGTGAATGGGTGCCCATCTGAGTGATGTCTCTAAGGCAGATATTCGAGGTACAACTATTGGTCATTCGCAAATGCTTTTGGCAGTGATCAGGCCTGCTCCTTCCTTACAGGGGCTGTAGTCTGCTAAGGTCCAACATCAAACCGGATGGATTGAGAAAACCATTAGAAATGAGATTATTAAAATAAAAGAAGACCAAATCACTTACCTTCCGTAATGTTATTAATGGAGAGAGTATTTCTTCCACAGATTACTCATCTTTTGAATTATCAAGCACATACAGGATGGTCCTAGAACCTTTCTCATAGTGCTAAGAGGCATCACAAGGTTCTGCTCTGACTTTGTTACGGTGTCACTTACACCCCTGGTGCCGAGTGGGTTGTAAGTGGTGTTGCCAAAATCATACGAAGTCTGACCTGCTCTATTTTTCCCAGTCGCTATACCAAAACAAATCACATGCAATCTCCTTGAAAAGAAGGGGGGGATAGGGGTTCAGTCAATGAGGAATCTGTGGGATGAAGACAGTAAGCCAACAGAAAGAACATTATCAAAGTTAAGTACCTTGTTCTTCAAATGCAAACCTTCCTCCCACAGATTCCACTTTTCTTTTGACAAATAGAATAAAATATTAAATACAATTAAATGTCTAGGTGATCATTGGTGATATTTGGCCAGCCCCCATTATTAAAGAAGCTGCTAAAGACTTTGCTCCTTTTATTAGCACCTGTATCAACTCATCCTTTAAATTCTGTTCTGTGCCGACCAACCTTAAAGATGCCTGGACACTACCCCTCTTTAAAAAAATAAAAAAAACTAGACCCTAGTGTCCCAACGAACTATAGGCCTATGACAACATTTCTGTTTCTCCTTAAAATCTTAGATAAAGCTGCCTATCTACAGATTCAATCATATTTAGAGATTAATAACCTACTAGGCACCAAACAATCAGGATTCAGACCAAGACACAGAACTGAGACAGCCCTCCTCGGTCTCAAGAAGCAACTAGATGGGCGTAAAGATAGAGGAGAAACATCCATTCTCCTACTCTTGGATCTGTCAGCCGCTTTGATTTGGACGACAATAAAGTACTATGCAACCACCTCAAATCGGCTGCCAACTTCTCCACAAAGGCCTCTGCGTGGATAAACTCCTTTCTGGACAATAAAACTATAAGAGTCTTTTCGACTTCATCAGCTGCAGACCCAGGACCCATCACTTGTGGCGTTCCGCAGGGGTCTTGTGTCGCCCCTACTTTCTACAATATTTGTACAAAGCTGCTCTTCGATATAAGGGACGAACTGTGTGTCTCTTACACTAATTATGCAGACGACACCCAGATCCTCATCCCAATCCAGGGAGACTATGACAAGGACACCAACCTCAAACAAAATCTATCAAATCATAGAAACCTGGATGGCCACCCACTGTCTATATCCGAACGACGAAAAAAAATGAGCTTTCAATCATTGGGTCCACCAGTAAACTAAACAAACTCTCCCACCTGTACAAATCCATCACGATTGATGGTATTAAAATCAATGTAGCCAAGGAAGTTAAAACTTTAGTCTTCTATTTAGACTCGGCTCTTAACCTTAACAAGCAAGTTAATGCCACAGAATCTGCAACTAGCTACACATGCAAACGAATCTATGCATGTAAACCATTTCTGACCACCGATAACTGTATCACTATTGCACAGGCCTAATCTTATCGAAACTCGATTACTGCAACGCACTGTAACTTGGCAATAGTAAACACAACACTAACAAACTTCAAACCCTTCAAAACAATGCCCTTATAACAGCCCTAGGCATTCCTAAAGGGCAGCAAATATCTGACCAAAGGAGATCCTCCAACTGGTTGGCCATTAAAGACAGAATCAAACTTAAAACACTGAACATTACATAGAACTGCCTCAACAACAAAACACCTGCATACCTCACAGAGAAATTCACTAAGCATCCGTCTGAACATCCCATCAGAAAGACACAAGCCAACAGTATCAGAATCCCTGAATTCAATCTGAAAATAACAGGATACTCAATCTTCCCAGTACTGGAAGCTAATCTATGGAATTCAATCCCGGACTCTTTAAGAGCCTAAACCTTCCTTCCACTCCTTCAAAACCAATCTTAAACTCTGGCTACACTCCAATGATTGCTGACGCATAACCCTATGACCGGTGTCGCCAAAATCATACGAAGTCTGACCGGCTCTATTTTTCCCGGTCGCTATACCTAAACAAATCACATGCAAACTAAACTCCTTGAAAAGAAGGGGGGGGGTTAGGGATGCAGTCAATGAGGAATCTTTTCTTTTGACAAATGGAATAAAAGATTAAATACATTTAAATGTCTAGGTGATAATTGCCCAGCCCCCAATATTAAAGATGCTGCTCAAGACTTTGCTCCTTTTGTTATCACCTGTACCAACTCATCCTTTAAATTATGTTCTGTGCCGACCAACCTTATGCACCCACTCTCCTGTACGACTAGCAAAAAAAAAAAAATATAGTACTGCTAAACATGTCTTGTATATTGTTCCCATTGCACCTGTGTTGCACATTTGCACACTAATGTATACTTCTGCTACTCCTATATGCTGTTTTAAGCTGCAAATGTAAACCCTAAAGATGTAACCCTAACCTTACCTGTGTTGCACATGTAAATACTTATGTAAACTCTCCTATTTGTATACTTCTCCTAAATGCTGTTTTAAGCTGTAAATGTAACCTAAGATTTCATAAGCTCCCAGATGCCCAACGGCCCGGTGCGCTCTACAAATAAACAATACAAACTGAACGTAAAACATTTGAAAGAAATGTTCAACAGTCATTTCGCTTTTGCAGTTTTTGGATACATTTCACACCAGTCTCCCCAAATCAGATGAAGGACACACACAAAGAAAACCCCATTCAGGTTTTAAGGGTATCCTTAAATAACACGTGCCAGAGAAATTTACTAAAGCATTAGAGTTGCTGAACCTTCTGAAAACACGGGGGCTGGATGAGCCACAAGTTGCGGAAAGATTGGGACGGCTCTTTGAATTGCAAAAATTCCACATACAAATGACACCAAATGTGTCCCAGCTGCAGCCCTCTAGCTCTTAAGGAAAACCACCAACAGCAGAAATGATTCCCATTGGAATTCTTCCGATGCTGATTGGTTGCCTATGAATTTCATTGAATCCGATTAGCGGCTAGGCTGGTTTCAAATGTCGGAACTCCTCGCTCTGTCACTGCAGAGAATTATAAACGGCATTTCTGCTGTGACGTGTCCCTCACACACGTGCAACTTACCTGTGCCCTGGCGGTAACCATTGGTCCAACGCCACTGCACAGCAACCACTGCTTCATAAAGGAAAAAAAAAGAAGGGCAGCATTTCTTAACACTTCACAGTGCTCCCCTGCTCCCTACACCACCACGTAGCATGAAAAAGAGTCAATGGGGAAAACAAGTTGGGGGGCCCCGCCTGGTGCTGCCACCTGCAGCACACACCAAAGAAAGACCATTCCCAGAACATGCCTTCAACCCACTTTCCTTAACTACCTTGGCCAGCTCTCACTCGACCCACTCAATTGACTTCAGAGCTGGATCTCTACTACTCCAAAATAGGGACTCAAACACAGGCCCATCCATCAATTCCGAAACCAACACTTGTAAAATAAACTAACATCTAAAGGAAGACTGCTCCAACAGAAATAAAACAAAAACAACATGCACAAAAGCCTCCATAAAAAAATCATGCATTCAATGGGCCTCATAAGTTTGCCGGTCTGGTAACAACGCTACCGGTAAGCTTGCTGGTACTGTTGTTACAGGACCGGCAAACTACGAGTTCTGCTCGCGGGTGCTTTCCTGCCCGCCAGGACTGACAAGGCGGGCGTACCGGCACCCGCGAGCAGAGCACGTCGGATGCACCGGCACCATTCTTAATGGTGCCGGTGCATCCAACCCTTATGGGGCTGAAATGGGAATGGGGAGCATTTTTGTCCAGCACCTGCGAATGGCCAACTACCGGGTCCGGTGGGGCCGTAATGACCTGGTAATTGCCCATTTACGGGTGCCGGAAAAAAAATGATACCAGCGGCCGCCGTGCCCGTTATACCGCACGCTACCGGCGGTATTGTAATGAACCCCAATGACATCCATATACACCATAAAATCAAAGACCGATACCTATCCACTGCAGGGGATATACATGTGCCGACTGACCGACAACTCAAGCGTTGCTTCCGTTGCCCATCCTATGTTACTGGGGCTCACTTGTTGGATTATACCCGCATGCTGATCTACGCCTAGCTATAAACCTATGTGTCGTCCATTGGTAGCCTGGAAGCTGGGGTAACTGAGGTCCTAGAGGGCCACAGTTGCACGCCATGACGAGTTGGTGCTGCACTTGATGAATAATGCAGATGCAGCTTTGATCAATGCACAAGACTATACATTTACCATAAAACTGAAAACCGGCACTGAGCCACAATAAAGAGAGATTTTGAAGCTGGCGTATCCACTTCGCAGAAAACATTGTTCAGCCCTCAAAAGCCGTATGTGACTGAAGGGAAGACTGTCCCTTTTAAATCCCCAGGCGCGTTCCGTGCGTCTTTGATTGCAGCTATCTTTAAAAGGAGTAATGTGCATTGTACGTGAACATTAGACCTGAATTTTCCTCTCTCAAAAAAACCTAACAGTTCCTATTACCTTTTGCAAGTGCTGGAGTGGCTTTTGGAAAACCCATTAGGAGGAAATTCATTTAAATTCACTTAATGTAGGAAGAGTATAAAGCCGACTAGACCCCAACGCAGATGTTGTAAAAAAGAAGTCTCATTTGTAGAGCACCAGCTTTAACTATAAGTAATGAAGATCTCCTCCTGTTTTCGTACATTTAATAGAACAAATCGCTTGACTAACAGCTTGTTCCTATCACAAAGCTGCAGCAGGATTGTAAACTACCATTGTTAGAGTGGGACAGCATTGTCCCACGGTGCAAGTTCCTCAGCAGAAGACTGAATGTGGAGCCAAATTACTGCTATTCACATTAGCCTCAGCAATCTATCGACGCCTGCACAGGTTGGTAGTCAAAAATAGGTTGCAATTGACACCTGCAGAAACACCATATCCGGCCTGTAGGTTCCTGTCAATTGCACAGATTGGGTCGAACTGGAGAAACTGATCCTTAGCCCCAATACAAATATACGCAGGTGGGGAGCAGATAGGTACAAACAGACACACTGTTTTTCATGCTGGACGAAGTGAAATCCCAATGTCCGGTGAGGTTTGGTGGGGGAAGTGGAGGGTGCATGAGCGTAGGGAGTTCAGACTACGGTTGAGGCTCCCCAGCTGAAGAAAAATCGATTGCAAAGCTGGCCACTCCAACCCAAACACCTGAGAATAAGGAAATGGCAGCCTGCCAGTCCAGAGAATTAGGCAATAAGGAGGGGGCAGCCAGCGGGAAGGGAGGGGAAAGCAGCAGTGTACCGGCTTTGCACGGTTGGTCCAGGAGACGCAACTGGAAGAACAAGTTACTTATTCCTGGTAACGTCCTTTCGACTGGGTGTTCCTCCCAAGTATTCCTTGTCTTATGATATCCCCCAGCTACAACTGCTTCAGAATTTATTTTCCAACAGAGGGCGCGGTGCGTCGATGTGGTCGTCTCGATGTCCCTCTAGGGCTTCTATCCCGGAGTCCACGTCATCGTCGATATATAGCACGCGCAGCGCCGGTTGGCATCAGTTCCATTTTTACACCTTCCTCATGCAGAATTACCAGCCTCAGTGAGTCCTAGACTCTGAAAGAGCATAAAATGTAATGCCTGGAAATTCTACAGCAGGGTAAGCTGGTGGGGCGATGAGGAATACCTGGAGGAACATCCAGTTGAAAGAACATTACCACGGGTAAGTAACTTATTCTTCGAAAGGATTGTGTCCTCCCATGTATTCCTCCTCTTATGATAAATTCCCATAGCAGTGTTAGGTTTTGGAGGAGAGAGTACGAATTTTCAGTTTCAAGATCTGTCATAGATCGAGGATATGACTGCTTTCCCTGATCCCCCTTCCTGGCTAGACAGTAATGTTTAGTAAAAGTAAGGATGGTAGACTAACTGGCTGCCACACAAATGTTTTTTATCGGTACCCCTCTTTGAAGAGCGGAAGATGTTGCAATGCCCCTTGTGGAATGGGCTCTTAGGCCTTCTGGGGGATCTTTCCCAGCCACTCTGTAGCACTCTGAAATAGCCAGGATTATCCATCTGGACAAAGTTTGCTTTGTAACTGGAAGACCCAGTTTTTGTCTGGTGTACCCAATGATGAAAAGCTGGTTGTGTTTATGTATCTTTGTCATCCGAGAAATGTAAAAGCTCAAAGTCCTTCTGGGATCAAGCCTATGCAGACTTTCCTCTTCTTTGCCAGAGTAAGGGAGGCAGATAGAAAGTTGGAAGCACAATTTTCTGGGCTGTATCGAAATCCGACATACTTTTTGGCAAAAAAGATGGCTTAACTCTAAGGAAAGTAGGAGAGAAAGAACTAGAAAAGTATTCTAGTTCGAGGTATGCTCACATATTGTTCTCTTAAAGAGCGGCAGGTAGTTGTATTCTTTTTTTCATGCTTGTATTTTCCATATCAAAGAATGAAAACTGATTTTAACATATTTTCAGTTTTTAATTGTTTGAAAGGCAGAAGTGCATCCGGAACATCAGTGCCACTATTGTGGTTTGCCATTGCATTTCGGACCAAGTCTGTCTTCAGGGTTAGGGCACTGATAGAAACGCTGTGAGGCCAATGATCGCACAATTATCTGTAGGCGCGTTCTGCACTCTCAGGGGTTAAATGACCTTGGTCATGAGTGTTCGTAAAGCGCCGGCTGTAAAGAAACCCACACATAATTGTCCTGATTCTTAACCCTAAGGACAGCCTTATTTTTGTTAAAAAAAATGGTAAATGGAGGCTTACTAGATAGGGCTTGCAACTCACTCACCCTGCAGGCTGATTTTAATGCAACTAACAGAATGGTTTTCAATGTTAGCAGTCTTCATGGACATGAGTGAAGTGGCAGCTCAAAGGGAGCACACATCAGACATTTTAATACCAGATTAAGATCCAAAATTAGGACTTGAAAAGGTGTAGAAGGGAACACATTAGTGAGCCCTTTAGGAAATTGTATAAATCAATGGTACTTTGAACAAGGATACCTCTTCCAAGGTGCACTTAGAGATTGAAAGCGCCACCAAGTATCCTTTAATGGTCCCAATTTTGAGCTCCAGATTTGCCAAATGTAACAAAAAAAGACAACACCATAGGTGTATTGCATTGGAAAGGATCCACATCCTTTTTCCTACACCAGCTGCAGAATTTGTTACAACGGCAGCAGTATAAGTCTTTCGTTGCTGGCCTTCCGGCTGAAAGCAAAATTGTCGCCCGGAAGGTCCCAATCCTTATATCTCAACCTCTCAGAAACCATGCGCGAAGGGTGAGTGTCTCGATCTCTGGATGGAGAACCCGACCCTCCTCTCGCGAGAGAAGGTCCTCTCTTCGTGGAAGACTTATTGGAGGTCAGATGGCCATGTCCAGAAGGTCCGGGTAACACGCCCTATGGGCCCAATCTGGAAAAATCTGAATCAGGCATTTCCCGTACGTTGGCGTGGGCTCCCCATCCCGTGAGTGAGGCATCCGTAACTACTGTGATCTTTGGCCATGGTTTTCAAAAAGATAGTCCCTTCAGAATATTGTTCTCGCAGGCCCACCACACACCACAGAAGATCCTGTGCGACCCCATTTGGAAACTGAAGTAGGTCTGACACCCTGCCCGAGAATTGAGACCACTGCATCCTGAGGGCCCATTGTAGGAATTTCATCATTTCAGGCGAGCCACTGGCACCAGGAAAATGTAGGATGCCACGAGGCCGAGCAACCTCAAAAAGTCAATGGCCGGAAGACACTGGACACTCTGGAATTTGGTGACCATCTGCAGAATGTGTTGATCCCCACCTCGGGTGGCGAGGCGTTACCCAAGAATGCATCCAGGAATGCTCCTTTGAATTGGTGTATTTGAGATGGTATCATGTGGGGCTTTTTTTTTTAAAACGTTTATTTAAAAAATATGTTACAAACGTTAAAATACTTTCCATGAAACAGACAAATACAGAAAATAATCAATGCATTTTGCAAAACAGCTATGTACAGTGCGAGATATAAATTAAAGCATAACCCCCCACCAAATCGGTTACATCTCTCAATTACCCTCCCTCTCACCACCCCAACTTACACATGTACTACACCAAGTCCAGTATGACAGTAGAAATGTACCCCAGATTTTCTCAAACAAACCCATATTCCCTTCTCTCCTGTAAAGTATCCTCTCCATTTCTGCCAAGGCGCGCAGTTAACCATGTCTCAATATTCAAAGTCAAAGTAGATTTCCAATTTCGCAAAATAATTTTCTTACCAATCATTGCCCCTCTGAATAACCGCTTCTTCTGATTTTGAGTAAGAGCATCTAAAGGCTCATCACTCCCCAATATCACCATTTTGAAGTCCAGAGCAGGCAACTCCTCAATCACCCCATCACACACCCAACCAATCTCACCCCAGAATAATCTCACCAACCTGCAATCCCACAGTATGTGCTCCAACGTACCCGACTCATGCACGCATCTCCAACAAACAGAGTTCCCCAACATCCCTCTCCACCACATTTTCTCTGACGTCCAAAAAATCAGATCAAGAATCTTTATCTGCCTCGACCTCTCCGTAAGTCCCAAAGAGCACAATTTAACATTCATACACATTTGTTGCACAAGTCTTCAGAAAAATCTGATCCAATTCGTCTACTCCACTCATTACCATTATAGTTTGATACAATCACATGTGGGACTTCTTGTAATTGAGGGAAAAGTTCTGTCTATGGAGAGAGTAGCAGGTTACGCTGAGATGTTCCAGGGCCTGTTGGGGAGACCAAGCCCTGATCAGTCAATCATCCAGGTAGGGGTAGACATGAATCCCCCCTCTCCCGATACTCGCTGCTACCCCCGCCATCAATTTAGTGAAGACCCTCGGGCAGAGGTCAGCCCAAATGTCAGAACTCGAAACTGACAATGAGAACCGCCAACTATGAACCTCAGGTACTTTCTGTGCTTGTGATGGATCGGCACATGAACCTAAGCGTCCTGATGGTCCAATGGCACCATCCAATCCTGAAGCTGGAGGGCCTGAAGGATCTGAGAAAGTATGAACATTATGAACATGTCCTGAGAAACTTGGTCAAGCGTCTCAAATCCAAAATGGGTCTCAATCCTCCGTCCTTCTTGGGGATTAGGAAATAGGGAGAGAAGCACCCTTTGTTCCTCTCCGTCACAGGTACTGGTTCTACAGCACCTTTCTCTAGCAGTCCCAAAATTTCCTGCACAAGGGAAAGATCTGGAACCATGAATGGTTCTGTGGTGGATGACCTAGAGGCATCTTTAGAAAGGGAATTATGAAACAAAAGGGTTGTTCCTACCACATAGTAAATTCATGACAGTACATTGCTACTTGTAGGTCTACTGTAATTTACAACCAATTTACACATATTGCTTCAGAAGTAAGCTAGATGTCCCTAGACGTAATGGTAAGCATGTGGACTCCATCCATACGTATAACGTACAAAAGTGGTTTAACTCATGTTTGCTTTATTATTTAAGCAGATCTTTTTGTCCGATTAGTAGACAAGCATTTTCAATGTTTTTCAATTCATGCTTTTTGACGAGGTGGGTATACAACGTAGTCTTGGCACACGTGAGGTATTGAACAAGACAAGCATTATTCCAATCACAAGTGCGTTACTATGAGGATCAGACAAATATTACATCATATTTAACAGTCACAAATATAAAAAACAGAGCTTCGGTTCTGAAAAAAGAAAGGAACTAACATTCCAGTCTTTCCTTGGTGTATTAGAATAAATTCTTGCTTAAGTCCTATGTGATCTAAGAATAGATTGATGTCCGCTAATTCAGTCAGACGTGTTGTCCGATTCCTAACTCAGGAGACCAGACTATGGGTCAGCTAATTGCTGAAACAGAGGACCAAGAAAGGGAAGGCAGTAACCCTGGGCTACTGTTTCTAATGCCCATGCATCTGAAGTAAGATGCAGTGACAGTCTGCCTCCCACTGGGGTCTTGTGGGATAAGGACCTAGAGAGGTTTTGTGGTGGCTGAAGCAATGGCTGATGGTAAAGTAGCCGTTGCTTGGGCGTGCTTTGCACCTCTCCCTCATCGACCATGAGGGAATCTTCTCTGGCCCCGTTGACTAGCCAGCCCTCTCGCTCTTCAAACTGAGTAGAAGCAAAAGGACTTATCCCTCCAAGATGATCAATTGGGATGAGAGGATTGTGGCTGTCTGATGGCGGCTCCAAGGGACTCGGCCGCTGCCTTTAAGGTCTGCAGTTTCTCTAAGATTTTGTCAGCTTTGCTGCCAAACAGCTGGGTGCCGTCAAAGGGCATGTTGAGGAGCCCGGACTGCACGTCTAGTGCAAAACGGGACTTTCTGAAACACGCAAATCTGCGTATTACTGTGCTTGCGCCATGGCTCTGCTGATGCTATCAGCTGAGTCCAATCCTGATTGCAGAGACTCACACATAGCCCCCTAGCCATCTCTTACAATGCTCAGGAAGCCGCCTCTCTCTTTCCCTTTGGGAATATGGTCAGCCGCCATCGCTATACAGTCCGTCAGGGTGAATATACATTTTTCAAAGCTCAAGTTGAATTTGCGGACTTGACCGCCACGCTTCCGGTAGAAAATACCTTTCTTGCCCAAGCATTGAAACACTTATCATCCCTATCTGGTGGGATGGTAGGGTAGGCATTGTGTTTCGAGGTTGTAATTGCTGCCTGAACAACTAGGCTTTCAGGTGTTGGGTGTTTTGACAGGTAGCTACGGTCGCTACTAGATGGCCTATATTTTCTGGTGAGGTTTTTGTTCAACGCTGGGCTCTACTCAGGAACTTCCTAATTTGCCATAACCCTTTTCTGGAGAGCTACATTAAAAGGAAGTATAGGATCCTTTTGTGGACCTTTATCCATATCATCTTTTAGGTTGTCTTGCTCAAACGGTGGAGCAAGTCTGCCCTATCCCAGAAAGTCAATAACTCTAGTCATCAGATGTCTATAATAGGCATCAGCATGGTCTGCCGGATCCGGCTTGCCAATTTCCATCTCAGGTGAAGTGTCAACCCCACTAGCTGATTGCCTTTTCATATAAATCCTTTAGCCTGGATTCTTCTAAAACAAGGCGTTTTGGGACGTTAGGTGTGCTTAATTCCAATCTAAATGGTGGAGTATCGTGATCTGAAGGTTTGTATTCCTCATAAACTGAGGATAAAGACTTAAAGAAATCTTTCTTTGGTAGTGGTTTGTAAGATTTCATAATTTCCTTAGGCTTGGAAGGTAAAGGCGTCCATGATCTCGACACCAACAGTGTCAACGACTTTGACGTTGTTGGTGTGGATGCATAAGTTGTCGATGACTTTACAGTTGATCTGATCATCGACTGAGCTCTCGAAGGGCTTGACCCTCGATTCCAAAGAGTCTTTGACGATTTTTCACTGGGTTGAGATCTCGAGGGGTCTCCAGCTTACGTCCTGGGTTCGGGGGTGCGCCGAATGTAGCCTTATGCCTTTTCTTGTCTGCCTTAGTTGACTCGACAGGAGCACGGCTTTTTACAATCTCCTTCGAGGTGGTAGGAGCTTCTAGCTCGAAGATTTTGAGCTTTTCCTGCCTGAAACGTTCACCCTGTTCTTAGGTAGAGGATTTAGTTGGACAAGTTATACTCTTCTCCTGGGAGGAATCAGATGAACTCGAAGTGGGCAATTTATAATGCATTTTCTTTGACTTTCTCGAAGATGACGAGGAATGACGGGACCCGCTACTGGAGCATGAACGTTTTTTGACCTTTTCTTTCAAGGAGCCACCACTCGACTTGTCGGAATATTGTTTCTTCGATGTAGTCATCAAAGGGGATTTAGTAGGGGGGCTACCCGCCGCCAGTTTCCCTTTATGCTCTTTCTGAGCCTTACTGGTCATCGACTGACAGGATTCACAGTACGATGTCATATGATCGACGCCAAGGCACCACAGACACACCCGATGGTGGTCTGTGAGGTACATCTTGGCGTTGCAGTTGTAGCACTTTTTGAGCTTGGTCTGAAGGTTGAAGGTGTTGAAGACAAGGCTAGTGCACTCGATCCACATTTTCTCACAGAAAAACAGAAGCGTGCCATAATTCTTCGAACTGGTAGCTATCGCAGAAAAATGAAACAGAAACCAACGGGTGCTGTATGTGTTATATATACCGACGATGAAGTTGACTCAGGGGTGGAAGCCCTCAAGGGACGTTGAGTCGACAACATCGACGCACAGTGGCCTCTGTCGAAATGTTTTCCCGCAGCAGCTAAAGCTGGAAGATATCATATGATAAGATGAGGAATACGTGGGAGGATACACTCCATTTGAAAGGCGACATCAGGACTAACATCACATGGGAGCAGGTGGAGAAAAGGAGAAGAATCTCTCTCCCACATCCAGGTAGGTCAGAAGGAGAGACAGCTGCAGCTTTGATCTCCCATCTAAAGGGTAAAACTAAGCGAAAAATGTAATAAAAAAGATATGTACAAATTGGCATACGTTTTAAATGGTGCAGACATTGTGCCACAAATGAGCAGCATAGCAACCAAACGGGGGCTACGACAGCATTCTCGAGACGCTGAAGGGGCATCTAATGAAGTTTGACCAGCAGGACACAGGACTGGTAGACAGAGAAGGTAAGATGGAGGCAATAACAGCAGGAATTAGTGAACGGGTACCGACTTCGAAGCGCAGGTTTGGGCACTAGGAGGAGACCTTAAAGTCATTTCAGTGCTGCCACCATATTTAAGTGGAAACAGGGCCAGGGTGGAGAACGTCTGAATCATGGAGATTCATATGATGTCTCCCTGAATAGCTGAAACACCCTGCTGCTAAATCTTTTGAACACGTAGATATGGCTGCATGCAAAAGAGGAGAATGTTGAGCTCCAGGCTTTTTGCCTCCCACTAGACGTCGAGAGTTAGCCACCAAAGATGGAGCAATAATGTTTAAACTGAGAAAACTAAACGAGGCTATTGTATCTAGTCATCCGGGTGCCAGGCTCAGACGAAGCACAGATGAGGCTGGTGGCTTGCAGTTACAAGTTCACCTGGGCTTCATTAACAAATAGGCTGCATAGGTTTCTCCATAAGCCACAAAGATAGTGACCAGCCACCTCCCACAAGCTGGTTTGGCTTCTAACTGACGCACAGACAGACAGACAGACACACACACACACACGTCATTCAGACCCATACACTCAACATGATTTGAGCTAACATTCACTCTGCACACATCAACATTCAATTTCACATTCATAAAGGACCAGCAGGACCGTAACTAAGACCCAGCAACGACAAAGGAATGCACAAACATCAGAGCCGGCTTGTTTTTTTTCCCATTTGCGTTTCAGATGCCAACAATAGAAGACTTTCAGATATTACACAGATATTCTATTGAGCGTAACTTAAGGATGGATTGGTGCAGCACAGGACAGAAAAGGGGAATGTGTGTATGTTCCAACAGGAGGAGCCTGTGTAAATGTGTGTGGACGAGAGGTAGGTGGGCAGAATCTTAAAGAGAACGCTGTGAACACTTGGGCTCTACTTACTACACCAGTCTCCTGGCCTGTAGCTCCTGCGTGGCACGGAGCACGCTGAAGGCTCACAGGTGCCACCCCTTTGGCAGCTGCAGAGACACCAAGGTTACTGGAGACAGAGGTTGGCTGGCGGGCCTATCCTTGGTTTCGTGCTTTATCCATGGGCATCTTTCATCGTCAAGAGCTCTTGAGAGTCTCCCCCAAAGAGAACTCCCATAACTGGTTCTTGGGGTACATTTGCACGGGGGTACCTTTCTCCTGCCAAACACTGGCCCTATCCTCAGTACTGGCCCCTCAAAGCCTTCCTTGTACATACCCGTTACTGCTGTTTTTTTCAGGAAGGACGTTGGCGCTAAAATAACTTGTATTTTAAATGTATCCAACTTGCCACAGTGTGACCTCTTAGTTTTACATGGTTTACCTGTTAATGTTAAGAAAAAGCAAAGAAAAACAATACACTAAGGGGATATGTTTATTATAGTGTGTGCCCTCTCTTATTTGGTATTAACATAAAGAGTGTAGAGTCACTGTGAAGCACACCACTCCGCCTACTTTGAATTAGGCTTGGGCGGCTCTCCCATGACTACCACCTGGAGAACCTCATGAGCGTTCAGGAATCACTAGTAGTACCCGAGTCAGGTAGATATACCCGAGGACCTTGCCCACATGCCTGAAGGAACACTCCCTAATGGACTACACGTAGGCACCATTTAGAAATGGCCACTTTCCAAAGGTAAGAATTGCCACGAGGAATGTTAGCAACAGCCATGCTGGGATCCACTGTTTTTTAGTTTGGGTTGTGAGTAGGCTTGCCGGTGTCAGCGGACCTCAGAATTGCCAACATATTGTTAGGAGACGTCAGATCCTCCGGGCATCCCTGGGAAGAGTGGGATTGGAACTGTTAGACCAACTGTCTGCCTTGATTGGGGCACTGCATAGGATCACTATGGAAGGTTCATTAACCAGAGTATCCAGGACCATCCAACAGCATCTAGAAAGATCAGGACATGCAGCCAACAACCAGTGCTAGCTATGTACTGAAGGAGGTCTGGCCATTGGTTGGGCACTTTACTCCTTCAAGAGTGCACGGAGAGGACTGGACCATGATAAACCACGAAACATCACCGCCAAGGAACCGATGGACAACCAACTCAAAGCTATTACACCTGCTTGGGAAAGACACTTCTTCCCTGGGCACCTTTGACGGTCAGAGCTTTGTCACTGGAGGGGGTTTCCACGACTGTCCGCAATCTGAAGCCAACCAGAGCAACAGACACTGCCGAGTGCTGAGAAGCTGCAGAGAATTAAATGTGAAGGACCAACCCTGGACAATGAGCATGATGGAGAATTCCATAGGGGGCCCTCTCCTGTGGCCCGCCCAAACTGCAATACCCCCTGTTTCACAGATATGAAACCGGAAATGGCCCGCAGGTATTACGGCCATGTATTGATCCAGGGGGCTGGATTGGCGGAAACGGGTGGCTTTCCAGACTACAGCTGTGTGTATGGCTGAGTTCAAGTGTCCCAAAATCAGAATAAATCAGGGGCTCACGGGTCATAACGGTGCATGAAACAGGAGAGGGCAACGAGGCACAGTTGCCGCGCAACGCGCTATGGAAAATTCATGCAAAAAAGACCCTCATGTCCCAAAGGCATCTTGACGCTTCACGGTTTCTTATGTGCAATGCTTCAAAGGGCGCAGACACCTTTTCTGTGCATTGCAATGAAATGGCTGGCACAACACTATGCCACCCTGCGATCCGCTGCAATAGGAACACATGAGATGTGTTTGGGATCCCAATTATCAATGCGCACGCTACTCCCTTTTTTCTTTTTTTTTTTTGCTAAGCCTTGCCGACCCTAAGAAGGCTCAGGTGGAGACGCCACCTGTGTACGCCAACTACATAGGAGTATGCGATGAGGCACACGCAGGCCAGACTATAATGGGGTGGGGGGAGAACACAGAATAGCAAGTCATTGTGTACATGTATCGAGAGCTGCTTCCATGCAGTCTCACCTCCATCTCAGTAACGCAATAGAGATGCCTAGGACCGACCACTGCTGCTCTTACGGGCCGGGCTGTCCCATGGGGCAACAGGGCCAAAAGACCGGTACAACCGGTTGTCCAGAAGCCAATTTTATGGGCCACCATAATCTGTTAGTAGATTGAACCGGTACTTTTAACCGGTGTTTACGGCCTAACGTGTTTTAAAGTACAACTGTTCCACACACATTACCCACAAAAATATAGCCCACGGTACATGAAGGGTTTGCCGCGAAAAGTCACGCATTCCAATTTGTGAATTTGGGCCCGCTTTTGGGCGCTCTCGGCCGTTTCATGATCCCGGTGCGACTCCGAACACCTCCACAAACTCCACAGCATTGCGGACGGGGTAGTGGCAGGTAACGCGCGGGGTTGCGGGCGACATCACAGACCGAGAGGGATGTACACCCCCCCCCTCCGCCACCACCACCTGGCATACAGAGCAAACAGCAGTCACCCGCAGCAAACTCTGCGGAAAGAATACCCACTATTTAAACAGACGACACCCCAAACATATAGCAACTTAATCAATGAGTCATGTTCACACACGCACAGTTATCGCCACTTGTAAAAAGGTTGTTTCGCTCAATCTGGTTACATTTTTATAAAACGAACACAAAAAGAGCGCTGAATAATTGATCTGCCATTTCGCGGAATAGTTCATAATGGTGTCCATGAAATGATTAGATTGTGCCATATGGGCAGCTAGCGAAAAGAAAGAACAAAGCAGCGTTGGTCAAACAGATTAAAACTAAGGCAGCCGCTCCCTCTAGTGGTTTTTCTAAATAATTACAATATGCACGCCGGATTCAAACCAGGATTGAAAACTTCAGTGGGTCACAATTTTCATTGCATTCATGTTATGTTAAAGGATATTTACACCGCGCACTGTCACCACCTCAGTGGTCGCCTGGCGCAGAAAAGCAAAACGGTAGGGTAAATTAGTAGGACTGAGCGGGGAAAACCTGCAAGGGAGCTGTGATGTGCTGTTAGCAACTTCAGTTCAGTTTACACCGTTCGTCCGTAGGTGTAATTTTTTGGTTGGCAGCTGTCATGTGCTATTGTGCAAGGCCATGTGTGGTTTCTTTCATTGTAGTGTAGTGAAGTGCATGCAGTTTGTTGTGCAATTGAGGTATGGTTGTGTTAGGTTTACAATTTCTGAGGTGTAAGCAGAGGATGCTCCCATTTCTCTCGTTAGCCTCCGTTAAGACCCTCCTTGGGAACCCGGGTCTCCCTCCCAGTCAGAAGTCTCTCCACCTCCCTGCACTTGTCGTGGTACGCTTTAGTCTTCCGTCTTGCGATACGTGTGTATATTCTGAGCGGTGTGGGTGTTGCTCATTCGTTTTCATCCAGGTCTGTATTGTAGAGCCAAGTTTTTAGGAGATTTCTGAATTTTAGATGGTCCTTCATGTTTCGTATTCCTCTCGGGAGGGAGTTCCACATTTTTGTGGCTAGGCAAGAGAATGCTGATCCACCAAGTTTTTTCCTTGTGTACGGTTTTGGTTCCAGGCAGATGTCGCTGGATCTGAGTGTTCTGGTTGGCTGTTAAATGGCAATTTTCTTTTGTAGGAGTTCTGCACCTTGGCCGTGGATTGTTCTGTGTGTTATGCACATTGCTTTGAAAGTGATTTGTTTTGACTGGTAGCCAAAGTAGCATCTTTAGCACAGGAGGGATGTGGGCTCTTCGTGAGAATTTGAGGAGGAGTCGGACCACTGCATTCTATATACATTGCAGTTTCTTCAGTAGATAATCCGGCATTCCGAGGTATAGGCTGTTGGCGTAGTCTATCCTGGACATGAGGTGAATGATAGCTAGTGTATTGTGAGGAAAGGAGAGGAATGGTAGGATCTTTTTGATTGTGTTAGGTGGAAGATGCATTTCTTGATTATTGCGTTTACTTGCAGGTCTAATGTTAGCTTGTTGTCCATTAAGGTTTCATGGTTTTTGACTATTTATGATGGTGTGGGCGCTGTTCCTATTTCGGATGGCTATGGGATGTATTGGTTGCTTTCCTGGTTTTTGGCTATGATCATGATTTCGGTCTTGCCCGGGTTAAGTTTGAGGCTGTTTGTGCTCATCCAATCGCAGAGTTCTTTCAGACCGTCTACTAGTGTTGTGTTCCCCTCTTGTGCAGCTTTGTTTTTGTAAAGGACTTGGGTATCATCTGCGCAGTTGTAGCAGGTGAGGCTGTTCCTTTCGGTGAGGTAGATTAGTGGGGTCAAGTAGATGTTGAAGAGAAGTGGGGATAGGGAGGAGCCTTGCGGTACTCCACATATGGTGTCGCGTTGCGCTGTTTTGAATGGTTGTATCCATACTGTTTCTGTTCTTTCTGATAGGAACGATTTAATCCAGAGCAGTGTCGTGTCGGTGAGCCCCATTTCTTCCAGTCTCTTGAATAGGATGTTGTGGATGACTGTGTCGAACGCAGCAGAGAGGTCAAGTAGTATCAGTGCAGAGTTTGTGTTGGAGTCTGCGTTGGTCTTTAGGTCAACCCAGATAGAGAGAAATACTGACTCCGTCCCTCTCATAGGGCTGAAGACAACTTGTATCTGGTCCAGTAGTTGGAGTATTTCTACATGTTCCAGTGTTTGTTCATAGACATAGGTTTCTAGCAGTTTTGCCAGAAAGGGAAAGCTTGATAGTCTGTAGTTAGATAGGTCTTCCACATCGCCCGTAATAACCTTGAGGAGTGGTTTAATGTACACAGATTTGAAAGACCACGGTACTCTCCCTGTTGAGAGCGATTCGTTGAAGAGGTTTATGTGTTGTTCCAATGGCGTGTATTGTGTTAGGATTGATTTATAGACGTCTTGTGGGCAGGGTCCATTGGTGATCCTGCTTTACTGCTAGGTTTCACCAGCTTCATGAATATCTCTACTGATATTTGTTTGAAGCTTTGCAGGCTATTCTGTGGTACCAGGGTCGGTGGGGCATGTGCACGGTCTGGTCAGTATGATCCGATGTATATCAGTGATTTTATTTTGTAAGTGGTCTGCAAGGCTGTTGCATAGTTTTTGGGAAGGTGCCGAGGTATTGTTGCATCCAGGTGGGTTTCTGATCTCATTTATGATGTTGAATAGTTCTTTTTGGGTGTTGGTGGATATTGTGATTCGGTTGCCGTATTTCCTTTTTGTATGCTCAGATTTGTTTTCGATCGTTTATTCTTTTTGCCTGGCTGTAGAATTTTCTCCATTCTAGTTCAAGTTTCTGTTTTTTTTTTCATTATACTGAGGTGGAGTGTATACCATCTTGCCACTGCTTCCTTTTTGAAGGGATGAAGGGTTTTTCTGGGGAGATGCTGTCTATTGCTTCAGCGATCCATTTCTAGATTAGGCCTTGTAACAGTTTATCGATAAACCCCCCTCAACACAGGGTTCCTTCCCTCCCCACTCAAGTGGTTATGCAACAAACTATTTAACACATTCTTTTTTTTAGCCCTATTCAGAACTATATCATGCCCCTTTGATCCCTCTCCCCTGAGCCAACAATGAGTCAAGAAAACAGGCCGGTGTACGGGAAATATATTGGTATTTATTTAAATTAAAAGTAAGAGAAATTAGTACGAAAAGGTCAACACCACTTTAACCGTGGCACAACACAATCAACTTCTCCCAGCATAAATAAATCACAAAAATGAGTTAACAAGAACACCATCACAATTCTTGCTTTCTGCAAATTTCACTTTACGAAAAAATAATTACACTGATCAATAACAAGGGCATTTATGTAATGTTGTGCAATTCTGGTTTTCCTGCAGGCTTAAAAGGTAGCAGTAGAATTTCAAGATTGGTAAAAATACATATGACAGTTATAATTTCACCCACACTGTTGGCTCAAAATAAACACAGGGTGATTTATCGCTTTGTTTTTCAGGACTCTACCCTCCCACCCCCCTTTGCTTTGGTTTAGGTTGGGAAGTCAAACAAAAAAATTGGAATGCTTAGGGGAATTTTGGATTTCAGTCCCCTCTTATGGAAAGGCCTGTGTTGGGGAAGCTGGATAAAAAGGTTGGACTGATTTAAGAACAAAGACACCTGTCTTTCTTAAAGAAGTCAGGGTCCGCTGGACAACAAGGATTACCCAATTAAATTCTAGGTTATAGTTTTCAGTGCACACTGGGAAGTGAGCTTTAATTTGAAATTTTAACAAAATTCACCCCGTACTGTTCTGCCAAATGGGGGATTAATTAAATTAATATTTTTGGTTACATATGCTAAGGATGTACATGGTTGTGCCCCCGCGACCCACTATAAAGAATGGACTCAAGGCAAGTAGACACCCTCACCTTTTGGTTACCAAGGGCTCAGTTCTACTTACATAGCAAGCCTCCGTTTAAGGTTCAGGAAAGCCAGCTGCATCTCAGGACACTCTGGAAAGATAGGGTGGGGGTCTGGCCACTCCACTCTCAAATATGGCCTCCCGCTCTCCACCACAGGACCCAGTCAGCTTTGAGGCCTTCCCAGAGATAGACAGCTGCAACCAGATGCACTCTCCTTACAGCTGTCAGATGGTAAGTTTCAGCAGCCTTCTTGATGGTCCGTCTCTCCTCTGTCCACCTGTATTTCTCCTGTTTCTTTTGTGTGTTCTAGTGCAGTCCCCCTTATATAGCAGCAATGACACCACCAATTTTACAATCATGGGGAAGTACCCTGCAATAATCTGTCACTAGAATTGGACAGTTAACCATCTCTCTCCTCCCAAACTAAGCCTCCAGATCAGGATTGGTTCAGGGGTCTGGAGCAACATATGGCAATTCCCACTTATCCTTTGTTCTCCTTTTAACATTTTGGCAAAAACTAGTTATGTATCACAACTTCATAATTTTACTAGCAACTGCCAGACTTAAATTATTTTCTGTTTGAGCTAATCATGGGGAATTAGATAAGCCGACCACCAAATCTATCATGTAGCATGGCCATGTGGCACCCTCCTGCCGTTTCCATAAAAAGCGCAACAGTTATGAATGTGCAAGTTATTAAGCATATCCCTAATTTCAATTTCCACCCGCTCACCCATTCTCACATTTGGAACATGTCTAGATCAGCCAGAAACCTAGTTTAACTTGTCCTTACAGTTTCCAGAGTCACAGGAAGATGAATTGTATATCCCCAAAATCGCCTGGAAATTACATAAAACAATGTTACATAGATGAAACCTAGCTGCCTTATGATGGCTGAGAAAAAGGCATAAATAATAGTCCTTTTAAATAAATTCTAAATCTTAATGTGGGACAAATGGTCTTGCTCCTGCTTCCGGCCATTTATTTTCAACGTGTCAGCCTGTGTCTTTATCAGTCTCCTTCGTGTTGGAACCTTGCTCTTTGAAGTGGTTGCCCCCATTTTCACACATATTAGTCGTGCTCCAGCCAACAGTGACTTTTCTTAAAGTCCATGCTTTCAGAGCCAGCATGTCTGGATAACACTGCATTTTGATGCCTTTAGCAGGACATGTTTATTGTGGTTGGTCTTTAGATGGGAGATGTGACATCCAGACTGAGAGTGGGAGCTTTCCTTCGTGAAGTTCTGCCACTAGCCAGCAAAAGGGACTGCCTTGGCCTGACATTTTACATGAAGACAAAGTGGCTCTTCAAATGTCACGGGAGTTTTGTGGGTGAAACATAATATACCTTTCTCAACCCACACATGTTTTGTTTTCTTGACATTTTTCTGTGAGCAGTAATATTTATTTCACTTTTACTTTTTTTAAAAACTGTTTTCATTTGCACACACATGTGCAGGCCGTTTCTGTTTTCAATGTTTAAAAATCCTGTTTTCCATGAGACACGGATCTTTGATAAATTAAAATGCTGCTTATCCATTGGTAATGTCTAGTAGGCCCCTTTCCACATGGCACTTTAACTTGAAAAAAAACCAAATGCCAGGCCGTTTTTGTTTCAGTGTTTAAAATCTTGCTATTCGTGTGAAAGGGACTTCTGGTCGGGGCCTTTAAATGCACTCCACAGCCTGCTCTTTCGTCTCAGTCGGTTCCGTTCAGGCTTGCAGTTGATGGTTTGGAGGAGTCCAGGTGTTCTTGTAGGTTACTACTTCCGATGGTATTTCAAGACCTCAGGAAGCTTTTGGGGTGGTTTGGGTGCTTTAGCTGGTAGCTGGATCACGAATGGTATAATGAGGTGATCAATCCATAGTATTTTTATTTGTGGCGTCAGAGAGATTCGATTCCTGTTGGTGAAGATTGCGTTGAGAGTGTGTCCTGCTGTGTGTGTCGCTCCTTTCACCATCTGGAGTAGTCTCATTGTCTTGAGATGCTTAATTAGTGATTTTTGAGAGGTTGCATTCTCTTCTTCAAACCATTTGTTGAAGTCTGGGAGGATTATCACATGGTCCTGTTTTATGGCTACATTTGTGATGGTTTCTATGAAGGTGTCTACAAGGTTGAGTCATAGTTTGGTGGTCTATAGAGGAGTATGAATGTGAAGTTTGTTTTTGAGTAACTAGTCAGGTGAAGGAGGAGGGATTTGTAGTTTCTGATGTTCAGTGGGCCGTCTGTTTATTTTCAGGTTTTTATTTTCAAGTATTCTTTGTAGGCTATTGCAAGTCCTCCTCCTCTTTTTCCCTTTCTGTTCATCTGTGTGCATTTGAAGTTGTCGGGTAGACAGCTGTGTAGTGTGCCTTTGCAATTGTCATCTAACCAGGTTTATGTGACGAATAAGAGGTCTATTCCACCGGTGTAGAGTAGATCGTAGTTCTCTGTAGCATGTTTGGACATTGAACTTGCATTGATTAGATTGCAGTGCATTTTCAGCAGTGCTTTGTTTTGTTCCATGTTTCATCATATGGTGGTCTTGTTGGCAGGTTTCCTTGTTGGTCTCAGAATGTGCGGTGTGCTCAGTATGGTCTGTTTCATCAGAGTAGATGTGCTAGGTTTTGTATTTGTTCCAGACTTCTTCCGGCTACTCTTCTGTATCTCTTTATAGTTGCTGTAGGTGCCCTAGTGTTTTTGTGATGTATGGAGTGAGGGCATCATTTTCCCACCTGTTCCATACAGGTGTTCCTGGTCTTTTCCAGTGTGGTCCCGGTATATTGCTGGAGTGTCTAATATCATTGGTGGTTGTGAATTCTTCTGGTTGGAGGTCCGTCCAGAGGTATGGCGTTAGGTATAAAGATTATTCCCTTCTCTTGGAGTTTGTTCTATTATTCTGTGTTTATTGGCCGGGTGCCATGGTGTGGTTCGATTTGATTTATTCTTTCTACCAGTTTTCTCTGGCATCATCCTGTTCTGTGTCGTGGCATATTGTGGTCCTTTAGAATCTGTTAGTTTAGTGAGATTGTGTTATTGTGGTTGTTGAACCAGGTGTTGTCATTCCTCAGAATTTGGTTGTTTACTGATAATTCCTTTGTGTTTCTGGCGTTTACCTTTGGGTCGTATTGGTTGTGGTTGCTGAACCAGGGGTAGTATACCCTTGCAATTCGGTAGTTTGCAGGTATTTCCTTTCTGTCCCTGGTGTGGGTTTTCCTCTGAGTTTATCTTGCGGGTCGTTTGGTAGATGTTGAAGGAGATCGGTTTTGCGGCTAGCTAGCCGTTGAGTTGATCAAGACATGGTGGTTCACATACAGCTGGGGAGGGCGTTTGGGATGGGGGCACTGCAGACTGTGCTGCAACAAGCTAGATTATTGGGCATTGTGCTAGGTGGGTCGAGACCTCTCGGATGTCTATAAGTGACTGCGGCGAAACAACATTCGGTTACAGCTCGAAGGAACTCGACTGGCTCAAAAAGTTCCTTTAAGTCTAACGTTGGTAGATGCTCATCGAGGCACTTCTCTGAGCTTCTTCACTGGGCTTGTGTCGTCCTTTAAAGCGGACGATCAAAAATGAGGATTGGGTTGCAGGCAGCGCTCTTGTCCTTCATTGTAGGTTCAGAGACCTTCTGGCGCTTCCTACCTAGGACGTTCGCTGCAGAGCCTCGCAGGGCACAGTGTGTGCTGGCTCAGTGCCAATTTTAGAGCTGCTGGAGGGTCCTCTGGATTCAGTATCTCCCTCTGCTCCCTGGGAGATGTTTAGGGGAGTGATCTTGCTTCCCTCTTTGGAGGTTCAAGCCTTCCTTCACTTGCGGAAGATGACAGGTAGACTGAACCTTTAGTCAGGGTCCAACAATGAGTTCTTCTTGCTACTCCTTGCAAAGTCTTCAGGGGATCTGTCAAAGAGGGATTCAGCCCTCCTTTAAAGCCAAATGGGCCACAGTGATTGGTGTAGTCTAAGCCTACCTTAATGAACCAATCCTTGGGTCCCCACTAACAATCTCCTGTATGCGCGAGTCATAACAAGAGTTCTTTGTAATAGAATAGGTAAAAGGGTGAAACGTGATCCCACCCATCATTCTGTCTATTGGGGATCAATGGCTCTCTCTGGTTAATGGAGCTCTCTTTGGTTCCTGATTAAAAGCGGCAAATCTCCCTTGAAGCTGCAGCGAGACCGGGCTCTTACTTCTGCAAACCACATTCTCATACCTTATGAATGGGGTCCCTTCTGCAGGGTGGCCTACTGTAAACACGCAGTCCAAGACATGACAGTTCACTTTCAATCTATACCGAGAGCGGGAGCTAGCTTCAGGTTGTCACAGATCCATATGAACGGTTATTGGGGTATCCAGACCACGTTGTTACCCTCTGCAGGCAGGCCCCATGTGAGCCTGTTTGAATGACCCTCTAATTGAGATGCAAATTGCTGCCACCATCTGCAGTGGCCAACAAAAGAGCAGCGCAGATCCAGGGATCCTTGGTTAGTTAATCAGGCTGGCCATGGCAGCTGGAGGGTTTGGTCCTCCCCCTTCTGGAGATGCATTGTGTACTCCAACGGTGATATCCCAACTAAATATGACAGGGCGAACAGTGCCTGTAGGCTGTGTCCACCCAGAGTACAGAGGTTTTTGCTTTTGTCATGCTGTGAGCATAGGAAAGTCTGTGTGGTTTAGCCCCACATCTTTTCTTGGTTGGTCAGCCATCATTCCATTTCATTACACTGTACAAAGCCCAGCCAAAAGCACATCTCACATTATCCCAATTTTAAGCAGATGATTCACAAATATTCATCTTTTCCTTCATTTGCCGACTCCCTCCATACTAATATCTGTCTGTCTTCTCGCATCCACCTTGGATACATTATTTTCTTTCTCTTAATGCACCTAAAACTGAAGTTCTTTTCTTCCCTTCATCTGCCATTCGCTCGCTTCTTCCTCCTCCTTAACCCCCCCCCCAACCGCATCACTTTCTCTTAGCCCTGCTGCTCATAACATGGGGTTATTTTCGACTCACCCTCCCCTTTACTCCTCATAGCACTGCTATTTCCAAGTCATGCAGTTTTCAGCTTTTCAACAACCAAGAGCTCCCTCCTCCCCTTCCTGTCATTCCATGCAACTAAGCTTCTCCTGACTATCCTTATCTTCCTTCGGCTTAACTACTGTTCCTCTCTTGTTATTTTCCTTCCTTCCTACAGTCTCGCCCCTTTGCAGTCTATCTTCAATTCAGCACTCTCTGACTGCTCTCCCCCAGTCATCTGTCTCGTCATTTATCCGCTCTCTATCCTGACTCACGTTTGATAACTGCATACTGTTCCCTTTTCAGACCATTGTTTACAAAAGCACCCAGGGCCTTGCTCCTCCCCATTTCTCCTATCTGCTTTCATTCTCTGTTCCTCCTAGGCCTCTTCAGTCTGCTAATCAGATCTTACTCTCTAGTCCCAAGCCCACCTGTGCACAATCCCGGTTCCGTTCCTTCCCTCTGCTGATTGATACCCAATCTTTGGAACTCCCTGCCTCTTGATGTTAGTTACTCACTTTTACTATTCCGTTTCCGTACTCTGCTTAAATCATTTCACCTTAACTCAGACTCTCAGCTGAGACTCATTTGTTCTAGTCTAGTCACTTCCCCATGTTCTTGTAACACAATAGTATCTTGGCGAAAGCATGTTATAAATGAATAAATACAGTGAGATTCAGGAATGCAGAATTGTATGCACATTTTCACAAAACCCACCTTTGACTTAAACACTTGCGTCCTTTACATATACTCTCATCCCTCTCACCTTTTTATTCCGGAGTGCCCTAGACTGAGTCATTTTATACTGTTGGGTAAATATGGCCCCAAGGCAGCTGAACATCCCTGGCCACAAGGCCCAAAATGTGCACAAATATGCAAAGCATGATGTGACTGTCAAACAACAAGAGCAGCATTTCATTCTCAAATGCCACCCATCAAAATGCTGTTTACAGAGAAATAAAGGGTATACACACGAAATGGGCCCTATTTTTGAATGACAATGCCCCAAAACCAGAGGCCTACCTTTCACTACATTGTGAAAACTGAAGACAATTGCAGCAAAGATTGAAAGGAACGGTTTACCAGTGAAACTCCAGTGCCTGTGCCGTTTTTTATATAAAGTATGATCTAAAGATGGATATTGATGGCAGAGTGCAAATAAAATTGTAGATGACAAAGCAATAAAAGTGGGCTTTTTCACATGTAAATAAATGTAACATATTTAAAATCAAAATGTCTGTTCTTCAGACCACCGGAAACTTGGAAACTTATGTTGAGCCCAAATGTAGGCCTAGGTACTGCACACACCACCCCCTCACCCCCAATTTTATCAGAATATCTGGGAATGTCTGAGGCTGCGACAGATCTAGGAAAGGGTGCAGAGCTGTGCTTGCGGAAAGTTGTATTGTGGCGACTGGACCAACACTTAGCAAACAAAGAGCCGGCATGGTTGCAAACTCCGAATAATCCACAAGAATTAACTCAAATTCGTGGTCCCTCTCCCTCAGCTGATGACATTTGACAGACACCAAAGGGTGTCTGTCACATGAGTCGAGGGGTTGGGATCCTCTGTTCGAAGAAGATATGATGACCAATGGTCAGGCTATTGACTTTAAAAAGGATTAAATAACTTGATTGCAGGCCACGTCAACAAAGGAGCAGATGGCCAGACCGCATGTTAAGTTTCTTAAAGAAAAGACATGTGAGGTTAATTAAAGTAAAAATCATGCATGTTTATTGGAGATTGCCGTAGATTTATATGGAGGATCATATTTTGTTATTTTCCTCTGGAACCATAACGCTCACTAAAATGATGCAAAGATCATGACAGTTTATGAAAAGATCCATCCAATTAGACCACTCTACAAAATATTCGACCTTGTGAACCAAAGTTGGAACCTGAAATGTGATTATGGCTGCCCAGAAAAAGCTACAGAGTGGAAAATCTGGAACAGGGTAGCTTATTGAATTAGATATCTGTATATCGAATCTTGAGACAATACATTTGACCCTTTTTTGAAGAAAACACAAAAATCAGTCATTCGAACTTGCAACCTTGTTCCGAAAATGAGAGACAGTGCATCACGTCCGGCATGATTTGACCAAACTGAAAATATATAGTTTGTGGCGGTTATTGGAAAAAAGGGTCACGTTGTAGATTTGAGCTTCAAATATAACATTGTTCAGAAAGATAATTGCAAGTAGGTGGAGCTATAACTCCCAGAGATGGTGCCTAGTATTAAAAGAAACCAATCATTGCAAAGGGGGTGGACAATAGTTATCCAATCCGAATGATGTGCCAATAAGCTGGCACCTCATCATTTAGATATTTTGGGGTGTGATTATGGGGTTAAAAGAGCAGAGCTGTCCGATATGATCTGAGCTATCTAAGATGACTTCACCTCTATGGTATAATTGGCAGAACTACATAGATTAGACCAGGAGATGGACTAAAATCTGGAGGGAATTTGGAGAGGCAAATAGTGCCATGGATTCTGGAGGTCTATGGAGGCTGTCTAACCAAGTCCCTGTGTTTCCCCTGAAATGATCCAGGGGCCTTGATGACTTTTCCTGACCACCAAACCCAGAGAAATGTGAAGTGAGTAAACGTGTCCAGCCGAATAGAGTATTGGTGGGTTTCTATTTGAATGAATGCTTTGTCTAAAAAATTATTCCGGGGGCGGGTATCGAGGAGTTGATCCCTAGTGTTTTCTGAGTAACTAATAATTCAATTAATTCCCACAGAGTCAAAGAACACGGGTGCAAGCTATCGGAAGTTCAAAATCTCTGATCCCTCTCTCCCCGTGCTGATAAGATATAGTTATTTAAAGTCATTGGGTAACCTTACATTCTTTTTGGCAACCCCAAAATCCACTAAAAGGGAGGGTGTGCATTTAAAAAACGAAATTCTCAACTGTGCACTATCCCCTAGATCATGCCTTAAAGCAGAGAGGTTCTGAATGATAAACTGAATCAATAGGGTTGTGCTGGGAAGAAATGTGTCTTCCAGGTTAAGCAAAGGGAAATAACTGATTGAAAAGTCACACCCTCTACTGAGAGTGTGAAAGAGAATCCAAATCGAAGATAGATTTTCACTGCCTAGTGGTAAAGGAAAAGAGTAAAATATATGGAAAAATGTGTTTTGTTATTAAATGCTTGTAGATTTGAACATTGTTAGAAATTGAACGCACGCAGAGATGTCCGAGCCGAAAGGCATTGTGCATGAAACGAATTTTGCCAACTGAAAAAGCGCTGGATGTTATTTAAAGTAAACCCCAGGCAAAGTATGTTCTGAAGTTAAAATGTTCTGTCATGTCCAGGGAAATGCACAATTCAATACATTAGTATTTTGTGAGTGACCCAAGTGCATGAAGTGCATAAACCTGTGTTTGTACGCACCCAAAGGGTGGGAGGGAAGAAAACTGTACATGTTGGTGGTTTAGAGATTCTGTGATCTTTGGTTACCCTGAACAACCTTGTGTTTTCAATATTTGGGAAAAGGGAATTGGTAGGAAAGCTTGTGTGTCACGGAGTAAGGTGGTGTAAATTGTGATTATTTTGTAATTAATTGATTTTGCTTACTAAATAATAAATATATATTCTTTCTGCACACAAACATGATTCTTGGCTTATCTATTTCACCGGCGTGAGGGCTTATATTGGTGTAAAATGAGTCAGAAAGTGTGCTAGTAAGAAATCTGATAAATTGAGTTATTGGTGTGGCGCTTTGATTGGGGTGGTGGGGGGTGAACTCTCTGCAATTCATTGTTGACCCATAAATCTCTCCAACAGGACTGTAGAAATGCTTGCATATGTAAATAAACACATGCTGCTGGCCTCATTCTGTAATAATGCAGACGCGCCAATTGCTGGTATGGAAGCCTGCACAGAGAGCTATGATAGTGGATATGGTCACTTCAAACTCTTGCATCCATCCTTTTTCACTCTGCTTTTCCCTTAGGAATTAAATCACCCATTTGCCAACTCTATTTTTTCCACTTACTCCTAAGTGGGTAAACCCACAAATTGATCATTTGAATATAATTTGTAAAGTATCTCAGTTGGTGGATGCACCTTTTGCAGAAAACCTCAGAGCGCCCTGTAGATCATGATGCTATAAGGTACGAGCTAGCAAAACCTTCATGCTTCAGAGTCTGATAAAATAAGACACACTGAATTGGCTCATGTCCGCTCGTCTGGGAAGGTGATAGGGGGTACTCAGCAAACTGAGCAGGTAGCAGGCTTAATCCCTAATGAGCTTTCCCACAGTTCTTCAATAGGCACATTTGTGAGCAGAAGGCGACACCGGCATAACGTGGAATGTGTGGGGGGGAGGAGGGGAGAGAAAGAAAGAGAATGAGAGAGAGAAAGAGAGATATACACGTTAATCGCCCATTGCCCTCTTAGGCACATATATTTCCCAGAGAAGGGAATGGGGCAAGAACATACAGTACAAAATCAAAGTGTAAGGGTCCCATCCACAACAAACATCTGACAGTCCCAGAACCAACTGCCAGTTCTTTTCCATAGGCTATATAAAAACCATCAAGGTCTCTTATTATATGGGATGGTGGGTGAGACATATCTAGGAAAAGGGACTCTGGACTAGGAATAGAAAGACATACGAACAACTTGTCGTTACTCTCACATTCTGTTTTCCATCCCCAATACGTTTGGTAGAATCTAAAACATCATATATTTTTGGGAGGTTGCAGAAGCAGCAGTGATCACAGTCAACCAAACTGCATCTGCTCCAGGACTAGTATCTAAGCAATAATGCTTGCAGAAATAGCCCATGTAGCTGCTTTGCAAATGTCTTCAGGGGAACATGTCACAAAAAGAAGCCACAGACGCGGCTTTGGCTCTTGCACGAGTAGCATGAGGCCTTTTATGCCAAGAGGGCTAGGGGAGCAGGCCCTATAAGCGCATAACACTCTACAACACATGATACTACTGTGATACAGGCATGGTATCAAGAGAGACAGACTCAAAAGGTAATAGTTTCAAAAACTTTTATTTAATAAAGTTCCGGGGTTGGTGTAATGCCTAACTGGTCCTAACTCAAAAGGGATGTTCCTTCAACTGTTGTTTCTAAGGGTTGTTAATGTCTGGAAGTCCAAAACCAAAATGTGTCTGTTTAAACCTATGCTTGCCCTCACTCTTTGATAAAATGTGATAAGAAGTCTGGTGAATGAAAAATAGTGGTTCAAGAAAACAGAAATGTAAACCTCAGCTGGTTTTGGGTGGTCTTACCAATAGGTGTAGTTCTGCCAGTGCAAGATACTTCAATTCAAAAGGGTAGCCCTTGGAACCTTCCACGTAGGGCTCTTGGAGCAAGTCAATAAAGTTCACAATGTGTCTGGGTCTCTTGGGGTTTCCTTCCCCAAACTCAGACTCCTCTGGTTCCAAACAAAAAATACACAGTTCTTGTGAGGCCTCTCAGGGTTCCCTTTCCCAAGTCTAGGCCTCTCTTTACTAAGTTCAACAATGTCTCTTGCACAATTCTTGTTAGGCCTCTCAGGGTTCCCTTCCCCAAGCCTAGACCCCTTTCGTCTTCAAACAAAGTTCTCCTAGTCAGGATGTACCTTTCACTGTACAGTTCTTACATGGTCGTAGAATCAGAGACTCAAAAACACGGGGCTCTTTGCTCCTCCCAGGCGAGACACTGACCTCTAACCCCTCTCCTTATTCTCTGTACCTTTCTTCTGGCACCTTTTCCCTTCTGTGCCTCTTTCACTCTTTTTTTCAACTTAACAGTGCCTCCTACACATCCTATTTTCTATTGTGCACCTTCTTTGCATCTTTCGGTGCCTCTTGCAAACTTCTCTTGTCTTTATTGTGCCCCATGCACACACTGTTCCTTTGGTTGTGCACCCTTGCACCTTCCTCATTCTGTCGTGCCGCTTGCACTTTCACTTTAGAAACTTTCTTTCGCGTTTACTTTCACTTTTCCAGTCAGTTGGGTCACTCACACCCACTCTTCTCTTACATTCTTTAAAGTTCACTTTCGTCTTATCGCTCTTTGCCTCTGTGCCGCTAGCGCATCTTTCTTTATACTTTCTCTCCTGCTTTCTTACCTTTGTGCCGCTTGTAAATCTGGTCTGTTTCTACTCCTGTTGCTGCCACCCGCTTGCTCCCGAGTTTCTCTCTCCGGAATTTCACGAAACTTGGCGGGTAGCACAGCACTGGTGATCGGTCTCCTCGGGATACACTGGGTCTCGGTCAGGATCTCACCACCTGCCCCTCCCTCAGATACCCTTGGGACCGGCAAACATCCCAAGGGAACAAGCATCTCTCTGGACTCGGCCAGCAGGTCTAAGTCTGCCTCACTCAGGCTCTCGGGAGACACAGCTCCTTAGCCATGCTGCAGCACCTCAAAAACACTGGGCCAGTGTCTCGGCACGCCACTCCACTCGGGACTCTCTAGGCGACTCTCCTGCCTCTTCCTGCACATTGGCTCCTCTGGTACAGTCGACATCCCCAGTTTGCTCCTTGCTTCTGGCAAAACAACACCTTTTATTCTGGCGTAAAGAGTCAGTTGGAGTAGAGTGCCTGAACCTACCATACTATTAGTGGGACACCCTAGGCCCTGTCCTCCCTTCCACTGCCTTTCCTATGGGTATTTCTCTTTGTTCTTAGTTGTATCCTCTCTGTACTTGTTGGAAATTGGGAGGGGGAGATGGAGTGTGAATGGAAATACCCCATGACGGCCGAGGGAGAGTGGGTTGGTGTATAATTGGGAAAGGGAAAATATCATGTCTCACCCTTGGGTATTCTCCTCCCAATCCCCTGTGATCCTCCACTCAGGTGATCCTCCCTTGTTGTCCACTACAAGGGTCGACATTCAAAAGCGATGGCCCTTCCCTAGCCACCTGAATGGAAGATTCCAGGGGAGTAGGTGGGAGAAAACCGTCAGGCAATGGAAGGCTTAAAGGCTTTTCGTTTGAGTTTTTGGCAATCAAAACTGTCAGGCAACCTATTGGTTAAACTAATACCCATTTTCCTTTCAAGATCGAATTTTAGGGATCTGCTTAAATGCAAATTGCAGAGAACCTTCCCAGCAACACTGGAAGAATTAGGAAAGAAAACTGGTAGAAATAGGTCTCGTTTAATATGAAACTAAGTAACAGGAATGAAGGATTTTAAGAATCACTTACACTTTATGAAAGTTTAGTTTAGTTTATTATTTGTATAGCACCGCCTGGCCCTGGGGCATCCAGGCACTTGACAAGCTTACATAGTTAATGCAGTGAGGTACATGTAGTTGAGAGCAGTAATCAATGCAATACAATACGGAACGGGTTAATACAAAGCAGCGCATGTTCAAGTCGTAGAGATCTATGTACAGCGGGTAAAAGAATAGAAGATTATCAGGGAGGGTAAATATGTACAGGGAGTGGAAAATGAGTACTCCTAGTTGCCTTTTGAGTATAGCTTTTATCTTTCATTGGCAAGAAGCCATGCTTTGACTCCGCTTCTGAAGCGGTAAAAGGAGGGTTCAGCTCTCAGGGTGGTGTGGAGGGAGTACCAAAGCTTAGATGCAAGTACGGTGGAGCTGGTGCCACCTGCTTTTTGTAGCTTGAACCTAGGAATGTTTAAGGTTTGTGTTGAGGCTGATCTAGTTTGGCGGGATGGAGTGTGGACCGAAAAGTTGTCCGATAGGTATCTGGGTGCTTGGTTGTGTAGACACTTGTGTGTAAGGGAAAGTGTTTTATAATCGATTCTTTGGGGGTATGGATAACCATTGATTGGAGCGTCTGATGTTTCATATGGGGTCATACTTGGGGAGGTTCAATGCTGATCTAATTGCATTGTTTTGGATTATTTGAAGTTTGTTGATGTTCTTAATGCTTGTGCCCAGGTATAGGGCATTGCAGTAGTCAACATCCGAGAGTACAAGTGCTCTTGCTAGCGTGATGCAGTTAGGGGTCAAGAGGTAGGGTCTGCACGCATTAATAAGCTTACAAGTGTAAGCAGTGGCGGATGAAGTGGTGTTGATTTGTCTGGTCAGAGTGAGGGAGGACTCGAGATAAATTCCTAAAGTTCTGACGTTGTTGGAGGTCGGGATGCTGTTGCCGTCAATAGTGAAAGATTGGTATGATTTGTTGAGGTTGCCGAGTCTGGCTTGAGATCCTAGGAGGAGCAGTTCAGTTTTGTCGTCGTTGAGGCATAAGCCGTGGTTAGCCATCCATTCTTGTATGATGGAATATATGTTAAGTACAGCGTTGTCAGTGGCATAGTCTCCAGTTAGTGGTATGAGTATTTGGGTGTCGTCTGCGTAATTGGTATATGACACCCAGTTGGTCCAGTATGTCGAATAAGGGTTTCGTGAAGACATTGTAGAGTGTGGGGGAGACACATGAGCCCTGGGGGACGCTGAATGTGACGGGGGCTGGTTTAGCGGCTTCCGTAGGAGCGAAGACCCTCATGGATCGGTTATTCAGGAATGACTGGATCCATGCGTTTGCTTTGTCCAAGAAGTTGGCTGCTAAGGTTAGGTGTTGGCATAGTATATTGTGATTTACCAGGTCGAAGGAGGCAGAAAGGTCAAGAAGTAGAAGGAAGGCTTGTTTACCTTTGTCTTTGAGATTGTCCATTTGGGTCTTGAGGTTGATAAGGGCTGTCTCTGTGCCATGTTTGGGTCGGAAACCTGATTGCCTAAATCCTAATAGGCTGTTTTTTTCAAGATGGTCCTGTATCTGCAAGTAAGCCGCTCGGTCGAGGATTTTTAGTAGGAAGGGGACGGTAGTGATGGGTCTGTAATTTGTGGGAATGTTGGGGTCTAGAGTAGGTTTCTTGAGGAGAGGTAGTACACAAGAGTCCTTTAGGTTGTTGGGAACTATGCTGGATGTGAAGGAGGAATTGATGAGCGAGGTAATGAACAGGGCAATATTTTTGGCCGCCTCTTTAATGATAGGGACTGGGAAAATGTCTCCTTGACATTTAGAAGGTTTGAGTGAGTTTATTATATCTTCAGCCTCATTGATAGTGATGGTTGAGAATTCGAATAGGTTGTTCTTGGCTTGACAGGTTGAATTAGTATGTGATGTGCGGTTGTTTATGAGGGGGGAGGCTTGCTTTTTTAGACTCAATTTTGGATTATAGCATGGCGATTTTGCCCAGGAGGGCTTCTTGTATTTTGGTGCACCAGGCAGTATCTTTGGTACAGGTGTCGGGTATGGGAGACGGGGACTCAAGATCTCGGCGTATATTAAAGAGCTCTTTGGTGTTGGATTTGGCTTTACTAATTCTGTCATTATACATGTTTATTGTTTGTTTGTATAATGGATGACTTGTAGGTGATGGAGGCTATTGAATAGGAATTTTTGTTGTTAATGGAGGGAGATTGTTTCCAGGTTAGTTCGGCTAGCCTTTTATTTTTGCGGAGAATTTTCAATTCAGGTGTGAACCATGAATTAAGGTGTGCTTGTGTTTTGGGTTTGCGTAATTTAAGGGGAGCTATGGTATTGATGGCCTTCGTGATAGTTGAGTTGTATAGGTCTAGTAGGTCGGTGGGGTTAGTGAGGGTGAGCGGGAAGTCAATAATGGGTTGGAGTAGAGGGATGAGTTTCTCAGCTGTGATGTTTTTGCTCTTTCTTGTGAAAGTGGGCGGTACAATGGGCATCGGTGTTGGAGTGTGTTTGCCTTTGTTAATGGTGAAGGTGATGAGATGGTGGTCGGTCCATGCGCATGGTGTGTTAGCAAGGATAAGTGTGCTGCAATTCAAGTCTGCAATCCAATCGGGTGTACGGCCTTTGTTGTGTGTAGGCTGGATGACCAGATGGGTAAATCCTAATTCAGAGATGGTATTTGCTACCATGCTGGCTTTATCATCTTTCTCATTGTTGAAGCCTAGGTTGAAATCTCCAAGAATAAGTATCTGTGTGTTGGGTTTGACGTTCGTGGAAAGTAGGAGCGCTATGTCTTCATTGAGGGCCTCATCACGAGTTGGGCTGTATTCCCGGCTGTAATACCGCCGACTGTAATAGCCCTAGCACCGACCGGTCCCCGCTGTATTACCGCCGGATCACGAGTTGGGTGTTAACGGTAAATCCCCATTCCCCATTGGGTCCATTGGATTCAATGGGGTATTTTCAGCACTAATTATGCGGGCTAATACAGCCGAAAACAGGGGATTTTCACCTCCAGAGAAAGGCTGGAGGTAAAACAGCCCATTTAGCACCCAACTTGTGATAGGGCCAGCCCTTAAATGCGGCTGTAATACCGTTACCACCGCATTTAAGGGCTACAGCCCAACTCGTGAGGAGATGGGGCCTGTAGGTCTGTATAGGAGGTGGATGGTGATGGTGCTAGAGTGAGTGGCAGATAGTTTAATGGCGAGTAGTTCAGCAGACGGTAGGGTTTGGTTTAATATGTGTCTTATGTTGATCAAACTTCTTGCTATGATTGCTACTCCTCCGCCTTTGGCAGATTGTCTATCTGAGCGGTAGATGGTGTAGTCATTAGGAATGGCTAGTGCTAGTGCAGGGCCTGCAGCTGCATGGAGCCAAGTCTCGGTGATGGCTAGGAAGTCTAGATCGTTGAGCGAGATGATGTCAGCAATGTCTAAGGCGTGGGCGACTAAGGATCTTGCGTTGATTAGAGCGCCTTTGAGCATATCAGTAGTAGGTTGGCAGGTTTTTCTGATGGAGGAATGAGTGAGTGCAGTAATGGGATGGGGAGTGGCTTGATCTGGAGTTGCTTTTGTATGTGGAAGGTGGGGTACCCTATGAAACTGTATGTACTAATCTTCTGAACAAAGGGCTTGTAGCAAGACAAGGCCACAGCGGCCAAAAAAACAATGTTATTTCATGACAATAACAGCAGATCACATGAAGCAATAAGCTAAAACGTTTGTAGGCAAAGGCTGCCAATACAACATTCAAGCCCCATACGAGATTAGAGAACTTCATTGGTAGGTACAGAAGAGTTAAACGATCAAAGAGCCTTTACTACAGCATTGGGATGAGAAAAATAACTAGAATATGAATTCAGGTATGCAGAAATAGCAGACATATGTATGGGCCAAATCAGTGCCAGATTTTAAAGGACAGAATGTGATTGATTAAATACAGAAAATAGAACATCATCCAACCGACAGATTGTCATCCTTGTTCAATGCCCAACAAAATCACGCCCATTCACTTCTGTACCATACTGTGAAGAATCTTTATGCTGCAATAATTTTCATGGTCCTCAAAAAACTAGGTTACTAAGGGTGTCAACTGAGAAGAGGGATAGAGGATCATTTCTTGTCACAAAAGGAAAACCTGGACTCCCTACCCCCGAGACTCGGCCCACCCATTTATTTTTTTATAAATCAAGTCCGATGTCAAATTAAGCCAATCTGAGAGGAAATTACTAGCAATACTTTGTCTCTGCCCACACATCCATTTGATTGGCTACAAACAGACAGAGAGTGGCCAATCACATTGAGGTGTGGGCAGAGTTACTTGCAGGGTAGGAAATCCCTGAGACGCTGGGATAAATCCAGAGACTAGGCAGGTCAGAAGGTCGCCTGGATGTTGGTGGAGAAATAATACCTGCTCACGCAGCAGGGGCTATCAAAAGACTGAGCATCTGTTTTGAGAAGAAGCTTTACCAGTGGGAACTTACTGTGCCTAGAGAGATGAAAGGCACCACCCAACCAGACGACCTCCGAAAGGCGTCAAGCGGATGCTTCTTGTTCTCTGTTGTTTTGAACACCTTAACAAAAAACCCTACTCCTGGTACTTCTTGAGGGTGGTGTTCCCATTCGTGGGGAGTATGTGTGAGCCAAATCAAGGAATCCGCACTGGTGTTGAAATGGCCCAGCAGCTGCATAGCTATCAGTATTATTCACTGTGGAAGATCTCACTCACCGACACAAGGTCAGCCACAGCAATGGGGCGGGGGGCATTGCGGTAGTGTTGTCTGTTTGGAACAACATCCCCTAATCCCTAACTGAAGGCAGAAAAGTCATACCAAAATTGTGGTCGGTTTCCAGTTGTTGAGGTGTGCGTCCCGTTCTTCCAAACTGAAAAGATTATGAGCTTTGAAATGAACCAAAGTCACCGGCGCAGAGGGAGGAAACAGTTATAATCCCTTCTTGGACCCCCCATGCAAAATCCACAAGCACCTTGTGATGAATTGCCACCTGGCAATGTTGCAAATCCCTGGCGTTTTTATTTTCATTTATAAATATAATGGTGAGGGTAATTCCGTCTGCAAAAGGGGTAATCTACAAACCAGATTCCCCTTTTCCGTAGACTCCAAACCAAAAGCATAGTGCACTCGTGCACTGGTGCATCAGTGGCCTGATGTGCAGAACCTGCTCTATTTGCTGCACAGAGCAGGTTCGAAGGTCACAAGATGGCCGCTTGACAGCCATAGAGACAGCCAAGTCCGTGCGGCGCAGAGGCAGCTTTTAAGATAGGTCTCCCTATACCCAAAACTATGATGATCATAAGTAAATCATGCTGTTGGCAGGGTAAACCCTAAATAAAAGCTATGCCTATGTTTAGGCATAGTGCATGGTACTACTACAGATCATGACCACCACATCCCAATTGATATTGCACATGTGTCAGCACCTGTGAATCAGCTACGCTGTGGAAGGTGATGTGTATTCTGGTCAGCCGGGTGTAGCTCACCCAATGTCAGGACAGAAATCCGGAGGGCTCAGCTTCCTCACATATCTTTGTGAGGGCGGTAACCACCTCCACCCAAGACACCCACAGAGCAGGCAGCTGTCCTGGGCCCGGACATCAAGGGAGCACACCCATTCAAAAGGAGTAGCTGCAGTGTTTATTCTGAGAAGGGAAGGTGGCTGGTTTATGATAGGCAGAAGGGCTCTGGTTAATGGGAGAAGGTATCTACTTATCTTAATTGCCACTGTCCCTCTCTCGTTTTCCTGTCCCCTCTACTTCCTCAGGGGCAAAGCAGTTTGGGTGTGACTTCAACAGGGCAAGTCCACTCAGTTGCAGAGCAGGGATTGGACCACGAAGTCAGGCTAGCTTTTGTCCAATCACCTGGGGACACGTTCCCTTAAAAGAAGGGGGTCTTCTATCATTTCAGTAAATTCACTCAGATCCTCCCAAATCCATTAAGGCCGAATATTCGTTCTAAAGATCTCAATGGACTTCCTTTGGGAGAATTGCACTCTCCAAAGCCCTCAGCCTGAGGTGAACAAGGGATCATCCACGATAGAAGGAATATCTGTCCCCTTCCACTCCTAGGGCACATCAGAAGTAGGCTTGTTTGTGGATCAGGTCCTAGCAATCTGCGCTGGAATCTCCTGAGCTGAGAGAGCAGACCCTGAATGGAACCATCCGATCCTGGAGAACCCCGACCCACAGCAACCGGAGGATCAGACCAGCTGAAGCTCCCTGTTCTCCTGCACTGAACCGGTTGCTCCGTGTTCACCGCACATGGAACAAGAGGGAAGCTGTTGGAACTAGTTGCTGCGCTCCCCCACCACATCGAACATGCCATGCACCTTCGACCAGCTCGGCACTGTATCGTGTCCTGGCGGAGCCCATCACCTGCTATGCCCCAAGCGAGCTCAACGCCAGCCAGCATCTGAACTGGAGAGTCGCATGCGAACTCTAACCGGGGGTTACAACCACAGCTTGACCCAGCTACCTTTTTAACTGCAGACTCATCGATCGCACCTCAACAGACCCAAGATCACCACTTCGCCAACCATCGCCCTCCAACTCGAACCGCTGGAGCGTCACTCATCAACATCCCACAGACCTCCCCGGCGGCTAAAGCCTGTGTCTGCCTGTCCAACTGCAACGCTTTCCTGTGACCACCCTTACCAGCATCTTTGAGAGCTCCACACAGAGCACCTGTCTTGGCCCCTACTTGACGTCCGCTTGCTGCTGCCCCCTCCGTCCACTTGAACCCTGGTGACTGGGAAGGTCATTATAGCTACTGCTTTCACCAAGATATTCTTTTTATGGTTAGTACTTTATATACCACCCAGGGAACTATGCTCAGAGTGCTACTTTCTCCAGTCTGTTGAATCTTCTCTGTCCTTTCTTTGGGGTGGGTTTTTGTAGTGTGTGTTCATTTGTTCTACGTTCAGATGGCGTATTTGATTAACATATATATAGTTTTATAGAACTTTGATTGAACATTCCCTTTATTTTGGAGTGTGATACTGCGCCTTTGGGGGAGGGGAGTCACTACTAGTTCACCTTCACACACCCTAGCCCACGTTACCACAAAAGGCAACAGAGACATATCTCTATACTGTCCCAGTTTTAACTTTATTATTGCGTTGTCTTTTGGTTTGTAGAATGGTGAAGGCTGAGTGGGGCAAATTTACCCCTACTCAACCTTGTACTCCTGTGGAGCAGAATCCAATTGTCACATTGGTGGCAGCAGTGATATTTGAAACAGACTGTGGCTACAGCTCAGCCAGCCAAAATAGAAGTGTGCAGTTAACATTAGTTTCACTGCAAAGGTATTTTTACAAAATGAAACCAGATATGAACTTTAGTGCAGACCATGGCAGCAAGTGTCTTGCGCAACCTCAGTTGAGAGAGGGGTCGCCCTCGTGGCAGTAAGGTTAAGAAAGCTGAACTGTTAAAAAGCCTCCAAGCTTTCAAAGATGCAAGGGGGATAGAGAGCAAGGGGAACCAGCATGGACCTGGATCCCCTAACTTTTTGTTTTTTTTTATTTGATTTAGTTGACATTTTTTTATACAAACGCAGAATAACTAAAAATTAACAATAGAGGATGACCATCATTCAGTTTTTAACAATAAAACAATTAATACAACATTATTTAAAAGAAGAAAAGGGGAAACCAGAAGAAGAAATGTCAGAAGAAATAAAGGACTATAAAGTGCACAGGGTCATATCATTATACTGTGATGTGTATCATGATTGTTATTTGTATGCTTTTTATATGCATAGCTAAGAAAAGTAAAGAGATTTATAACACGTTTTCCCAGGCACATTGAGCTTTAATGTTGGCACTGGATTGTTTTCCATTAATAAATAATAAGACCATTTTGCTCTTCTGGAAACGCTGCGTCTAGAATTGCAATGGTTGCTATTCTCACAGATAACTTAGGAGAGTTAAAGATTGCCGCCCAAGTTTCGGCATCTGAGCGATTACAGTAGTTCAAATACACACATTTAGCAAGTTTGACATGATGGAAGTCAAAAACTTTACATTTCATGATTATGTGTTGCGATGTTTCTATAGTGGCTATATCATTGCAAAACCGACAATGCCCCGATTCTTTTTTAATCAATCGTCGTCTTAATAGGATTTCATTAACCGGCCATAGGTTAAAGCGGAATCTTAGAATTTTCAATCTTAGTTGTGGAGATGGGCATTTCATCAAATAATCAGCCATTGTGCGTAAATGTTTATGACCGAAGAGGAGTCTATCAAAATCCTTAAGTTTAAGGCATTTCTCCTGAGTTGTCACCCAATCCATTTGATGAAATTTAGCTTCAGCTCGATTTGGATTTGTTATCAAAAGATCAATTGAGATATCCGCTTTTGCTACGGCGTTTATAGTGTGGGTTCTCCATTGCAGTGGGAAAATGTGGTCTGAGGATATTAAGTAGTCGGCCAACACTGCGAGGCTATTTCTCATCGAAATTCCCATGATACATTTTCTAAACAGGCTACACATTTTCCAAGTTATTTGGGCTTGAATTGATATAAGTCCGAGTTCAAATCTAAGAAGCATGTTAGGTGTACTTTTGGGTAAATTTAACACTGTTTTCCAAAACTTTGCTTCGATTCGATCCCAGAATATGACAGATTTGGGTAAAACAGATTCGAGCCCATATGTAATGACAGGTATGATTTTCTGCTGATAGAATGTCATAAGAGGGGCACATGAAAATTTCCCAAATTTTGCATGAACAATTCTTGCTTGCGAGGTAAGCATCAATAATTTAGTTCGCAATGTTATTTCAAATGGATTATCAGATGTTATATTGTTGAAATTCGTCCCCAAGTATTTATACTGCGAGACCACTTCCAGTTTATGGTTAGATATTGTCCAATGAAAATTGTTATGCAAGGTCGTTTTGGGTTTACCCAAAATAATAATTTGCGTTTTTTTCTGATTCACAATGGGATTGTTTCGTGAAACATATTGATCAAGTACATCTAACAGAATTTGTAAGCCAGAAGGCGTCTGGGAGATTAGGACTAAATCATCCGCATAGAGGAGCCATGCTATCACTTGTCTTCCTAGTTTAGGTGAGTCGGAATGAACTGAAGCAAAATCGTAAGCTAGGTCCAGCAAGAACATGTTAAATAGTGTGGATGCCAAAATACACCCTTGCTTTAAGCCTCTTGCTGTCATTATTACTTTGGATAGTAAGCCTTCCAGATTCAACTTGATCTGTACAGAGGTGTTTGAATGGAGAAGACTCACAATCTTGACCAAGGATTTAGGACAGTCATATTTTACCAATTTTCGGATAAGTAAGTTTCTATCTACCGAGTCCAAAGCCATGCGAAAATCGATGAAGGCAACATATAAAGGTTGTTTTCGCAGGGCGTATGACATCTTCAATGAATTTATTGAGGTTCCTAATCCTGAGACAAACCCTGACTGAAAAGGGTCTCTGCGCTGGGTCGTGAGAGACCAGGCATTTAGATCACGTAGCACTTGTCTACAGAAAATTTTTCCAGATAAATCCAACAAGGCTATTGGACGATAACTCATCGGGTTTTGTCTGTTCCCTTTTTTAAAAATCAGAACAATGATCGACTGAGACCATGATTTTGGAAGGTTTTGGTATCGGATGATTAGTCAAAACAGTGTGTAAAGTATGGAAGTCCACACATCAACATTTTCCTTCAATACTGCGTTCGAAAGTCCATCCGGACCAGGGGGTCGAGACCTGCTAACTCTATTAATGAGGTCTTGAATGTCATCTTCATCGAAATCAAGATCAAACTTGGAGCAGGGCATGTCTGGAGCTCCAGAACCGGAAGGAGCTGCATATATACTTGAGAAATGAGATACCCAGTCATTCTCTGAAACCCCATTTACCTGAGAGGCGAGTTGCGGTGCTGTCGTAACTGAGTTATGTAATTGCCAGATTTGTGCTGAGTTCTTTCTCAGAACTTCATTTAGCATTAGTTCGACATTCTTTTGGTAGTTAGTAATCTTATGCTCCTGCATCCAATTTCTGTATGCAGTTTTAATTGTTCTCAATGCCGAGACCTTGGCTGTTTCTGATAGATTTTGGGTTTGTCTCTTTTGTTTTTCGAAACAGTGCTTTTCTTAGGCGAACTGCATTGTCGCACACCTGAATTGTTTTTCCATGAGACTTATGGTGCATGGCATATAGCTGCATTAGCTGAAACGGTCCTAGATTGTGTGTGCTACCTTTGAAATCATCATTCACATACATTTTTAGATGGTCACGATAATGTATTAGTGAATGTTCAGCCCATTTCAGCCGGTTTAGGGAATTATTGATGTTAACTGACCCATTACAAGTTTGTCTTGGCACACCTGGAACACGATTCAGCACAACGTTTTATATGTAAGAGGCTGATGGTCCCTATACACTGATGTTTTAACTGCAAAATCAGTTATGTGATTAAAGAGACACCTGGAGACAAATATATAATCAATGATAGCAGTTTGGTTTCTACTCTGCCAAGTCGCAAGAGGTGGCGAATCAGCCACACTGGTGCCATTTAGCATAATTAGATTCCAGGCTTTCGCAAACTTGTTGCATAATTCAGCCCGTTCCAATTTTTTGACAGAGTTCCCTTGCAACAAGTGTAGATTCAAGTCTCCTGCCAAGATGATATATGTAATACCATGGCTCAATATAACATTTTCAAGAGCAGATGTGAGATTTTTGAAAAACAAAGTAACTGCGATACCCATAGGGTTCCAATACACATTGACACATGCAATTTTGCAAGAGTGAGCATAGATAATAGAACATTGAATGAATGGGTTTATCGCAGGTAGTGAAGTGAAGTGTAAGTTTGCTTGTGTGTTTATAGCAGTGAGTAATCCAGACATAGGTCTACCTTTGGCTGCTCGTATAGCCGGCTCAAGATGTATTTCAAAGTTATTCCAGCGTGGTGGAATAGTGAGCCAGGTTTCCTGTAGGAGGATAATGTCAAAGTCACACAGTATATTCTTGGGGTTATTAATGAAGTGACTGTGGCCTCGTGTATTCCAACTGATTATGGATAAACACACTTGCTCCTTAATTGGGTCTAGTTATACTCTTGTGATCTTGGTATGTTCTTGTGGGTTCTCCCTTCGCTCTCCGTTATTGTAATTTGAGATATGATGATGTGGTTTTTGCGGTGTTTTAAGGCAAGATTTCAGGGGGTATTTTACATCATCATCTCGTGAAAGCATAAAGCCCAGATCAAACAAAACTTCCCGCGCAGCCCATATCACATTATGTACGATCAAAGAGGTAGTCCACACAAGTACCACACCAAGGTCATTCTTGTTTTGAAATTCAATTTGGTCAATGTCTTGCGATTGGATGTCTCTAAGTGTTGTTATGTCAGAGAACAAGTTAAGAACACTCTGACGATTCATAATGTATTGATGGTCCGGACAACACGCTAGAAGCAAGGCATGTCTTGTCTCAATTTTACCTTGTGCCTTTTTTGGTGTCATTTTCTTGTGCTTTTCTAATGCACCGACAAATGGACCGAGGGCTTTGTCTGCATCAGCCTGTGTTGTCGCAGTTTTTTTTTTTATTATAATCATTTTTTTTTGTGGCGAGGTGATCTGCGATTTCGAGTTTAACATCCACAGGCGAGCAATAGACTCTTATTTCATCGAGATCTTTTTGTCTGTCATTACTATTATTTGCTGGATCTTGTGCCAAGTTATGTACACTCGAGAGTTCTGAGTCAGCAAAAGACACTCGTTTGAGAGTAGTCTTTTTAGATTCTATGCTCTGCGTTTCCGTTAACGGTATCATGGTGTTAGCAAGAGTGCTTTTAGCAGGTCCATTGACTATAATAAGGAACCTAGGAGGTTCAAATCTTCGACTCTCTAAATAACGGTCAATCTCTCGTCTCAAATTTTGCCTTGATAAGTGCGTGTCGTCAGGCGTTTCACTCTTGCTATTTGCTATTGGATGTGATGGAATTAGAATATCAGTTTCACCAGTATCTTGCGGTATTAAGTGTTGAGAAGATTGATGACCTTCAGCGAGTTTTATCAGCTCATCAAGAGGAGGGTGATCTATGATCGCTCGGGGTGACTGGCAAGACTCCAAATATTTTATTTTTCTCAGCTTAGTTAGGGCATCATACTTTTTTGCTATGATCCCTGAAGCCACCCGAGTTCTAGTATTAGCGCGTGATAGATTATTAATAAATTATTTCGTTGACGACGATACTACCATCTTTGCAGTTTTAACATTTTTTGTTTTGAGGTGGCAATTTGTTGGGCTTAGATTTTATTCCTGCTGTGTTGTTACTGGCTCTGACATCAAAGACAGAGTATATAGATTTCTCAGATACAGTGAATCCCTTTGCTGTTTGTACTGGAGTTGTATGAGGAAGAACCTGAACCGGATCATGAGTCTTACCCGGTATAGAGCTATCTGTGATAATACCATCTACAAACGGTAGATGTGTATACATTTTAGAAGGTCGCATAACAGGTGGGTCTTGGTATGTATTTCCAATCTCGGCGCTAGTTTCCACATTCTGATTGTTTGAGTCTCTATTTGTTTGTGTGTAAGCGTCTATGGAGCCTAAAGTTTTACTTAATTTTTCTGGTTGTTTTTTACTAAGAAAAATGGTATTTTTTTTTTGGAGCTCAAGACCCTGATTGCATTTTTCAATGGAGTCATTTCGAAAACATGATAGTTCGGAGCCAAGTTTGAGTATCTCAGAGTTAAGCAATTCATATTTTTCTGTAAAACCTCTAAGTGTACCATCAGTAGATTCGAATAACTTGGCAAGTGACATAAGTGCTATATTCATGACCTCCAGGGTTAAATTGGCGGGTTTAGAGATGTCAATCAATTTAGGAGATGAGGCCTGTTGACCATCTTGAACCCTGCGGGGAGTTGGACGGATAAATGAAATGTCAACTGCGGTACTGCCATTGGATCGCTGAAACAGATCGGGGGATTGCGAGAGATTCGACCTTTCTGAGCTGGCTGAAAAGGAAGAATTAGTCGCATCCAGATCAATTATGGCCTCTTCCGCATTTTCGTCCACAGGGATGCCTATGTGCGGCGCTCCAGACAGTGCATTTCTCAACAGCATACTATCAGACATGGACGCGGACAGTTTTTCATTATCAGTCATTAGAGAAAGATTAAATACAGCCTGGGCTGGAGAATCAACTGTTTGTGCATTATATTGAGTTTGACCAGCGTCAATGGTGGAGGTTACCAAGGGTTCTTTACACAAAGGGATACATGCCGAATCAGCATTTCTTAAAGTTCCAAAACCATATTTTCGTATGTCCACATTGTTCACCTTTAGATCCTTTTTCTTATTCAGCATTTTGGATTTATGTCGAGAGTTTCGCTGAAGTGGCGTTGAACACATAGTGGCCATAACAACATCTGTGGTGGTGTCTTCACGGACGGGCTGGGACTCGGACATAATTCTTTGCCTTGTATTATCCGGCATGCCGGTTGTCAGCCTGTAAGGACCGTTAGGACGTGTGGACATGGTTTCAAGCAGAACCCAATGAGCGGCAGCGTGGATTAACAATCACTTAACGCTTAAATTATAAGGAAGAGAAATATAGAAAAATAAACACCCACCCCTAACAAGGAACCTTGTATGATTGTGTGCCGCGGTCCCGCAGAGCCCCGGACGCCGCGGCAAAGCGGGACTCCACGGGACTAACTTCAGTGCACATGCGCGCGCCTCCTTTTTATGGGCCCGCCTCCGGTAAATGCCACAGAGCCCAAACAAACAAAATAATGGGCATAAATAAGTGGCGAACTAAATTCAAGGCAACAAAGTCCAGTTTTCTTGCTAATGGAGTCACCTTGTGGTTTATGCAGTCCACAAACGTTGTTTGTTGGTTACTCAGCAGACGAAGGTAGAGTAATGCTGCAAAGCGGGACTCCACAGGACTCACTTCGGTGCGCGCGGCTCCTTCTTTTTATGGACCGCCTCCGGTAAATGCCACAGAGCCTTGTGGTATATGCTGTCCACAAACGTTGTTTGTTGGTTACTCAGCAGACGAAGGTAGAGTAAAGCGGCAAAGCGGGACTCCACGGGCCTCACTTCGGTGTCCCCTAACCCTATAGGCCGCCAACCTGGTGTTGCCTGGAAACTGCAGAGAGCGACAGATATCGCTTCTCAGCATTCCCCCAACCAGGCAGGCACAGTGGTTTCCAAAAGGTCACAAGCCTCTCGCAAGTCACCCGCATCCATGAGTTCCTGTGCTACAGCCATGTGTCGAGAGCTCTCACTAGACAACCATGATAGACTACCTCCTGGAAGAGAGGAGAGTAGCCTTAGCAGAACGCAAACAGCAGACCACAGAGGCCCTTACAGAAGAAAAGCAAAGGGATTATGTCATGCTGCACCACATGGAGCTTGAGGATCAGAAGGAAGCAAGTGCAATTTTCAGTGGAGGAGGTAGTGCCTATGTGCCACCTCCGCAAGGACTTAGACCAGCTATATGAGGAGGGGAAGGACATTTTCGACTGGTTAAAAAAAAATGGAGTTAGCCTTCCGCCTCCAGAACGTGAAAGAGCAGTTGTAGGTAGCAAACCTTATGAGCCTTCTACCGACAGTAGGAACTGTGTGTGTAATCATTCAGTTAACTCCTGAAGAGAGGCCCATCTATTCCAAGATGAAGGCGGCCTTCCTCAGGAAGTTTTGCAAAACTCCAGAACAGTACCTCAAGAGCTTTAAAGAGAGCTCACCAAAAAGGGGATTCAAAACTTTGAGGTGTTTACGCATTAATCCCTGAAATATCTGAGTGGTTGGGTCAGAGGTAACAAAGGTGACACATGTATACAGGCATCTTTAATCTGATTCCATGTGAGAGCATTCTCAAACAATCTGATAGTGGGAGTTACATCAGCATTTAGTGGACAAGTGTATCAAAGAACCTTCAGGAGCTTGTCACGGCGGCCGACCGATTTGTGGCTACCGTCATCCAGAAAAAAGCAGTAACGCTGTATCCAAACCAGATGACAAGGGGGGTTAAAAAAGTAAATTTAAAGAGGGTTAGGGCAAAGGTCTGCATCCTCTTGCTAAGAAAGGTTCCCAAACACCAGAGGGGAAATTACAGTCACCTACATCGTCCGCTACATCAAAAGGGACACCGACATTCACAGCCCCTCAAGGCTACCTTTTCTGCGGATATGAGAGGCATAGAAAGGGAGATCCCGACTGCAAGGGTAGATTGAAGCCGGCCATATTTGGTGCTAAACTCATGAAGGAGAAAGAAGAAGAAGACATGGTTAATGTGGGCATTTTAGACGAATTCCAACTTGGCCTGGGACTGGCTGAATACACCCTAGTATCCCTGAGTGGCAAAGGTACTGGGTCTGCCACGAGGCCCTGGTTTTTGAGAATACAGGGATCTTTTTGTACCACATGTTCATTCACGGGAGCAGAGCCCCATAACTTTGTGATACTGTTGCGAGTATCACAGCTGTCTGACGACAGTGGTGAAAGTGCGAGAGGGCCAGATCATCCCTGGTCCTCCCAAACTAGTTAGGGGATTCAACGGGCTCAACCGATGCCCTTTAGCTATCGTGGAATTCAGTTTGAGGGGGGGGGACCTCTCAGCTCTGCGTTGCTGTTGAAGATGCCATTACAGTAGACCATCTGCTGGGAAATGATAAACCCGATGCTGAAATCATTGGCGCAGTCACCCCTTGTAGGGCAAAGGAGGCAGCCCAGGAAGCAGCTCTGACGGCCATGGGTCCAGGGGCTCTTCCAGCTGATGATGGCAAAAGACCGGCTCTGCCCGTACTATCCTGTCTGGATCAAAGGTCCGCAGAGACACCTGTTCCTGCCATAAAGGGTCTCGTGGTCACTGATGTACCCGGTACGACAGCACCCGACTCGGTGACCTCAAGGTTGCCTACAGGCGTAGAACCCAAGGTGGAGGACACAGTAGTTTCAGACCTTAAGGGTCTCACCGACATAAGTAACTTGTCAGGCTAACTTTTACCAGGCATAGTGTGACTGCCAAACTTTGGCAGATCTGCGTGAGCAGGGGGAAACCCCTGATATGTTCAGGGTGTACTGGGAGAACCGTCTCCTGTACATTGAACCCAAGAATTCTAAGTCGGGGGCCAGCCAGCATTTGGTGGTTTCCCAGTGCCACAGAAGATTTGTTCTGGACTTGCCTGAATACATTCCATTGGCATGCCATCTCGGAAGGAAAAAGACGGCCAACAGGCTGTCTGTCCATTTATATTGACCCCAGATGGGGTCAAAGAAAAAAAAAGTTTGGTCCTGCCACACTTGCCAAGCATCCGGAAAGGCGGGCAGCACCACCTAGGCCTTCATAATTCCACAACCGATGGTTGGGCGGCCTGTTGAGAGTATAGGTATGGACATTTGGGGTCATTTGGATCCTCAAATCACTTTGGGAAACCCGTATGTATTGTAGATCACACCACCCGAGACCCCAATGCAGGCACCCTGAGAAGATCAGAGCCCCTGCAGTCACAAAGGCACTCATCGGGATATTCTCTCATGTATGATTCCCTAAAGAAGTCATTTGTGACAGGGGATTGTGAAGGGTTTTGACCCATGTTGAATCAATAGACTGGGTAGATGTGGGGGATGAGCTGTCGCCGCTCATTATTCTATCCCAGGACAAACTAAATCAATAGACTGGGTGGATGTGGGGATGAGCTATCGCCGCCCACATTCACGCCATAATAGGAGAACTGCGCAGTTGGCACGAGACCACTCTAAAGATTGAACCTTCTTGTGGGGGGGTTCCACATAACCACTCTAATGTCAGGATGCCTATCAGAACAATAGCAAAAATCTCCTGTCAAATTCAAGACAACTCAAAAATGGATGCAGTACCGACAAATTCCCCAAGGTGGCGCTAGCGGTCTAAACTCTGACAGGAGAACTGGCTGACAAAGGGACCCGAGTCAACAGGGACTTCAAAGCATGTTGGTTAATTGAAAATCTTAGCCACCTGCTGTTCCCAGAGGCCAAGAGGCTGGGAAACCTTAACACCTCAGAGATTCCCACACCAGGAGGCAGGATATCACATGACCCTGTTGATTGATTGAGGAGAGACTTCCAGGCAGCCTGCTGGAGCCCACACAAAAGGCGCTTTCTGTTGAATGGGGTATGTTAATTTTGAGTGTTTCCTGTCAACAGCCCTCTGCACGCAAGGAGAGACATGTGATCACTGACCCACCCAGACTTCTGGAGGCGGACCCAAACACTATGGGGAGTTGAATTGCAACAAATATATATTTTATAGAAACAGTGATAACTTATTGTAACCAAATGACAGGAATGTACAACGTTGAGTCTTAGTTAAAAAAATGCCCTCACGATTTGAGTCCAAACTCCAATTTGTACCATGTTCTGGGGCAAAAGCCTGCTAATTATGAATATTGTAGACAATGAATTTAAGCTAGAGACATGGAAAGTTACTGTCAGGGATGGCACTCTATTAAGAGTGGCACAGGACACCCAGAAAGGGTTTGGGTGGTTGTGCCAAATAAAGTGGACAGATAAGAACACACACAGCGGAAAGGAAAGAGAACGAAGAGTAGGCAAGAGTAGCATGGGAAAAGATACAGAATGAATACCCTCTTGGGGTGTATGCAGATATAGGAAAAGAGTATTCCACGAACCTTGGAAATACTCTAGCCTTCTGCACAGTTTGCTATAACAGAGGCCCACGCTGTTTGCTCATGACTTGGAACAGCAGCTATGGGTGTCTGTAATGTAGAAACGAGACAAGGGAAGGGGCAGAGGTTGACTGATGGGAACCAACAGACAAGCTCTGTACAAAAGGGTCTACAAACAGTGCAAGAGAAGATACTACAGACAAATCCAAGAAAGGAGGTGATAGCAAACTAGCAGAAGGAAATGAAGGGAAAGTCGTGTAACAGGATAGGATAGCAGAGGACAGTAAGGAACAAGGTTGAGAGCTCAGAGGAGCAGGAAAGCAATGAGTAAGCCCACAGGAGTAGGACTGTAAGGTAGAAAGCCCAGAGGAAAAGGGCTTAGGGCAGCAGAGTAAAGCAGACTGCACGGCAAGGATCCCATAAGGGCCGGGCAGTAAGGAGTGAACCCTGTGGGACAGGGCCGCTGAACGTAGAAGGTAGCAGAGGACTGTAGAGGGCTGCTAGGCCGAGAACCCAGCGGAAAAGGTAGGTAGTAGGCAGCGGAGCGTGATAAGCTGCAAAGTAGGAAGGCCCAGAGGACAAGGGCTGTAGGTGGCCAGAGTGAGGTAGGCTGCAGAGCAGGGAGCCCAGAGGACAAGGGCTAAGGCAGCCGGAGTGAGGCAGGCTGCAGAGCAGGGAGCCCAGAGGACAAGGGCTAAGGCTGGAAAGCAGCAGAGCGTGATCAGCTGCAATGTATAGAGCCCGCAGGGCAAGGGCGGAGGCTGGAAGGCAGCAGAGCGTGATCGGCTGCAATGTGGAGAGCCCGGCAGGGCAAGGGCGGAGGCTGGAAGGCAGCAGAGCGTGATTGGCTGCAATGTGGAGAGCCCGGCAGGGCAAGGGCGGAGGCTGGAAGGCAGCAGAGCGTGATCGGCTGCAATGTGGAGAGCCCGGCAGGGCAAGGGCGGAGGCTGGAAGGCAGCAGAGCGTGATCGGCTGCAATGTGGAGAGCCCGGCAGGGCAAGGGCGGAGGCTGGAAGGCAGCAGAGCGTGATCAGCTGCAGTGTGGAGAGCCCAGAGGAGCAGGGCTGTGAGGCAGGGAGCCTGGAAGGCTATGGCTGGAGGCAGCAGGGTGGAGCAAGCAACAAGGCAGGGTCCAAGCAGGAGTGAAGGTAAAGAGCATACAAGATCCGTAGGAAGACGCGAAAGGTGGAGGAAGGACTCTCAGATGTAAGAGGCTGAGCCACTGCAGGCAGCAGCCTTTATACTGACTAGCCCAGCACAGGGGCAGGCTAATTGGTTGCACCTGGCTAAGCACACCTGCAGGCAATCGGCCACCTCCCTTTCTGTTCCTGGGCTGGTGGAAGCAGGGCAAGTCCCTAGGCCTTCTGGGGGGTGTAGTTCCTTTGATAACCAATAGGAACAGCCAGGAATTGATGCTTGTAGCCAGGTGCATTATGGTATGCGTAGTTTGTTGGAAATAATAATAAAGCACCAAAGTCTCGCAAATGGGAAATAAAGTTCCCAAAGTAAATATAGATGGATCCAAGAGTCTGTTGTAAATAAATGATAAACATATAGTCCAAATTGAGCGTAAATGTATGCGCCCATGGCGCAGGCATGACAGTTACTGGGATATATGTGGAAGGGAAATGTACCTTTGTATAATTTTTGATGAAAAACCAATGTTGCAAAACCCACTAAAATCGAAAATAAGTTGCCATTTTTGAATGCAAGCTCCTAGAAACGCCAGACGTGGGACAGGGACTATCTTTAGTAATATATGATGTGTGTATGTGATGTCAAACAACTGTGTACCTGGGAAATATGTATTTGGATCAGGAATAGATTTGTGTGCACATTGATCAGGGGAGTGTCATTTCTGCAGGTCATAAAAATGACATCACTCTGACACACTATCCCTTCCCAAATCAGGGACCAAAGAATCTATTGACCTATCAAATCAAGAGAGGGGCAGGCTTAGTGATGCTAGCCTCTCCACCCACTTTTTAAAACACATAAAAAGAGACTGCTGGGACAGGTAGAGAGATTCAATTCCATTTTATGCGGGACGCTCTGCCGGGAGACTCCAGACTTCACATCCATCAATCTCCAAAGACCAGAACTTTACTTCAGAACTTGAAGCAAGGGCCTAAACCCACAAACTGAGAACTCTTCTCAGCAGGCCTCAGCATCCTTAAAATAATTTGCAAACTATTCCACAGACGGGCGAGCTGTTTGAATTCTTTGCCAAGAACAATTGCCAGAGACCAGACCAGAGATCCAGAGAACCACAGGCCGCTGTATCCAGACCAGACCCAGACTGCTGTGAGCAGAACCAGAGATCCGGATCGCTGTGAGCAGAACCAGTGCCTCATTGACCCGCCGAGCAGAGAGAACCGCTGCCGAACGTGTTGACCAGATCCGTCACGAGGCCTAGTTCAAAATTATATTGTGAGTACCTAGCAGAACTGTGCAGAACCAATCTCTTAGTTAAAATAATCTAATTCAAACTATTTTAACCTAAGTAGAACTGCCTCCTAGAAATCGTGTCATCTGTCATTTGTAAAGCTGCACAACTGTCACCTGTCATTTTGAGTTTTACTTTAAATCCGAAAATCTACCTTTATTAAATCGTCCGTATCCCTTGAACCGTTTGGGCTAGGAACGAAATTTCATTTTAAAGCTGTGATTCTAGGCTTTCCAACAAACCTAGAACCAACCTCCTACTCCCTATACTTATTGCGCAATCGCGATTTACGCACTCGCGAAATTTACCGCGATTTGCGATTTTGGCTCAATTTCTCCACTTGTCAAAATAGCAGCTCCATTCTTTCCTTTGTTAAAATCCGTTTGCAACCTGGTAATAACTCAGAGCATTGCTAAAGTGAGCCTGAACTAATACCAACAAGCATCTCTCACTCACCCTGAACCTCTAGAGGGAATTAAAAGCAATTTTAGCACCTTTTCACTTCCTTGCAAACCACATTAAAGTAATTCGCCTGTGTTTAAAACTCATCCCTGTTTTCTCTAAGCTTGCTGGGGGAACTGGAACTGTGTATTGGATTATAAAGTGTGATTTGTTGGGATTCTTGAAGACTGTGTGCTCTCCTTCCATTTCTTGTATTGCATAGGGCGGGGTGGGGAGTGAATTGTCAAAAGAAAAAGTGATTATATTACCTTTTGCTAAAATCATAACAAGTTATTTCTGTACTGCATTTTATTCCACCTTGCATTTCCTTGAAACCATCAAGCATTTTCAGCTACCTCATCCTCTACACTACTCCTAAGTAACCAAATCAGTGTACCCCTGTAACATTATCCATTGTTGATCACGGTCATATTCTGAAGTGTGATATCAGTTATCAATTTATTTACAAAGTGTGATAGATATGTATTGTTGAATTGTCCAAATAAACCTTTTAAATTTGCAAAACAAACCTACTTCTTGTGTCAGTGGGGTCAGGGGGATTCTAAGAGGGAGGTGTTATACAAGGGTTGTCATCCAGAGTACTGAACTTGACATAAAAATACATCAATAAGGTTTTTCCTCAGCATCCCAGACTAGGCATTGACTTAGCTGTAGTGTTGATTGAATATCGCTTACAGGATCCAACTTCATATTGGCGTATATGAAGGCAATGTGGGATGAATGTGGTGTAATCTACTAATTTCTCCATGGCCTTCACCCCCAAACCAATTGGCTTTTTGAGCGTTTCAACAAGGGCATAATAGGTGGCCTGGAAGAGGCCTGCAGGAGAAAGTGGGATTTTCTCCTGCCATGCCTCCTGTTCTCCTATCGGGTGGTGCCACAGAACGGTGTTGGGTTCAGCCTCTTTGAGGTCCTGTTTGGCCATGCTGTTACAATTTTGCTAAGTTTGCTGTAGTAAGGATGGGAGGGCAATCCACAAACTCCTTCCCACGACATAGTGGCCTATGTGCTTGGCCTTTGATCCAAGATGGCCAAGTACAGGGACCAGAGCACTCAGAACCTGAAGGCAAGCAAGGAGCTCATGAAGCACTGGCATGACCAGAAGGCCATCATTACAGGAATACAAGCCTGGCCAGATTGTCTGGATCATGGCGCCCGTCAATCCCAGTGCTTTGCACAATAAGTGAACTGGGCCCCATGTACTGCTGATAATCAGTGGGGTTCACCGCCTCATTGACACCAAGACCCCGGGACAGACGCATTTGGTCTTCCATGTCAATCGGCCCAAACCCCATTACAGCCTGGATGACTTAGTGATGGCTCTGGTCACGGATGATGAGACCGAGTCGACTGATCCCCCTCCAAAAACCACTGACGGGTCTCTCAAGCGAGTTTGAATCTCTCTAGACCCCACTAAACAGCAACGGCAGGACTGCCAGCGGCTGCTGAATCAGTTTGCTGGACTATTCTCGCAGACTCCCGGGGAAATTGATTGATGCGCCCATGATATCGACACTGGAGACAGTAAACCAGTGAAAAGTAGGTTTCACTGGATGTTCGATAAGGGCAAAGACACAATCAAAGAGATAGTCTCCAAGATGTTAACCTTGGGGGGGCCGTCCCACAGCCCATGGGCTAGCCCAGTGGTACTGATCACTAAAATATCCAGTAGTGGAAAACCGAGGTCTGCATTGTGTGGTTATTTGTGGCTCAACTCTTTCACGAAAACAGACACACACCCCATCCCTTGGGCAGATGAACTCATTGACCAATTAGGTGCTGCCAAGTTCACGAGTACCTCACTGCAGGGTACTGGCAGGTCAGCCTGACCAATCATGCAAAAGAGTTCCACATTCTCCACCCTGGAAAACAGCAACTACCAGTTCACAGTTATGCCTTTCGGATTAACGATTGCCCCTGGCACCAGACTATACGAGGAGGGTCCAACAACAGCGGCAGAGCTTCGAGGGGGACAATGAAATCTGCGACATGCTGCTGTACCCCGCAAGACTTGAAATCATTAAAGGGGACAGTCATTGGTTTTGCAATTCCGAGGAGTTAGTATGGGAATGGTGGGAGAGGCAGAGGTCAGCTGGTGCACAAGCTTGCGCGCCCGGGAAGATGGGGCAGGCACCCCGGCAGGCAAGGAAGCATGAGACTGCCGGGAACAGGGATCATCAAGGCTAGCGCTGGACTAAAGCTAAGATGCCAACGAATTTGCTGCAACATGAACTTGGGCGGGGGCACACTGATGATCCCATTGGTATGAGCGAACTACATCCATGACCCCCAGACGCCCATTAGTGACCCGTCACCCTTGCAAAATTATGCATGACCACATGCCCCTGGCATGAACCTGGAGTTCGACTCCCCCCTGATGGGGAGGCGGGCCAATGTGGAGTGCCTACATTGCAGGTATTCTTACCTGGATGTTTGTGAGTTAACCAGGTTCTTTAGTGATGGTTTTGTGGTTGTTTGGGGGTTGTGGGGGTTGTTGAGAAGGGGAATGGGAGGGGAGATTGAGGGGGGGGGTCCAGCTTAGAAACAAAGCCAAGTGGCGTGCATGACAACAGCGTGCACAGAGAGGGCGAGAAGGGGGTCCACAACAGAAACCATGGGATCATTGATGATTCTCACGTGAACATGAGGTGGTTGGGGCGACCAGCCATCTATAGGGAGGTTATAGGGGTTTAAGAGGTTGGGGGGGGGGGGGTGCAGGTGGCACTGCTCCAAGAGAATCACCTCAATACGGCAGAACTTGAGAAGTTGAAGGCTAGTTGGGGAGGCAAAGTGCATGGCATGAATTATTCCACCTACTCTAGAGGGGTGCCGACCTTTATATCGGGAGGAGTTCCCTTTCAGGTAACCAAGGTGCAGTGCAAAGAGGAAGGCAGGACTCATTTTACTGGGGCTGCTAGACATGAGGGAAATGTGCTTAACTAACTAGTATGCCCCGAACACAGACAAGGACACTTATTTCCCTGGGGTAGTAGGTATGATGGGGGACACAGACACAGGGAGCAAATATGAGGGAGATTTTAATTATGTGTGCCAAACGCACTTAGATAGGTTGGACCGCAAGGATTACAACAAGCCAATGGCCTCTAAATCCCTGGGCCGCATATTGTCAGACCTAGACGTGGTCGGTCTCTGGTGGGAGAAGAAGGGCAATGAGAGGAGCAATTGTTTCCATTCTTACCCGCATGGCACATATTTGCAGCTAGGTTATATTTTCGTGGGGAGAGAGAAGTTTGCCCAGTTTCAGGAGGTTAAATACATGGGGTTATCAGACCATACACCCTTAAGAGGAGGAGCAGGGCATCCCCTACTAAGCAACTGCGACCTGAGGCATTACCTGATGTGGCATATGCAGAGGAGCTTAGCAGGCCATGGGGGACTACTTTGAAGTCAATGTAGGCTTGGTCAGTGACTATGGAGTTGTATGGGAAGTGTTCAAGGTTGTAATGAGTGGCAAATGTATAGCCGCCACACATGGGGTTCGCTCATCACTTCTGTACACCTTAAAAGACATTGAGGGCACGTTAGGGTAAAAGGGTAGCCATGTGGGGTGGAGCTCCTTTGGGGAAGGGTGCACAGACAGCAGGCGCAAGAGAGCCTGGTCAAACAGGACTACGCGCACCATCTAACCCAGATTCAAGGGGAGGGGACAAGGCAGGCCGGCTCCTGGCCTGCCTCCTCAGGCAGGACCAGCACGAGAGTCTGGTCACCCAGGTGGAGACTGAGAACGGAGTCCTGGCCACCGCACAGGAAGTCATCAATGCAGTGTTCCAAAGATACTATGAACAGCTGTACAAGAGTAGGGGGCGGGACATGCCCAGGACATGGAGGAGGTGCTAGACCAAGCCTCCCTTCTTAGGCTAAGTGAGTGTCACGCTACGCTCGCGCGCGCCACTTACCTGTTCTGGGGTCCCGGTTCTTCGGCCACGAGGGTCTCCCTCGTGGAGACTGTATCCGCGCTGGCGTCTTCCCTCGCGACGCCCCGCGGTCCGGGTCGGCTCCATGGGCGCGGCCATCTTGAATGTTCTGCGCATGCGCGGATCGTCAGTATCCGACGTTCCGCGCATGCGCAGTAGCGGGTGCTTGCGTTCCAAGCCTCGTCTTGGCCCGGAACTTTAAAGAGGCTCCGTACGCACGGAGACTTGCGTCTCAACGTGATTCTTCCGTGTGTACGCTGCTGGAGCCTTGCTTGTCTCTGCCTCCAGTTCCCTTCCTGATTGTGCTTACCTGCCTAGCCTGCTTCTCAGTATTCTTCTTGGGTCCCCAGTCCCAGTCCTTCCTGCCTACTGCCCTTCCTCTACCCCTTGCCTGCCCCCTGATTCTATTACTGGGGTTCTAGCTGGCCTGTCTGGGTCTTCCTTCCCCTGCTCCCTCTTCTTGGAGTTTTCTTCCCTGGGTGGGCTGTTCTTCCTGCCTCCTTCTGCCTGTGCTGTGCCCTGCCGGTATCTGTGCTCTACCTTCCGGAGGAGTTCTGAAGACTCGCTTTTGGATCTGCTTACTGGACTCTGCTTGGCCTTCTCTGTCAGTGGTAACACTGTCTCAACGTCACGCTAATACAGAGAAGGACCCCTCGTGGCGTTGGGAGCTGATTCAGTCCCATCCTCTCGTTAATCGTCAGGAGGGGGTTGGGTCGGTTCCTAGCGTTGCACTTTCCTCGGCTGTGATTCATCGACATACTGGCAGCCTCAACTCAGCGCTCTCCAGTAAAGAAAGGTAATTTAAGCTCTCGTGACGCATCTTATAACAGATTGAGACGCCTATCCACCAGTCTCGACATGGATGATCTGCGAGAAGTACGTGATGAGATGCGAGCCATGCGTCTTGAGATGACTGCCCTTCGACAGGAGAACGACACCCTCCGTCAAGCGATGGAGCGGGGTGTGCATGTACCTCCCCAACCCGAGAATTCCATGGCCTATACAACCCCCATGAAGTTCGATGGTGATCCACGTCAAGTAGCAGAGTTTTGTACCCATTGTAGGATCCATTTTCAGTTCCGGTCAAGTCATTTCAGCCAAGACAAGGCAAAGATTGGTTACATCCTTGGAAATCTGACTGGCAATGCTCTTGCCTGGGCCGCTCCTCTGGTTTCCTCCAACAGTCCCTTGTTAGGGGATTTCGCTGCCTTCGAGAAGGCCTTCTTGGATGTTTTCAAACCGCCTAATTTGGCAGCCATGGCCCAGAATCAGCTAATGGACATTAAACAAGGAACTGGAGGCATAATACACTACATTAGTCGGTTCCGACAGTTAGCAACTGACTCTCAATGGCCTGAAGTCACTCAGAAAACGTTATTCCGCCGTGGACTACGAGATGAGTACAAGGACGAACTGCTACATATACCTGAGCCAGAAACATTACCCGCATTGTTGGAACAGGTCCTCCGCATTGATCACAGGTTGGCCGAAAGACGTAGTGAACGTCGCCGAACGGACCGATACCACCCGGGGCCCTCGGTACACCCTTCAGGATCGACCTCCACCACCGACACAGGACCCGAACCTATGCAACTGGGAGCCATTCGTGGACCATTGTCTGAAGCGGAAAGGAAGAGAAGGCGCCGGCAAAACCTGTGTTTATACTGTGGTGGTTCCGGCCATTTCTTAAGCATCTGTCCACTGCGTCCTTTGAAGAAGCAGGAAAACTGACAGGCCCGCTGTATGGTGAGAAGGCAGCGGCGGGCCGTTCTTTTGGATCAGACCTTCCTCCTATGCAGTCAGTGCCGTTATTGGTCTTAGAAGTAGGCATCGCCTGGCAAGGAAAATGCTTGAAGACGCGGGCTCTTTTGGATTGTGGTGCATCGGGTAATTACATCGATGTCTTGTTTGCAGCATCCAACGGGATCCAGTTGCACCGCAAGGAACAACCTGCGGTGGTAGAGGTGATTGATGGTACTCCCTTGTCCTCTGGTCCGGTGTGTCAACATTCCGATCCTCTATGGCTATCAGTGGAAGGGCATCTAGAACGGATCTCATTTGATGTAATCAAGTCTCCTTCTTTTCCGGTGGTACTCGGTCTACCTTGGCTACTCTATCACGACCCTCAAGTCAATTGGACTTCCAGAACCCTAGTCTTTTCCACTTCCCGTTGTCCTCGGGATTGTCGTCTTCTAGAATCCTTTCCAACAGCCTTGGGGTCTCCAGCTCTTACGACTACCTTTGATTGTCTATGTGTCACTCAGTCTGTACCGCAGGAATATGTTGAATTCCTTAAAGTGTTTTCGGAACCAGAGAGCATACCGCTACCACCTCACAGGCAGTTTGACTGCTCCATTGACATTCTACCTGATGCAGTTATTCCCCATGGCAAAGTCTACTCCTTAACGCAAACTGAAAAGAAGGTTCTACATGAATACATCCAGGAGTGTCTCAGTAAGGGCTACATTACACCGTCTAAATCCCCTGCGGGTTTTCCACTGTTCTTTGTCAAGAAGAAGGAGGGCACTTTGCGCCCTTGTATCGATTACCGGCAATTGAACGAGATCACCTGCAAGGACAGGTACCCCCTACCTCTCATCAGGAACATCATTGAGTCTCTAAGATCTGCCCGGATTTTCACCAAGTTGGATTTGAGAGGGGCCTACCACTTGGTGAGAATAAAGGAGGGTGATGAGTGGAAGACGGCCTTCAAGACTCCCTTTGGACACTATGAGTATAGGGTAATGCCCTTTGGACTTTGCAACGCTCCAGCCGTCTTCCAGCGATTCATGGATGTCGTCTTTTCGGATCTTGTTGGAGTTTCAGTGTGGGTATACTTGGACGATATATTGGTTTTTTCCTCTACCCGCATGGATCATGTCACGCACGTTCAGGAAGTGCTACGAAGACTAGCCGCCAACCATCTGTACGCCAAGGTTGAAAAATGTCAGTTTCATCAGGAAAGCTTAGAGTTTCTTGGCTATGTTATCAACAGCACTGGAGTACGGATGGACCCCACGAAGTTACGGGCCATACAGGAATGGAAACAGCCCCATGACATAAAATCGCTACAACGATTCCTAGGCTTCGCAAACTTCTATCGACGCTTCATTTCTAATTTCTCTCATCTTACCACCGTGCTAACTCGCCTGACTAGCAATAAGGTTCCCTTTTTCTGGGATTCTCTAGCTGAAGCGGCTTTTCGAGATTTGAAGGAATCCTTTACTACGGCTCCAATACTAAAACATCCAGATGATGAGAGACCGTTTGTAGTGGAAACCGATGCTTCAGACTTTGCAATTGGTGCGGTCCTATTACAGCATGATTCGGACACAGAGATGGAACATCCTGTGGCATATTTCTCACGGAAGCTAACACCCAGCGAAAGAAACTACGCTGTCATCGAGAAGGAACTTCTAGCAATAAAAGCAGCCTTCGAGGAATGGCGCCATCACTTGCTGGGAGGTAGATATTCAGTGGAAGTGCGCACAGATCACCGTAATCTTCAATTTCTACGTTCCCTGCAATGCAGAACCTCCCGGCATGCTCGTTGGGCCTTTTTCTTCTCTCAGTTTGATTTTGTGGTGACATACATACCCTGTTCACAGAATATAAAGGCTGACGCCCTGTCTCGTTCTTTGGAGAAAGACATCGAAAGCGCCAAGAGCCCAGAACCCTTGATTGCCTCGAAGCACTTTTTGTCGATGCTGACACCTTGGCTCCATCAACTACAAGATGCCACCCAGACGGATCCCTCCAGGTCTAAGATATTGCAACTTGCTGATGTCAGTGAACGTAACGGTTGTTTGTTCTTTAAGGATCGCCTGTATGTTCCCACGTGGGACCTCCAGAGGATTGTCCTACAAAATAATCACGACTCCGTTGTTTGCGGTCATCGTGGGGTCAAAACCACTCAAGAACTGGTTGCACGGCAATTTTGGTGGCCCGGATGGGCCAAGCTGGTCAAACAATACGTGGATTCCTGTCCGGTATGCGCTCAAACCAAGATACCTCGCAAGAAACCTCTTGGTCTTCTACAACCCACACCTGCACCGCCTTACCCATGGCATACTATAGCCACGGACTTTATAGTCGAACTACCACTCTCGGGTGGGCATACGTGCATCATGGTGGTGGTAGACTGTTTCTCCAAGTTGGCTCATTTCGTTCCCTTTCCTAAACTACCCTCTGCCTCTCAGATGGCGCAACGTTTCCTCCATGAAATATACCGTCTTCACGGCCTTCCTGAGAAGATATTGTCGGATCGTGGCTCTCAGTATATTTCTTCTTTTTGGGATCAATTGTGTCGTCATTTGAATATCCAGCGAGCTTTGAGTTCCGGTTATCATCCCCAAACCAACGGGCAAAACGAGCGGACTAATCAAACCCTAGAGCAGTACCTACGATGCTACGCAAATGCCACTCAAGACAACTGGTCGGGTTGGTTGGACACCGCTGAAGTGGCTTACAACAATGCTGTTCATTCTGCTACAGGACTCAGCCCTTTTTTTTGTTCTGTCGGTTTGCATCCCAAGTTGCTTCCTGTTCGTCCTACACTCCCCAGTGCGGTTCCGTCGGCTGATGCCATGGTGTCTCTCATCCACAACCAGCATCGTCTAGCGGCCAGTACCCTGGCGGTGGCACAAGCACGCATGAAGGACCAGGCCGATAAACGGCGGAGGCCTGAGCCCGATCTTCGGGTGGGGGATAGGGTATGGCTCTCTTCCAAGAACTTACCAGTTCGCAATCTGCCCGTGAAACTGGCTCCCCGCTTTTTTGGCCCATTTTGCATCATTGGGCGGATTTCTCCTGTTGCCTTTCGTTTGTCTCTGCCGCCTTCTTGGCGGATTCATCCTGTCTTTCACGTTTCGCTCCTGAAACCCTGTATTCCTGATGTTTTGGGGCGTCCCTGTTCCCGTCCTGCCCCGGTCTTGGTTAGGGGTGTTCCTGAGTTTGAGGTACAGGAGATTTGTGATTCCCGGATCAGGCGCGGGGTGCTACAATTTCTGGTCGGTTGGAAGGGCTATTCGGCTTGTGACCGCACTTGGGAACCTCGTTCCTCTGTGCATGCCCCACGCTTGGTTCGGGACTTCTACCTCCGATATCCCTGGAAGCCTGGTGCCCCTGGGTTGCCCGGGAGGGGGTATGGTGTCACGCTACGCTCGCGCGCGCCACTTACCTGTTCTGGGGTCCCGGTTCTTCGGCCACGAGGGTCTCCCTCGTGGAGACTGTATCCGCGCTGGCGTCTTCCCTCGCGACGCCCCGCGGTCCGGGTCGGCTCCATGGGCGCGGCCATCTTGAATGTTCTGCGCATGCGCGGATCGTCAGTATCCGACGTTCCGCGCATGCGCAGTAGCGGGTGCTTGCGTTCCAAGCCTCGTCTTGGCCCGGAACTTTAAAGAGGCTCCGTACGCACGGAGACTTGCGTCTCAACGTGATTCTTCCGTGTGTACGCTGCTGGAGCCTTGCTTGTCTCTGCCTCCAGTTCCCTTCCTGATTGTGCTTACCTGCCTAGCCTGCTTCTCAGTATTCTTCTTGGGTCCCCAGTCCCAGTCCTTCCTGCCTACTGCCCTTCCTCTACCCCTTGCCTGCCCCCTGATTCTATTACTGGGGTTCTAGCTGGCCTGTCTGGGTCTTCCTTCCCCTGCTCCCTCTTCTTGGAGTTTTCTTCCCTGGGTGGGCTGTTCTTCCTGCCTCCTTCTGCCTGTGCTGTGCCCTGCCGGTATCTGTGCTCTACCTTCCGGAGGAGTTCTGAAGACTCGCTTTTGGATCTGCTTACTGGACTCTGCTTGGCCTTCTCTGTCAGTGGTAACACTGTCTCAACGTCACGCTAATACAGAGAAGGACCCCTCGTGGCGTTGGGAGCTGATTCAGTCCCATCCTCTCGTTAATCGTCAGGAGGGGGTTGGGTCGGTTCCTAGCGTTGCACTTTCCTCGGCTGTGATTCATCGACATACTGGCAGCCTCAACTCAGCGCTCTCCAGTAAAGAAAGGTAATTTAAGCTCTCGTGACGCATCTTATAACAGTGAGGAGGTAGTCTCCACATTAGAGGAACCCCTAAGAGAAGATGAGATTAGAAGCGCAATAGAACCGCTTGGGAATGTGAATAAGCCTGGTGGCGACAGCCTCCCAGACTAATTTTATTTTATAAGACATATGCTGAGCTACTGGTTTCTCGACTGACAACTTTATGATTGGGCCTTTCAGGAGGGGAGGCTCCCGGCAACTATGAGGGAAGCCATCATTGCAGTACTGCTTAAATCAGGCAGGGTCGTTGACGGACACCAAAATACTAGGTAAGGTGCTGGCGGCCAGGCTCGTCTGGTCCATCAAGACCAATGCAGATTTGTATGGGTTAGAAGTATAACTATGAACCTGAGGAAGCTCCAATACATTATCAAAAAGGTTCAAGGGTTGCTGGAGGAATTGGTGATTGTCTCCCTGGACGCGGTCAAGTCCTTTGACTCCGTTAACTGGGAGTGGCTATTCCGAGTCCTGGAGAGGAATGGGGTGGGGTGCCCAAATATGCTGAAGTAGATCCGGCTGCTGTACCAGGAACCTTTGGCGCGGGTGGAAACAGGTAAGGGACTCATGCAGCTGACAATTGGGGATGAGAAGAAGTCAGGGCTGCCTGCTGTCACCCATTTTATTCGCCCTAGCACTGGAGCCTATGGCAGAGATATTCCGGGCTCACTTATACACCGATGACGTCCTGTTCTACGTGAATAGTCCCAGGGTACATATCCCCTACATTATGGAGGTGCTGCAGAGTATGGAGGTTTTCACAGGATTTTAAGTGAATGTGGAGAAATCATTGGGGTTTCCGCTGGGCTCACTGAGAAGTAGGGCATTGCAGGACCTGCCGGAGTTCAGGCTGCGCTGAGAGGAGGAGTACTTCCATTATTTGGGTGTCCAGATACACCACTCCACTGCAGATACCTTCCAGTATAATGTTGGAAGAGCACTCGCATGGATAGACAACAAGATTGCATTCTGGAACAGACTGTCTCTGTCCCTAATGTGGAAAATAGCCATCTGTAAGATGCTGATACTCACCAGACTGCTTTACTTGTTTGCGAATATCCCTTACATGGCCAGGGCTCCCTTCTTTAAGCTACTAGACAATACAATTGCAGACTTAGTATGGAGAGGGAAATGGCATAGGGCGTCATTGACCACATTATGCAGGAGGCATCGGGAATGGAAGCTGGGCCTCCCGGACTTCAAGTTAAACTTCTTGGGGGCCCAATTGCAACATGCCACCAGGTGGGAGGCAGGCAAGGGGGGGGGGTGGACTGGCAGCTGCTGGGGGACCCAAATAGACACTATACAGGGATGGAGAAGCTATAGCGGGAAACAAGGGAGTCTGAAGGGTCCTGCCTGAGCAAGGTGGTGAGGCAGGCATGGAAAAGGGCAGGCACCAGGCTATGATTAGGAGATGGCTACAGCCCAAGGCATACCCTTGAGGGCCGATGCCAGGGTGGCGGGGATTGCACAGGATATAGGGGATGTGAAGTGTACACAAGGAGGGTGCCGGGTGACTTCTTTGAGGCAGGAACACTAATGCCATTCGATACAAGGGCAGGGAAGTTTCAGATGCCCAAGAGGCAATTCCTAAACTATGCCAGACTAACGAGCATCCTCACAAGTAAGGTTGCAGTGTGATTCTACACTCTCTTTTCACCATTGGGAATGATAGGCACACTATAGCTAGGCTGTACATGGCACTACATGACAGTGGCCCCCACCAGAGCTCAAAGTTCAAAACAAATGGGAGCGGGACACGGAGGTAGCTTTTGAGTAGTCGGACTGGGAGAAAATATGCATGCAAATTAGCAAGGTATCCCGAAATGAGTGCTTTAAGTTGATCCAATTTAACTTCCTACATAGGGTCTATATGATCCTGCAGAAATTACATATGATGCACCCAGACCATCCGCATCACTGCCCCAGGTGTAAACAAGACTCAGCTAGTTACTGGCACATGGTGTGGATGTGCCTGATAATACAAGAATATTGGCCAGAGGTGGTAGCCCTAGTGGGAGGTCAGCTAGACTCCCCCCCCACCCCCTCCCCAAGATATGCCTACTGTGGGCGGGAGCCTGGGAAATCAGAGGAAAAAGAAGGTTGCTTTCTTGGTGCCGCTGGCGAAACTGAGGTTTGCAATTGCATAGAGAAGTCCACAGGGCCCCGTGCTCACGCAACGATGGGTAGCCGCAGATCAGAGTTTAGTGCAAGAGCTAGGAAGGAGAGACGGGAGCGAGAACAAGGGATTTGAATGAAATATGCTTCTGAATGATTTGCAAATCTCCCCATATGATCTATGCCCCCTGAAGAAAAGGTTGCATGCTCGCATTAGGGAGGGGAAGGAAACAATGAACAAGACCGCCAGCTGCTAAGAGGCACGAACTGGAAGACAATGCGCAGGTAGTTTCATGAATCAACTTCCAGGGCACCAGTGGTCCAGGGAGGAATATTGGTTCCTAAACCATCAATCGGCCCCACGGATCCGAACAGATTGGAAACACAAGCAAATTATAAACATCCATGTCCAATTTTGGCAACGTGGATGGATCGGAAGGCTCATCTCCACAAGGTCGTGGATTGTTGGTTAGTTCCAACAGCGAAAATACAATTATTACCCAATGATGAAAGGGACTGTGCAGTCAAGGTTGTACAAAAATATCTAATTTATTATTATCACAACCGACAGTTCTAACACACTACAAAATGCAACCCACCCTTTAAAGGAATGCAGAGGACAATTTCAAGAAGGAAAAGGGATGCACTCTGGATACTGACAGGAGGGTAATATGTATAGTACTTAATCACAATAGCTCAAGCATACTTTGTGTCAACACAAAGGGAGCAATTGGTTGCAAAATGCCACTAAGGGCCTTTGGAGAAGGACAGGGGGACAGAACCACAATTTACCTTGTGCTCTAGATGTTTTTGGTGCTCGAAAGAGTTGAGTCAGATTTGGGGTGCTTTGCAGCTTCTGCAGGAGACAGCTGTGGGTATGAGGCAGCAGGCAGTTCAGCGAGTGAAATGGACGGATGACCTGCAGGCTGGCCAACACGGCAGCTCAGGGTCAGGGATCGTTAGCGACTGCGGCGTAACAGTCAGCGGTGTAGTCTGTTGCAATTCGAGGGGTTCGACAGGCTCAGAAATGTCCTTTAAGGCAGACATCGGTAGATGCCTGTTGATGCACTCCTCCTAGCTTCTTCACAGGGCTTGTTCTTAAAGGCGGACAGCCCAAAGCTGAGGAGAGTGTTGCATGCAGCTGCCTTGTCCTTGGTTTGGTTCAGAGACCCTCTGGCACTTCCCACCTAGGAAATTTGATGCAGAGCCTAGCAGGGCACACTGTGTGCTGGGTGGATACTTGTTCTGGAGCTGCTAGAGAGTTATCTGGATTCAGTATCTTCCTCGGTTCCCTGGGAGATGTCTAGGGGAGGGATCTTGCATCCCTCATGGATGTCCTGGCCTTCCTTTACTGGCAGAAGATGTAAGTTAAACCCTACCTTCAGCCAGATTCCAATGCCGAGTTCTTCTTGTTACTCCATGTGAAGTCTTCAGATTATCTGCTCAAAAGAGGGGCTCGACCCCCTTTTAAAGACAAATGGACCACAGGGATTGGTGTAGGTTACGCCTACCTTAATGAACCAATCCTGGATCCACACTAACAATCTCCTGTATGCATGAGGTCCTAACCAGGGTGCTTTGCAACGGAAAAGGTAATGGGGTAAAAAGTTCCACACTTCTTCCTGTCTATTGTGGATCAAAGGGTCTCTCTGGTCAATGGAGCTGTCTGTGGTTCCCGATTAAAGCAGCAGGTTTCCCTTGAAGCTGCGGCTGGACCAGACTTTCTGGCGCTGTCAATCCACATACTTGTACCTTCTAAATGGGGTTCCCTTGCAAGGATAACTATCTTAATACACACAGTCCCAGACATGACATTTCACTGTTCATTGATACCAAGCATGGGAGCTGGCTTCGGGTTGACAGAGTGCATATCAAAGGTTGTTGGGGTTTCCTGTCTCCTTTATTAACTTCTGCAGCCAGGCCCCATGTGAACCTGTTTGAAGTACACTCTATTTGTATGTTAACGATGCTTAATCGCCGCCACCAGCTGCAGGGCTCACAAAAGGACAGGGTGGATCCATGGAGCCTTTGTTAGTTAATTAGGCTAGCCATGGCAGGAGGAAGGTTTGGCTCTCCGCTTTCTGAGATGCATCATGTACTCCACCTGTCGGATCCCAACTAAATATGACGGGATGGACTGCGCCTGTAGGCTGCGTTTACAGGGGTATATATGTATGTCATGCAGTGAGAATAGGAAATGTGTGCGCCTTAGCCCCACACATTTTCCGGAGGTTGATCTACAATCATTCAATTTCATATACAATTTCAAAAAAGCCCAGGCGAGCGCACACTCACTGTGCAGATGGTCGAAATCCTCACACCCCCGAGATGGGCCTCAGCTACCAGTTTTCTTACAAGTCGGACAGAATAGGACCATCCTAGTCACCAGAGATGTGCAGTATACCTGGCAAGTTAAATAGTCTGTCTTGTGCATTATATCAAAGGGCAACTCTGAAGAACCTAAGGTCCTCTGAGCAAGCGCTTCCCCAAACATTAGCAAGTCCTTGACGCTTGACCCTGGGCACCGTTTTCACACAGGTAAACTACAGTAGCTTTTTTTGTAAAATCCTAGGTATTTGCAGTGGAGATAAATACTAACGGTGAGGAATCCTTCTAATTCTTAAGGTGCACCTGTTTTCACAAGGATTACACATTTATTAAAAATAGAGGATGGAAGTGGTTTATTTTCCCATAAAGCTTGGGTATTGGTGTGTGCACTGCACTTGCTACTTAAGCATGTAACCAGTCGGCATGCATACTTGTAGAACTGAAACACATTTTAACGTGGTTTAACTTAAATGCACATTAAAAGCAAAAAAATGTTTACGTTCACTACCTTTTTCCATGAACGTGTTCAAACTAATTCGAAAATCAGTGTTTTAAAGTGAGCCTCTTGGAGAATACATGTGTATTTTACAGCAACAACTGCTACTGTTTACATTAAAGCTGTTAGTCATAGGAGATGTACTTGACAGCCAGACAGCTGTGTTCCCCTTACTAATGCGACAACGGGGCTGCTTTTAGGAGTCTGCAGAGCCCGTAGGAAGGTGGGGGTGTGTGTCTTCACTGCTATAAGAGATGACAGAGGGAGCATTAACGCCGCTAAACACTAACAAGCCCAACTAGTTCAGCAAAGGCGCACACAACAAGGTAACAATTCAGTAACATTGCTGCTCTCCCCCAGGGAACCAGTACAGCAGCTTGCATTGGGAGAAGCCATAAACGCTGCCATGGTAGAGCTGTGTTTGAAGATTATTGTCTCCTCTTCTGGGATATCAGGCTACTCCCCAGAGACGATGCTCCAACTTCTATCAGTGTCTACCTTCGAGTGCCTGTCAGAGGCCTGAAAACCGGGGAGACTCCAGACTGCTTCTGGTGCGGGGGAGAAGAATGGAAGGGATCTCCCCCACTAGGTTGGCAAGGCTGGTAGGTCTGTATGACACTTGACGGGCAGGTTGATATCTTTTCAGCCTTCTGCCCCTCTGGTCTACCGCTGCGCTGAGAATTACCAGTCAACAAGGTGGAAGGCCAGTTATTAGTCAGGACAGAAGAGTGAGAGCTCAGGACTTCGCAACCCCGGTTTAACCCAATGCCTCTCTTATTGGCTGGGCATGCTGAGGGGAGGTAACTGCCCTGTGCCCGGGCCCTTCCGGTATCCGATCCCTCGAGTCATCCGATTGTCCCCCTTCCCCTCTGGAGAAGGTAGCCAGCAAGTGAGGAGGGGGGCCGTTTGGGGTATATTTACCCCTGCAGATCCCAGGCCAGACTTGGTTCGTTCTGGTGTTCAGAGCCAGAGTAGGAAGCGGGCATCTCTTAGGAACTGCTCTATGTAGCGCCGGCCATGTCAGTCTAAGTCTAACTCTATTTTCCACTCTGCAAAGGTTAGTTAATTTGAGGGCTGGCGTGCCCATTGTATTGTTTGCAGAGTGTCCTCAGTACCCCGAGGGTCGTACTTTGTATTGGAATGCCACTGCTCAAAGCTGTCCTTCAAACCGCTTATGTAACTTATACATAATCAGCATTTTTATAAGCCCTGCCTCTACGTCCTTTCGAAAGTTGTATGCGTTTCTCTACAAAGGTTTCCAGGTGCTGCCCTGAGGACTGGTATGTTTTTATTATGATCTTTTTTTGTAGTGCAAACCTAGCTCGGAAACAATGTAGTGGTGTAGTGCAAACATTGGGAGCGAGAATTTAACAAGTCTCAGTAAAAATTATGTCACAGATGGCCCGACAATCACTCCACAATCACTCCCAGGCTCAGCAGTGGTTTAAAGGTTTTTACTGAAGAACGTGTGGTCCTACGGCCGCCCCGCTCTGGTCTAGTTGCGAACCTCCACCCTAACCCAGGTGTCCCTGCTCCCGGGTTAGCGTCTGCTGAAGGTGTACATCCTGCTGTCTAAGTCGCTATTCGGCTGAAAGTGATATCCTAAAGGCTGAACGCCTTCTCGCGCAAGACTCCCTCAGGGACTTCCTAACTTTCGCCATGCTATCCAACTGTTGGTTGTCCAATGGGGAGTTGGGATATTATCTTGCAAGAGTACTAGTTGATTCAGACCCCATTCTGCCAGGCTCTCTCTTAACTGACCCTTTTCTACTCTCCCTATTCCTCCACTCCACCTAGATCCTCCCACCACTAGTCTGTCCCTCCTAGGTCTCGTCTCCACCCTTTGTCGTCCCCCCTTCGCGCTACTTTTCCCTCCTCAATACTACTCTACACAGTCACCCTCCTTTCACCCAGTATTAATTCACTTCACAATCACTCCTTGCACTAGCTTATCTAAATACTCACCACATAAACAGACACTCGCGCTGCATTGACACTTTCATGAACTAGCCAATACCTCACACCTGCTCCATAATTTGCCTCCAGAATCCAGCGCACCTTACTTCCTCCTGCTGGTCCCTTGATCGTCCTCTACCTATTAGTTCATCCGAAAAACTGACACTTTCTGGTTCCGGTTCCCTGATTGTGTCCCCCTTTCCTGACCCAGATTGGGTCCCTTTCCTTAAACATTATGACCCTAGCTTACCAAGTTGGGGTATGTGTGTAATGCGGAGAGAATATTTAGTGGGTTAAGCTCTGCCCACTTTTTGAGCATGGTCTTGCAGCGTACCAGAGATGGTGGCTCGTTAAGGCCAGTGTCCATGTTCGTGTTCCGGGACCCTGCTCCGTGGAGTCGCCCGGTTAGTCTAGCGGGGTGGGGGGGCGAGTTTTCCTCCCCGGACATTACATGGGGCATATGGGCCGTTGTGCGTGCTTGCCTGTGCTGTTCAGATATGCGGCTTCTCACTCTCTGTCGTTTCCCGCTGGTGTCTCTGCTGTCCTTTAGTAGTAGTAGCTCTGTTTCTCTCCTGTTCGGCATCTCTCTTTCTCTGCACGGACAAACTCTGCAGCGGTCAGGCGGATTTCTCTTACTTTTCACACTGATGTGGGAGCGCAGAAATTATTAGAAAAACGCTGGCAAGTATCTGGGAAACAAGACAAGACTGGCGATAACAGTGGTCTGCATGAAAACATACTAGGCAAAAGTGGGGCAGGAATTGGGACCCTCTCACTACTCTTTGCCTAAGGGGAAAACTGGCTCTGGATTTAACCCTGCCTGTACCTTCCTCTGTATGTGGAGAAGGGCCCCCAGCCCCCTTTAGCAAGGCCAAGGATGTGGCCTTGTCATACACCTCCACCCTTTCCATCGAGTCGGGAAAGAGTTTCAGAGGACCGGAGTGTAGAATGAGAAGGACTGCTCCCTAGTGCCCTCCTTGCATGCCTGTTTAGTTTTCAGTCTGGTATTCGTCTGTGTGATGAAAGGTGCCGCCTGATGTTTTCATTTTAGCCGTCAGGTAGGGGGTCGTACCGGCAGTGGTTTCCTTATGGGTGAGGCACTCGGTTTTGTTCAAAATAATCATTGGGATGGGGAGCCAGTGCAATTCTCACAAGACGGGGGTGATGTGGTAAAATCACCTAGAGCCGATAAAGAAGCGAGCCGCACTGTGGTGGGACAGCTTAAAGGAGAGCCAGGTGCGCTTCTGGGAGTCCTGAGGGGAGGACGTTACTCTGTCGCTATGGGAGATCACTAGGGCCTAGACCACTGCTCAGAAGTCCTGTTTCGGGAGAAAGGGCTTGACTTTGCAGAGCAGAGAGTTCTGAAACCAAGCTGTTTGAATCTTTATGGCAATTTGTTGGAAGCATAGATTGCGATCCACAATAAAGCCTAGGGACTTTGCTGAGTGGATGAGGTGAGCAAAATGTATCTGGCCAACTTTGAGTAGGTTCCTGCATGTAAGGGTGGCTGAGGAATACACATTTGGCCTTGATGGGGTTAATGAGCAAAAGCAAAGGATAATAGGTTGACTACCTCTACCGTAAATCCCTGAGAAACACAGGGTTAAATCCAAGCTAATCTCGTACAATTTTAAAATTACTTATACCACACGCAATATTCATTGAAACATTGATTTTATTGTTGGAGCATTTTATGCCCAGAGTAAAAAAGGATCGCAGGGGCCTATGTAAATAAAAAACAAAAAAACTGTGCTATTCACTTACACTCTGACTGTCTATCTTAACACCACACCTTTCATGATGGTCAAATACATAGAGAAATGAAAGAACGGGAAAGCCAGTTTGTAATACTGTAAACATAGACATATATACTCAAACAGAGGGATCAGGCATCTTTTATCCTACCAACAATAATGTGTACCTCATAGGTTTAACAGGAGTGGTTGATCATTCGTGTGATCCTATACTTCATTTACTAACCACTCTATTTTGTTTGGCCACGTCGATGTAGGGCAAAAGGGGTTACTTTGTACACACCAAATACCCTACAGTAAATTGTTGCAGTTAGATAGGAAACAAAGGTGTACAAGGTTCCTATTGGCAAGTCGACATATGTTTCGGCCTTTCTGACTCATACGATGCACTCTCTGGGTGCCGTTGGTTCTGATGGTGTTAATGGTCGTCTTCAGGACGTAACTATCTAGTATTTTCAGTATTTAATACTTTCCCATTGGTTTGTTATCTGTATTTAACCATTTCTTCGAGACGTTGTAGGTCACTTTATAAGTATTTTCATCTGGCTCCTTGACGGATGCCAAGCGTACAGTGTATGTTCATTCACAGTATCTTTTTGTGTTTTCGTGTCACATTGGAATTGGAAAAGGGCACTCCACATGGTGTTACTCAAGATGGTGCTGAGTTCAAAGTAGTGGCGATTCCATCGGCAGTGGGATAGTTCCTCTGCTCTTCCTCTTGTAGTTTTCTTGGTCGGATGTAGAGGTTAAACTATCTCAGTATGTGGACAATACTTGATGGGGTTAAGCCGTAAATAAGCACTTGTCAAAGGGGCACTTGTCATCCATGTTTGTTTTGAGCATAAGGGAAACGGGAAATTATGTGCAAAGCGGGCATAATGTAAACTGGCAATGCCCTCATGATACAAATGAAAACAGAGTATAAAGTAAACTAGCTGGATGAAGGTGCTAGCTGGGTATAGATAAATGATAAAGTAACATTCATGATAATATTTGGAGATAGATGGCATTGCTATTTCGCCTATTTGACTGAAAGTGCTTCTTGGTCTTGTGTCTTTCTTAGGGTCAGTAACTATGTTTCGGGAAGGTGCCCCGGGAAAACAAGCGATGGGAACAATCCAACAGCCTTGCTGAGGGCTGAATATGTTATGGATCATGCTGGGAGGTCTCTGTCTTTTTGGAATGGTAATTAGTAAGGGTGGTAGACGCCATATTGTCCTCCATATGGAAGGGTCCTGGGGCTTTAAGGAGAGTCCATTGACTGCAATGAAGTATGTATTAGCGCAACCTCCAAGGAATACCTCCTCGATTCGCGATGGCTGCCAAGGGGCAGTAGGTGGCAACGGCTAAGTACGGTGCGGTGTGTTGCGAGCTCCCACACCAAACACCATCTGCTGACATTTACACGGAAGACCAACAGCCGTTGCGAGGGAATAATAGTTCGTCAAAGTGGACAGAAACACTGCTAGTCTGAGTGTAAATGCCTTCGATGCAGAAACACAGAACCCTAAGCAAGTGGACCTTTCAAGAAAAATGCATGGCAAACACAGCAAGCTTGTTGCTTCAATAAGCTACTTCTCTGGAAGGAGTCACTCTTGTGGGCCAACAGCGCCCAATCACCTTTTAAGGCGCCTTTTAGGCACCAGGACACTGCACAGTGCCAATACCTGCTATTCAGGTATGAAAAACGAGTCTATGCTAGTAAACCCCCAATAGTCTCCGCAGTGGGCAATCTAGGAAGTTCTCACGATTGTACAGTCTTAAATCTTAACGAACAAAGACGGTCAAAACCACCAGCTACTGCACAAGAGCGAACTCCCGACGCTTCCCACTCGGGAATGGCAGGTGGACCCTCAGCCCCCAAGGGAAATCGGTAACACAGCCCAACAGCGTCTCCTTTCCAGAACACCTCTGCCATATCAGGTGCTGCCATGGGTGGCAACGGGCACGTGAGCCACTGTGTGGCGTAGCTATTAGCAAGGGCAGCAGTTCATAATATGTTTCTCTAGGAGAAAAAAAAGGCTCCGACCAGTGCAATGAAGCGCCTCCATGGACAACTGTCTCAGGAAGGCATGCGGTGCTAAGCGAGGGCGCAGACAATAAGTGGCATAGACAGCTCCAGCTAAACAAGCCTTCATATGCAACCATGCGCTTTCTTACCAGAGTAGCTGCCTCTGTTGTCAATAGCGGAACTGCCGCTCCACTGAGAACGGAACCTATTCTTTTGGGAGTGTGCCCACTTACTGACATCACGCTTTAGCTCACCAGGCCTTAGCAGAGGAGAAATACCTCACAAAGATAGCCTCGCACTGAAAGGCCTGAACATTCTTCCATGGCCCTACGCAGACTGTACTCCTCAGTTCATGTATGGAAATACATATGTGCACCTGGTACGGGTGGTGCTTGCTGGGCACTCGCCTCAGATATGGAGCCACCTACAAAGTCCAAATCGCGTGGCAGGGGTACTCAGCCCTTCATCCTTGGGAGGTCAACAAACTGAGAACCATTGGATTGGGAATATTCAATAACGCCTATGATTACAACACTTAGAAGCTGGAGGAATCTGAAACAAAGCACTTTATCTGTGCAAATTATTATCTCTAAAAAGCGATCCTTTTACTCTTCGAGACCCCTCTTAGTACCGGGGGATGGCCCCCCCACAACGGAGCCCAGATCTCTGATGAAACATGGATTTCCTTTGTATTACCGTTTTAATTGAGTGCTTAACGAAACGGCGTTGCCATAAGCCTCCATTAATGAGTTTGAATGCTTACAGGACGAAATAGATGAAAAATGGATGCAGGCACACATCAAATAATGTTTTGTCCAATCTAGAACGGATGTCGATATGCATACGGGACCCAGGCTGCTCTCTCAAGAGGTGCTCGTTACTAATTGCGTTTTATTGACAGGCTTCTGCAGCTTTGCGCGCCACTTTAGCATACGCAGCCCTATAAGGTAGGAATATTGGCAATATTCACCGTTATGTCGTATTGTTATCAGAAGTACCAATTAATAATAATGTTGTTCTAGCACTAAAAGAGAAGCCCAGAAACATTTACAGAATGTCTACATTTTCGAAATGCTACTAAAAAGGTGTAACATTAAATGGGTTGCTCATGAAGCAATCATTACTATTAGTCTGAAAGAAAGGCCTGTCAGCTATGGGAAGAACACTGTCAAAGACTCCGAATTCCTGCCAGTAACACGGGAAGAGGGGTGAAGCTGAAACAAGCCAGGAACAGCCTGCTGTGGGATCAGGGGAGAGGGTTGCCGGCGAGGTGAGAGGGTCGGGATCAGGAGAGAGGGGTACTGACGAGAGTGGGGATCAGCTGAGAGGGGTGCTGGCGAGGGTGGGGATCAGCTGAGAGGGGCGCTGGGGAGGGTGGGGATCAGCTGAGAGGGGCGCTGGCGAGGGTGGGGATCAGCTGAGAGGGGCGCTGGCGAGGGTGGGGATCAGCTGAGAGGGGCGCTGGCGAGGGTGGGGATCAGCTGAGAGGGGCGCTGGCGAGGGTGGGGATCAGCTGAGAGGGGCGCCGGCGAGGGTGGGGATCAACTGAGGGGGGTGCCGGCGAGGATGTGGGTCAGGTGAGGTGAGAGGGGTGCCGGCGAGGGTCGGTATCAGGTGAAGGGGACTAGCGAGGAAATGGATCAGGGCAGGTTAGGGGTGCCTGCGATGGTGGCGATCAGGCGAGAGGGGTGCTGGCGAGGGTCGGTATCAGGAGAGAGGGGTGCTGGCGAGGGCAGGGATCAGGTTAGAGGGGTGCTGGCGAGGGCAGGGATCAGGTTAGAGGGGTGCTGGCGAGGGCAGGGATCAGGTTAGAGGGGTGCTGGCGAGGGCAGGGATCAGGTGAGAGGGGTGCTGGCGAGGACAGGGATCAGGTGAGAGGGGTGCTGCCGAGGATGTGGGCCAGGTGAGGTGAGAGGGGTGCCGGCGAGGGTCGGTATCAGGTGATGGGGACTAGCGAGGACAGGGATCAGGGCAGGTGAGGGGTGCCTGCGATGGTGGCGATCAGGTGAGAGGGGTGCCGGCGAGGGTCGGAATCAGGTGAGAGGGGTGCTGGCGAGGGCAGGGATCAGGTGAGAGGGGTGCTGGCGAGGGCAGGGATCAGGTGAGAGGGGTGCTGGCGAGGGCAGGGATCAGGTGAGAGGGGTGCTGGCGAGGGCAGGGATCAGGTGAGAGGGGTGCTGGCGAGGGCAGGGATCAGGTGAGAGGGGTGCTGGCGAGGGCAGGGATCAGGTTAGAGGGGTGCTGGCGAGGGCAGGGATCAGGTTAGAGGGGTGCTGGCGAGGGCAGGGATCAGGTGAGGGGGTGCTGGCGAGGGTCGGTATCAGGAGAGAGGGGTGCTGGCGAGGGCAGGGATCAGGTTAGAGGGGTGCTGGCGAGGGCAGGGATCAGGTGAGAGGGGTGCTGGCGAGGACAGGGATCAGGTGAGAGGGGTGCTGCCGAGGATGTGGGCCAGGTGAGGTGAGAGGGGTGCCGGCGAGGGTCGGTATCAGGTGATGGGGACTAGCGAGGACAGGGATCAGGGCAGGTGAGGGGTGCCTGCGATGGTGGCGATCAGGTGAGAGGGGTGCCGGCGAGGGTCGGAATCAGGTGAGAGGGGTGCTGGCGAGGGCAGGGATCAGGTGAGAGGGGTGCTGGCGAGGGCAGGAATCAGGTGAGAGGGGTGCTGGCGAGGGCAGGGATCAGGTGAGAGGGGTGCTGGCGAGGGCAGGGATCAGGTGAGAGGGGTGCTGGCGAGGGCAGGGATCAGGTGAGAGGGGTGCTGGCGAGGGTAGGGATCAGGTTAGAGGGGTGCTGGCGAGGGCAGGGATCAGGTGAGAGGGGTGCTGGCGAGGGCAGGGATCAGGTGAGAGGGGTGCTGGCGAGGGCAGGGATCAGGTGAGAGGGGTGCTGGCGAGGGCAGGGATCATGGCAGATGAGGGATGCCTGTGATTGTGGGTATCAGGTGAAAGGGGGTGGAGATCAGGTGAGAGGGGGGCTGGCGATGGTGGGGATCAGATGAGAGGGGTACTGCCGGTGGTTGGGATCAGGTGAGAGGGGTGCTGAGGGCGGGGATCAGGTAAAGGGGGGCTAGCGAGGATGGGGGTCTGGTGAGAGGGGTGCTGGCGAGGGCAGGGATCAGGGCAGATGAGGGATGCCTGCGACGGTGAAGATCAGGTGAGAGGGGTGCTGGGCCGGGTGCATAGAAAGGCGGTGAAGAATAAATTAACAGGGGGAAGCCCAGCCCATTTCCGGAGAAAGTCAATGGTAATTCGCCAGCCAAAAGGAGCATGGTCGCATCGAATCTGCCGATGCAATGAATCCAGAAAAGTGAAGGTGGAGTTCTTACACAGTTAGCTTCACATAGATTCTCCCCATAGCCTATATGACATGCTCCGCCAGATCAACGCTTGCCTCAGACACAAGCATGAAACCTCAGACAGTTTCAAATACTGGCATGACTGACTCAGCTCTTCATCCATCTGACGTCAATTCATTATTTTTTTGAACGAGTCTTAAGGTAAACTAAGTTGCTTTAAAGCACCAAATGCTAAAAGGGAGTGATTTGTGGGACTTGTGAATCACAGAATGTGAGGGTAAGACATCATAAGGCAGGGGAGGGAGGAGCGCAGTATACAATTGCAGAAGATAGCCCATTCATGCTATAAGGATCAAAATAAGTTACCCGTTATGTTGTTGAGATGACGTTTTCTACTCCCAGGGTCCTCTGAAGAGGGGATGGTAAGATGTGCTGCAGCAGAAAGTGGGATGGGATTGACTAGCTAGCAGCAATGCGAGGAAATGGATGTCACGGCATGGGGTGCGGTTTAGAGTGGGTTTGTAGAGTCCTCTTCCTCCTCCTCCACTCCTGGCCTGCCTGTGGCCTCCTCTCCTCCTCCCTTCTCTTCCTTTCCCATGTTGACCCCCGACAATGTTTCTAGACAAGTTCAATCTATGAAATTCTTGTCAAAACAGGTTCTTCCCTGTTCTTCCAGAACCATCAAGGACCACATTGACACCCTTGCTCCAGCCATGGCAGATTTCTGCAATCACTCATTTGACAATGAAATCTTCCCCCTCCCCCTTAAGCACTCCCTTGTGCAGACCCTCCTTATGAAGCCCACTGCCGATCCTTCCTCTCCAGCAAACTATCACCTGATCTCCATCACTCCTTTCCTGGGCAAATTCTTGGAAAAGCTGGCCATCTCCCAGCTCAAAAAATAATCCCTAGGCGCCCCTCTGCGATAACGAACATGGCCCATTGACCTGTTCTTTGGGAAGGTACCCACTTGAGAGTCCGCAGCCACACTTTAGCTCACTGTACCTTTCACAGATGGGAAATTTCCGGATCTACGTGAAATGACCGAATCCAAAAGTCAGAGTCCCAGAGGCCCAAAAGTCTTTCTTTGCTTGAAAACCATTCCACACACCTTTTTGTATTAGTTGTAAGGTTTGGCAATAGGTTTCTTAGTATGGGGCCTTTATATTTGACAACGCCACTAGGGCTGCCTTATTTTCATTTTGATAGTCGACCCTTGCTCCCATCTTAGGTTTAGACTAGGGTTTTTTTCCATCCGGCTTGCAGTTTAATAAACACCCTTGAAATGGGATAACTTGTCTGTCTTTACTGCTGCCACCATCCAATGTGTGTCTAGGTTTGGCACCTTCAAAGTCCTGCTATGCAAGAGACTCTTTGTAACAATTACATTTTGACTGTTGACTAACATTTTCCTTGTACTGTGGGAAACCAGAAGGTGTCTAGCCCACTAGTCCCCGGGGATCGGTCATCCAGGGGGCCAGGGGACGGCCATCGCTTTTGGATACATTTCCTGGGGGTGGACCAGTGCAGTAAGATCACCTGGGTGAGGAGTCTTCGAGAATGGGTGTGGGACACCAGATGGCGAGACGTGGTATCCCCTTCCCTTCCCTGTGACACCTTTGCCCCATCCTGCCAGGTGGGATAAGTAGATACTATAAACTCCCACCCCATTTTCCTACACAAATACATTCACAAGGACAGACCGCTCTGGGAGAAAACAGACTAACACCCGAGAAGTGTACCCGACATGTCCCAATACAATGGTCAGGTGAGGTCAGGCAATTACTTACCGACACTCACACCTGACTTCCATCAAGCTTCCCCACACGGATAAAAGGCGGAGCACGAAAGCATACTCTGAGCGAGGCAAAGTACACACGGAAAAAGCGGTTTCAAGATGGCAGCTGAATGAAAGAAGATGGATGGCAAAACAGAGGGAAGTTCTCTTGACCTTTCCAACAAGAAACCATTACTTTCAAGAGCTCTTGAGATCAGAAAGCATAAGACCAGAAAACCAGGCTAAAGAATCCTGTATTGTGTGTCGGAAATACCTCCGGGGGTCCTGTCGGGGGTCCTCCCGCATCACTGATCAAGGAGGGGAGAAGCAGCAGCTGCCATGGTACCATCCTTGGCTCCAAGAAAAAAGCAGCGTCAGTGACATCAACACAGCCGGAGAAATGGGGAGACTGATACAAGACCGGTCTGTTTTGAAGCCAAGGTTGCAAGAAACAACATTGTATGGCGAGCACTGGAATGAACAGGTTTAAACGTACTTGATAAAAGACGCAAGTAAAGTTGAACTGCTGATGAGTGTTTGAACTTTGAAAAGCAAGATACAATACTTTTGACAGAGTGGTCCAGCACTGCATGGATCATCAATTGAAGGTCTCTGTAAGGTATCGAGCTGAGAAGTGGCAAAAGTGAAAATTATAGGGTTGTATTAAAAAAAGAACAGATATTTGTAAATCGAAGTGGTCCATCGACGGGTCAGGCAAAATCCTGCGCACAGTCGAAAGTCTTCAATTTTGATACAGTAAAGAAAGTTTGGAAAATTAGAAATTTGGTCCGAGCCCAGCAGAGGGAGACCAATTGAAAGCTTTGTGCCAAAGTGGGTCTCAGCCCAGCCGAGGGGGACACAGGGTGAAGAGTGAATCACCACAGAAATTGTGCATATAAGAATCCTGAGGAGAAAGCAACTTTGAATGTTTGTCGCATCAGGCCCTCGGAAATAAGACACATTGAATGGCAAAGAGACTTTGGCACAGAAGGTCCCGATTCTGAGATTTTGAACTGCATCCTCGTGCTAGAAAAACGAGAGTATGTGCTAAGCTCGAGTGTGCCGCCTTGTCCCGTGCTGAAAACGTGGGGAAGGGAAGCCAACGGCTCAACTATCCCGACATATCATTTTGTGAACACTTTTCTTTTGTATAACATTGTTTCCCACACCATTTGTATTCAGAAGTAAGGATTGGCAATAGGTTTATTAGCACAGGTTCTTTTATTTTGACAAGATACCACTAGGACTGTGTTATTATTTGATGGTCGAAGCTTGGTCCCATCTTTAGATTTAGATAGCCGTTTTTCAAACCCAGCTAAAGTTCAATAAACGCCCTTGAACTGTGGTCACTTGTGTTTGTCTTACTGTTTGATACCATGCCTTCCTTACAGTACCCTGACTGCTTCTCAAGTCCACATACACCTACCTGGGAGGATGTTTTGGAGCAAATATTTTGTGTTTTGTAGACTTTTCAAATCTACTGTATAAAGAAAACCACGTTGAGGTGGCAATAGCTATAACTTTGTGGGTGTCCACCCTTTCCCTGATGGGAGAGGTCTGGTAGGCTGTGAGGACAAGGTGTCAATTCAAATGATACATTAAGGTCCCTTTGTTGGGTGACTATGCTGCAGTATGCATCATGCAGAGTCAATCCCTTAGGCCGGTATTGTTAGTGGTGTGGTTTGTTCTGATCTTGGGCGTCTGCCCTCCACGATGTTCGACCCATCTGGAGTGAGCACCTCTCCCTGTGTTCTCAACTGTTTCTGCATAAAACACGACATTACTTTGGACTGCCTTCAAGAAAAACTGTCCTGAGACTTGTCTGTCGTGAGCAATTTCAGTGTTTCAGCTGTGTTCGTTGCATTGAAAAAACAAGCATTGGGCAGCAAGAGATACCTTGTTGAATATTTAATCCAACTAAAATCTATAGAACATCAGATTATTTGATAAGTGTGGAGTCTTGAATAGAAAGAGAAAAGCCAGTAAACATTAGCCTAGAAGTATGCAGGAAAAAAAAAACAAGGAGGTGTTGCTTAATGTACGGGAGCCTGAGACCAGGAGAAGAAAGGAGCCACGTTTAGAGGTTTATTGGTAGCCTGCTCCCAGCAGGAGCCACACCCTCAACAGAGGAAGCAACTGTCTCTCTCACGGTCGCCTGCGCAGCGCGTCGCATGCCTATGCGCGACCGGCTGACCGAGGAACACAGCAGGCAGGCACATGCCTGCACGAGACAGCCTTATGGCTGGACGATGCCTGTACAATCTGTTACAATTGGGATCTCCTGGGGGAAATACAAGTTAACACACTTTGCTTCCACTCTCATAGAAAAAGGAAGGGAATCACAGCCAGGAAGGTCAAAAGTGAAACTGGCAAGGATATAGCTTCAACAAGAGGACAGCTATAGAGTCGCCAATGGATGCACACACACTGGATCGTTCTTTCTCCTCCCCAACAGGCATCCTCCTGCCTGGGACCCTTTATCACTTCTCCACATGTGCGTCCAGCACACCCTTAATAGCCTATCCTTTGAAAAATATCCATACTATTGTACCCTATCACTGTATCCCCCTCCTTTGCTACACAGTTAGGTAGGCACTATATACAACCAGGCACATCCATATAATGTATTAAACATAACTGAAGCAAACTGTTTTGTACTGCAGCATTTCCGTTTTTTTCTGCAAAAATGGGGGAAATCAATGCCACTTTACCCTGGAGCATTTGCTAAATTGAAACGTGGTCCCATCAGTCAGAACACATGTCAAGGTGCTCCAAAATAGCACATTAATTAGAATACCTAGCACATTAGACTCCCACATACACCATTTTAAACATGTGCAGGAACATGTTTGTAAATGATAACTTATTTAATAAGGTTGCTTAGCTCGCCTGTGATTCCCCAAGTCTGAACCAAATTCAGTAGCGGAGGGCCGTTGGCAACGACGAGAGACTAGTTGACTTCTTAAATGGCGCCCGGTTTGACCTTATAAGCGCCAGGTTGACTTGCAGACGCAGTTGTAGTTATCTGCGTTGGCCACTTTACTAGCCGTACGCAGGCGAGCTTTTTCCTTCAGGAGCTTTACCTCATCATGCTGGAGCATCAAAGATGAACATTAATACGCAGAAAGGAGCCGAAATAAAACATTCAGCATGAGGTAATTAGCGGATGCATTATTAATGCATAATCACTCTATTTTGGCATACAAAGGAGTGCCCCCATTATTGAAAGATATAATCACAGCTGCAATGATTCACAAACTGTTGATGAAGCAATCTTAGCAACAAGATGCGTTTTTCCTCCACCTCCGCTTTTGAAGCTCATTGGTAATTATATCGGTTAATACTTTCGACTGCTTTCTACAAAATACGCAGGTGTTCGTTTCAAGATGCTGCTCAAAGTGTCCCGGAGCTCAATTGCAAAGCACTGCCGCCTGTCTATTCGGAACCCGGAGTTCATTGTGGCGCCACTCCTTCGCACTCTACTTCCGCGCACAGCTCGAGTTCTTAATGAGCATGCGCACATCCTTCTCTGGGATTGTTAGGGGCGTTCTCCGTTGGATTATTATTGTCGTCACAGGAGGTCCGGTTTATGTGCTATGAAGGATGGTGATGCCACATGTTCTTTGCTTCGCCAATGGATTTGGGGAACTATTTGCTGCTAGTCGTTAGCAGGCTTTCTGCTCCAAGCTGGATTATCTGTACTTATATGTTATTTCCTACATTAAACTGCATGCAGCTGGATTATCTGCAAGCATATTCTGAACTACTATAAACTGCATGCAGCTGGATTATCTGCAAGTATATTCTGAACTGCTATAAACTGCATGCAGCTGGATTATCTGCAAGCATATTCTGAACTGCTATAAACTGCATGCAGCTGGATTATCTGCAAGCATATTCTGAACTGCTATAAACTGCATGCTGCTGGATTGTTTTAGTGCCACCTCTTTCCTGCTATAACCTATATATTCGCTAACCCTCTGCCTACTGTTTCTTCCTTACACATATGAACTACTTTTGGCTAATGCATGCTAGTTATGTTCCAAGTTGTCAAGTGCGGAATGCTGGCACTCTTCCCTTGTGTCACATAGGTGAGGGCACCAGTCCCAGAAGCAAGACTAAGTGGGCCGGGGATCGAGGAAGGGCGCGCTCTGCTCCGACCAGTGCTCCAGCAACCCAAAAGCGAGGAGAGGCACTTTTTTTTGCTATATCCCCAACTGGGGACATTTCAGGTCACACCCATCATTTAGGACACAGCTCCCTCCTCGAGTTCTCTCCCCACTTAAAGCACTGCCCAGAAGACACCTTTTCACTGGGTGAACAAACAAGGTGACCTGGGCGACAGTAAGTCCCTGGGGGAAAAACCAGAAGGAAAAATTGCTCGACACCGCAAGAAAGATACTGGCATCCAATGAGATGGTGTGCGAGGATCCTACAGGAAAAAAAACATGACCAAGTGAGGCAGGAGCCAGGAGAAGGGAAGGCAGGAAGAGGCAAGGAGACCAGCAGGGCAATCACTGTAGAAGACAGAAAGAGGCAGCAAGAAGAAGAGCAAGCCAGGCACTGGAGGAGGCAGGAGAGGAAGTGTGACGAATCAACTTCCAGGCCACCAGTGGTCCAGGGATGAATATCGGTTTCTAAACATTCAATCAGCCCCACACTTCTAGTACACCAGAAGGGTGTTGTAATTAGAGTGATGGTCTCATCTTGGTGTGCGTGCACGCGCGGTTCTAGGCAATGGAATGTTGAGTGAGGAATGACGTGCGGGTGCTCGGGGGTTGACAGTTGGAGATGGTGCCTGCCGGGTGGGGTGCTGCCAGCGTCTCTCCCATGTAACGGGCTTGACTTGTAAGCAATAAACCCTCATGAAATGAACTACGTGCTTACCTAATTGATTACCATCCCACGTTACTGCACTGGCGACGAGGATTGAGCTGCTGCGGAGGGGGCAGCAGAGAAGAAGGTGACACTGCCCTCCAGCTTGTTCATCCCACCCGGCGGGGCGCGAACCAGTGAAGCGGACTGTTGGTGGTCCGGGTCGCAGCCCAGTGTGGCGTTGTGAGCACTGTCATTGGGCCAGTTCGTGGGTTGTTCCCACCGTTAGTCCTGGCGTCCGACAGCAGGACTGAAGTAAGCAGTGAACATAAGTGGCTGGTTGGGGGACTCGGTGGTCTGTAGCGGGGGTGTCCAGTGCCCCTGGGTCCGGAACCGGAGAGTCCGAGACCAGTGAGAAGATCCGGTGGTCCGTAGCGGGGGTGTCCAGTGCCCCTGGGTCCGGAACCGGAGAGTCCGAGACCGGTGAGAAGATCCGGTGGTCCGTAGCGGGGGTGTCCAGTGCCCCTGGGTCCAGAACCAGAGAGTCTGAGACCGGTGAGAAGATCCAGTGTTCCGTAGCAGGGGTGTCCAGTGCCCCTGGGTCCGGAACCGGAGAGCCCGAGACCAGTGAGAGGATCCGGTGGTCCATAGCAGGAGTGTCCAGTGCCCCTGGGTCCGGAGCCAGAGAACCAAAGTCAGGAGTGCAGGCGGTGAGTCCAGAGCCCTGGGTGCCTACGGGGTTTTTGGCGCGGCGGCGGCCTAGTGAATTTTGGCCCTGCACATTCTTCTGTGGCAGAGTTAGGAGCCCCCCTGTTGGCTAGATGAGGCCTGTTATGGGGTTTGCTGCCGTTTTACGCCAGAGAGTGAGCAGAGGCGGTGAGCAGCAGAGCTTTTTGGTCATATGGTTGATTGTCCCTGCAGCCAGTGGGTGGCGACGTGGTGCGCGGCCGTTGGGAGGAGTTGAACCTTCGCTGTGCTCTTCCCGTTTCGTTTTGAGGGCGATTTAGTTTCCTGGTGCCTGGTGCTTCCCGCACCTGGGTGTTTTCATGGCTGAGCATATGAAGGAACTGCAAGACTGTGCGGGTCCGTCAAAGGAGCACATTGACATTGCTGCTCCGGTTTCCGGCAAGGAACTTTCGGATAATTGTTGCAAAGTAAATGACATGGAGCTTTCAGGGAGTCAGAATGAACAGAAAGATCCTCAGCTTGGCGTTGTCATGGAGGAGACTGCAGGTTTCCATCACACCTCGCATAAGAGTTGTTTAGAGCTGGACAGTGGCAGCAGGTACTTTGTGCAGCCAAAGAAGAAATGTGAACGTGGATGTGTGGATCTGAAGGATGCAACGATGGGGACTTCTGTGACAGATGATGTTGCTTTCTTGCCATCCTAAAGGGATTTGATCCGGATCTGCATGATTTCTACGTGAGAATAAAAGCCCTCACTTTGAGTGAGGATTAATTTTATTCGTGGTGTCGAGGCCAGGGTGAGTGTGTATGAGTGGTAGCGTTTATGGCCTCTGTTGTGTCTTTGTATTGGCCGTTTGGTGAGTATGTTGTGGATGTGTGCGTGTGTGGTGATACATGTAGGGGCCCTGTCATGTGTGCGATTTTTGCTTTAAATGCAATTTAACCACAATGTAGTTCCTGTTTTCTTTGCAGGGCGGGATAGGTCTTATGTACTTTGAAACTGTGAACTTTTCCTTTAAATGTGTTTTGCCTTATGTGTAATTACCGGTTTTCCTTGCAGGGTGCAGAAGGGTCGTATGGGCTTGTGAACTGTGAACTTTTCATTTTGATGCGTTTTGTTTTTCACAGAGGTTTTGGACATCCTGCGGTTTGGGGGTGTCAAAGCTTTCCATACAACGTTCGGGTCATGTGATTTTGAGTAATAAAAAGGCAGTTTCCTCGCATGGGGGATATACCGTTGTACAATCAGCTAATTCTATTGTGCAAGGTTGGGTTCTTTGTGTTTTTGCATAATACATGTTCATGAATGAATGGATATGAGCACGCAGTTTATTATGCATATAGTTGTGGATGAACTGTGATTGTACTGCCATATGAGTGGTATGGTCCCTTAGTCTTAATTCTTCTAAGGTTTTAGTCAGTGGGTTTCGTATGTGTAAGGGAACCCATGTATGTGTCCTGGTAGACGTGGGTGGCCTGGTGTGCCCATTCTTGGTGTTTTGCTGGCGCGCTAAGGGGGTCTATTTCAGGAGGTGCTGGGGTTTCACTGGCAGTGTTTTGGGTCACGGTGTGAGGTGTCGGTGGCAGTGGCCTGGGGCCACGGAGAATCGTGGTGTAGGTGACTGTGGCTTGGGGCCACAGAGATGTGAAATGTAGGAGGCAGTGGCTTGGTGCCACAGTTGTGTTGGTGACAGTGTCCTGGGGCCACTGTAAGAGGAGGTGTATCACGGGTAGTAGTGGTGGTGGCCAGGGGCCACATTGGTGACGGGGTGAGGTGTGTGTGAGAAGTTGGTATGTTTCCCAGTGGTTTTTACTTTGTCTTCGGTATCGCGGGTTGGTGTGCGTGTTGTGGGTCGCGGATGGCCGGTTGGGTCCAGTGGCCGGTGGTTTGTGCTCCAGCGTGGCAGGCTGGTGGTCCCGGGGGGCAGTCTGGGGCAGAAGGTGTTGTGTGCACGGATGGTTATTTGGTTAGGTGGATATTTGTGGATGAGTCAGCCGTGGCAGGCCTGAGTCCCGAGGGGCAGCTCGGGGTTTGGTGGCAGTGCTTCCTTTCTTGTTTTTGTTCTATAGGTTAGTTAGGTCCCTCATGTGTTGGTAGGGATTAGTAGACTGGGATTTGGTTTTGTGATCAGTGATTTGTGGGTTTTAACTTATTTGGATTTAGTTAGTGGGTGGTTATTGGTATCATCTTGTTTGTGGATAACACCTGGTTGGGGATACACAGTAGGGGCGGTTAGGCGCTCTGTTTTAATTGGTGTTTATTGCAATATTACCTAGTGGGTCTTTATGAGTGTAGGGCGTTAGACTTTGTCTTAGTCAGAAGGGGTGTATGGCATGGTGGCCATGTGTCATGCATCTTCGAATTGATTCCTCAATCAGATTATTGGGGGGAGAAGTGTTGTAATTAGAGTTGATGTTCTCATCTTGGTGTGAGTGCACGCGTGGTTCCAAGCAATGGAATGTTGAGTGAGGAATGACGTGCAGGTGCTCGGGGATTGACAGTTGGAGATGGTGCCTGACGGGTAGGAAGCTGCCAGTGTCTCTCCCATGTAACGGGCTTGACTTGTAAGCAATAAACCTACATGAAATGAACTATGTGCTTAACTGTTTGATTACCATCCCACGTTACTACAAAGGGATCCAAACAGATTGGAATAACAAGAACATTATAAACCTTCTTGTCCAATGTTGGTAATGTGGACAGAACAGCAGGCTTATCTCCGAAAGGTTGTGAATGGTTGTTTAGTTGCAACACAGCAAAAATCCAATTTTTACCCAATGATAAAAGGGACTGTCCAGTCAAGGTTGTATCAAAAATATCTATTTATATATATCACAACATACAGTTCTGGCAACTCTATGAAATACAACCCACTCTGTAAAAGAATGCAGAAGATAGACAGTTTCAAAGAAGGAAACAGGATGCACTCTGAATACCACAACAGTTTGGTTTCTTGGCTTCAGCACAAAGGGATAATGGGTCTTAATGTGTCTCTGGGGGCCTCTAGGGGGACAGAAACACAATATGCCTTTGGCTGTAGATGTTATTGGTGCTCAACAGGGTTGAGTTGGCTTCAGGGTGCTTTGCAGGTTTCTGAGAGTTTGAGACAGGTGTCAGCTGCGGGTATCAGGCGGCAAGATGTTTGGTGAGCAAATCTGGACGAACAGTGGTTCGCGTCTGGAATCATTGACTCAGTGCTGATCGGCAGTTCTGAAGCACTGGTCGAGACGTCTCGGATGTCTTTAAGCAACAGCGGCTTGACACCGGTGGTCAGCACTTCGGTCGGTTGACGATCGGAGAACTCGACTGGCTCGAAAGAACAGGTTATTTACTAACTGGTAAAGTTCTTTCGACTGGATGTTCCTCCAACGTATTCCACATCTTTGATATGTAATGTCTACAGCAGTGTACTTCAGAAAGATTTTCAGCAGAGGGCATCTTGCGTCGAGGATGTCGGGTCAATGTCCCTCAAAGGCCTCTGTCGAAAGATGGGAGAACCACCGTCTGACTCAAATTAAATTCATATACTACCTTAGGTAGAAAAGAAGGACGTACTTGCAGTACAACACTGTCATTCTAGAACACAGTCATTGGTGGCTTAGAGGAAAGTTCCTGCAATTCACTCACTCAGCAAGCGGAAGTAAGCGCAACCAAGAACACAGTCTTGAAGGATAATAATCTCAAAGGATAAGAGTGCAAAGGTTCAAACGGAGCACCCATGAGAAATGTCAAAACCAGATTTAAATCCCAAACCGGCCCCTGAAAAGGGGATGGTGGGAACTGATTAGTCTGTCCTTTGAGAAATCGAGAAATCAAAGGAATGTTAAAGTAAGCACATTCTTCAGACGAGCGCTTAAAGATAGACAGCGCCGCTACGTAACCCTTAATGGTACCCACTTGAAGCCCCCTGTGGGCCAATGAAAGTAAGAAAGACAAAACCATAGGAATGGAGCACTGAAAAGGATCAACATTGTGACCTCTGCACCAGTCACAGAACTTACGCCAATGGTACAGGGATTTTTTGCAAGTCGTTTGGCCGAAAGCAACACTTCCATCACGTCAGCCGAGAGGTCCCAATACTTATAACTCAACCTTTCAGATACCAAGCATGAAGGTTGACTCTTGACTTCTGGATTGAGAACCTGACCTCCCTCACGCAAGAGCAGATCCTCTCGGTAGGGAAGACGACGTGCAGGGCAGATGGACATTTCTAGAAGGTCCGGGGTACCACGCTTTCCTGGCCCAATCCGGAGCAATGAGGATTATGGGGGAACCGAACCTCCGTAACCTCCGCAACACTTGAGGAATGACGGGGACTGGAGGAAATGCGTACAGCAGCAGGAATGACCAATCCACTACGAACGCGTCACCTAAGGCTCCTCTCGGAAGAAATTCCCTTGAGCAGTATCTCTTGCACTTCCGGTTGACACTGGTGGCGAAGAGATCCACTTGTGGGGTTCCCCAAAGGGCAAAGATCTCCAGCAGGATTTCCTGAGCCAACTCCCACTCGTGAGAGATCGTGTTCTGCCTGCTCAGAGTGTCCGCCGCTGCATTTTCGTCTCCGGCCAAATGAACTGCCGAGATCGAAATTCCCTCCTGCATGGCCCAGAACCAGAGCTGCATTGCGTCTCTGCACAACGGGAGTGACCCTACTCCCCCTTTTTTGTTGAGGTAATGCATGGCCACTGTGTTGTCCATCGTGATCAGGACACACTTCCCCCGCACAGACGGCAGAAACGCCTTCAGAGCTAGCCTGATCGCCCTCTGCTCTAACAGGTTGATGGACTGAAAGTGAGTCTCCAGCTGCAAACCTCAGGTACTTTCTGTGCTTGGGATGAATCGGCACATGAAAGTAAGCATCCTGTAGGTCAACCAATTCTGCAGTTGAATGGCCTGGAGGCTTTGAGAAAGAGTAACCATCTTGAACTTGTCCTTCCTGAGAATTTTGTTCAACCAACGCAAGTCCAGGATTGGTCTCAATCCCCCGTCTTTCTTTGGGATAAAAAATAAGGGGAATACCATCCCTTGTCCCTCTCCGCTACAGACACCAGTTCTATAGTGCCTTTCTCCAGCAGGGTTAAGATTTTCTGTGCAAGGAGTGGATCTGGAAGCTTCAAAGAGAGTTTCCCCGGTGGATTGTCGTGAGGCCGCGCTAGGAAGGGAAGGCAGTAGCCGTAGGCTACGGTCTCCAGAACCCAGGCATCTGAAGAAATGACACGCCACTCTTCAAGATGCTGAGACAGCCTGCGCCCTGTCAGGTGTATCGACCCACGTTCAAGTTATTATGCTGCAACATTTGGTGCTGTGGGCTTAGAAAATCCAAGATGGCTGAAAAGCCCACATTTGCGCCAGAATCCAGGAAAACGGCGCAGTTTTTGCGCACACCAAAATGGTCGCCTGACCTGCCACCAACCAGTGCGAGCGTGATGGGCCAGAAGCGCCATGAGTGAAACGTGGTGCCAAAGGAAAAACAGCAGTGCCTGTTTGCTCAAAAAGCACTTTGAAATCACCTTTGTTTCTCTGAAATGCAAGCTCAAAATGCCTATTTCAAACTTTGCAAGATATTCAAAAATCTTACTGAACACCAGCAGACGTTTGGTAGAATGAAGTCTTGTGTGCATACCAGATCTTGAAAGATGAAGAGCCTAAAATAATGTTCATAACAAAACTGGCTGAGCTGTGGATGTCAGCAGCTTAAGTGAAATGGGATTAAAGCCACTAAAATCAAAATGTTTAAAATAAATGACTGACCTACTTTTGAGTGTCACATAGGTTGCAACTGTTTAAATGTCATAGTTTTGAACTTCAAATCAGCGTTCTAGCTGCATGTGTCAAAATTGTAAGTTTGATTTGAATGAAGAAAAATGGGAACAAAAATTACCTTTGGCTGAAGCCTGGCTTAAAGGAACTGAATTCTGCCCGGCAACTACCCCCGACAGGAGTTGAAACTTGCCCAGCAACTTTATTCACAGGCCTGGCCTCCCTTCTGCTGCCCCACCAAAAGGAGATCACACCTCTCTGATTGAATCAGGGCGGAGGGGTGCCTGGGACTGCGGAAAACAGAATAATGAACTTCCCTTTGCTCCAAGCAATTTCTAAATCAGGGGGTCGTAAATGGCTTCCTCTTGGAAGGAAATGGGAGGGGCACTGCCTCTGTGAGCAAGCTGAGCTTGGAGGAAGTGGACAAACCAGAAATTCCCCCATGTGCTTTGGGAAACCACACCCCTCTGGGCCAGAGCATAATTTTAGAAAGATGGATAATTCATAGTACATAATTGTCAAAATTATATCAATATCATCATTATTCCTGTGATTTTTCTGTGCACAGTTTAAGAGGTGTTAAGACTCTGTGGTATGTTCTGGGGGTAGTAGCGGAAAATAGGGTATCACCCCAAATGTATGTATGTTAAAAATCTGTCACTTCATCTGATGCCCATATTCCTTGCGCACATTTGTGAAAATTCTTGAAAAGTTTAGAGGTTGTGTTCTGGATGAAAAGGGCAGAATTCTGTCAGAAGTGAACACAACATCTTACAAAGACAGGGATCGGATGGTTTGGCGCTACAAAAAATATGTTAACTGGACATATAATTACATTTATATTTAAGTCAAAAATAGATTTGTGTGCAAAGTGACAAGGGGAGTGTTCTTTCTGTATGCCATAAAAATGATGTCTCATGACATGGGATGACTCACAATTCAGTTCCCCAGTCAGGCGACAGAGAATCCTATAACCTATCAGGATCTTCAGAGGGTTGGGCATAGAAAGTCAACCTTCCCACCCACTTTCAAATGACATAAAAAGAGCCACTGAGACCCAGGTAGACGGCTCTTTCCACTTTCTGTAAATCACTTTGATGGACGACATCCAAATTCAGGCACTATCCAGAGACCAGAACTTAGAAAACCAGACTCCAGACCTTTGAAGCAGAAGGCCTACCGCAAGCTAAAAGTATTATCAGCTGGCCTTACAATTTTGCAAACTGATTTTACCCCAGACTTCCAAGGGGCACATCAGAATAAAACAGCCGGGCTGTGCTGGTCGCTTCTGGCTAGAACTTTTGCCAGAACCAGAGACCCAGACCAGACCGCAGTGCCAGTACCAGACCCAGAAAGCAGAGCTGTAGCCCAACCGCAGACCAAACCCAGACCAGACCGCTGTGCAGTGCCAGACCTTTTGCCAGAACCAGACCAGCAGAGCAGAGAGAACGGCAGCTAAACCTGTTGACCAGATCTGTGATGAGGCCCATTCCTTCCAAAATTAGGAGTGAGTATCCAGCCAGAGCTGTGCAAACCAATCTTAGTTTAAAATAATCTAATTGAAACCATTTCCACCTATTTAGAACTGCATAGAAATCATGTGTCCATTCTGTGATTTCAAACCTGTGAAAGTGTCATTTGTCCTGAGCTTTACTTTAATTTGAGAAACTACCTCCACTAAATCGTCTGTATCTTTTGAACCATACGTGCTAGGAACAAGATTTAACTTTCATTTTAAAGCCAAGATCCTCAGCTTTCCAGCAAGCCCAAAAGCGACTATTCCATATAGTTTTTCCGTAATCGCGATCGGCGCACTCGAAAAAAGTGCCACAAATTGCAATTTGACTCAACTTCTTCACCTGTCAAAAATAGCTGTGTTTTGCTTCCATTGCTGAAATTCGTTTTCAACCTGATAATCATTCATGAATCACTGATAGTGTTGACCTGAACCAATCTTAAGTAGCTATCACATACCCTGAATCTCCTACAGGGAATTAAAATCATTTTTAGCATATTTTCACTTCTTTGCAAATCACATTTAAAAGTATTTTTGCCTGCGTTTTAAAATCATCCCTGTTGCTCTAAGCTTGCTAGGGGGGAACTGAATGGGTATTGCATTTGATTGTATTCGTGAAAATTGTGTGCTCTCCTTCCATCTCCTTATATTGCATGGGGGGGGGGGGAGAGAGTGAATTGTCAATAGAAAAAGTGATCATATTATCTCTTGTTGAAACCATATCAGTTTATTTCTGTGCTGCATTCTTTCCATCATTGCTTTTCCTTGAAACCATAAAATATTCTCTGCTACCTTATCCTTTCTATACTAACTCCTCACTGATTGAAAAGAGTGTGCATTGTAACATTATCCATTGTTGATCACTGTCATATTCATAAGTGTGCTATCAAATATTAATTTATTTATAAATATTATATATCTTGTTTAGTTTTTCAATAAATCTTTTAATTTGCAAAACAAACCTACTTCTTGGCTCAGTGAGGTCAGGGGGATTCAAAGAGAGGGGCGTTATACAAGGATTTATCATCCAGATCTATGAACTTGTCATAAAAACATATAAATAAGGGCTTCCCTTGGGCATCCCAGACTATTCATTGACTTTGTTGGAGTGCTAAATTGAAGTCACTTAACACTCCAACCTCCGAACCAGTCTGCCCCCAACCTGAAGGTAAAGAGGCAGCTGCCTGAGCGGCTTTGGCAGCCCAATTTCCCCGACCACCATGGTTAGTCTTTAGCTGTCCCCTTTGACTGGTGGCCCCTCTCGTTCTACCAAAGGAGGAGTAGTAACGAAAAGAACCTCCCCTCCACTGCTGTTCCCTAGGACGATAAGGCGGAGGTTGACGCACAGCTGCGCTTAAAGATTTTTCCGCTGCTTTCAAGGTCTGCAACCTCTCAAGGCTCTCGTCAGCCTTGTTACCAAACAAATGTGCACCATCAAAGGGCATGTTCAGAAGACAGCTTTGCACACCCGGACCAAAACCTGACTTCCGCAACCATGCAAATCTGTATATAACGGTGCTCGCAGCCATGGACCGGCTAACACTGTCTGCTCTATCCAAACCGACTGAAGGGATTCGCACATAGCATCCTTGCCGTCTTGCATGAGAGCCAGGAAGCCTTCCCTTTCTTCCCGCTCGGGAATATGCTCAGCCGCTAAAGAAACAGTTCCACAGAGTGTGTGAGAACCTTGCTAAGGCTCAAGTGGAGTTGGCCGATTTCAATGCCATGCTCCCCGCGGAAAATACCTTCTGAGCCCAACTGTCAAAGCGTTTGTCGTCCCTATCAGGAGGGATAGTAGGGTACGCCGCATGCCTCGAGGTGGCCTGGCCGCCTGAACCAACAAACTCTCGGGAGTGGGGCGAGTGGATAAATAGCTGGGGTCGCTAACGGACGATCGTTACTTTTTTGTCAAAGATTTATTAACAGCCGGAAGAGATTCCGGTGACTGTCAAGCAGCTGCCACCCTTTTCTGTAAGGTGAGATGAAACGGTAACACTGGGTCTTGATCTAAGATGTCCGTTAGATCATCCTGCACAAAGTCTTCAGGAGGACTGGTCCAGCCCAGATACTTCAAGACCCTAGCCATGAGCCTCCTGTATGAAGATTTAGCATGAGCCCCACGACTGAAGCTCAGGAACTGCAACATCTGCTTGAACTGCCAGGAACAACTGCCTCAGCTACAGCTTTCTTCATTAACAAGGTACTGTGCAAACGCGGTCCGGTGCTATTTTCGGCCATCGAGAAAGTGCGTGAAACTTTCCTCAACTTTGAAGGCTTGTCCTTCCCTAAACATTCGTCAAACTTTTCGCCTAGCCAAACTCTTCTAAACTCTGTGGCAAAGACTTAACCGTTATCTACCAGAACTGTGCTATCCTATACAAAAACTCTGCACTATTGACTTTGGCCCAGGCCTATTGAGAAGAATTGCTGGTTGTAGCTAACTGAAACCCTTTGCCCTGCCTATGAATGTGTTTTGGCTGTCTGTTCTTATAACCTTGTCTTTTTACCCCTTTAATAAGTATTGGAAGTGCCATTTTGCTCCCACTTCACAGGATCTAAAACTTGTTCATTTACTTACCGGTTGTATTTTATTGTGGTTTATTAGTATGCGATATTAATCTGCTTAAGCTAGTGTAATGTTTTCAAACTGACTGAGTAAATAAATGTATATTATTTTACCAAGAAAACTTGAGTAAGTGTTTGTTTGAATCACTGTATTAGTTGGTCCTTTGTGTAACTTGTTCTACTGCTCACTTAAGCTATTGAGATAGGTCTGGCTGCTCAGCCATCGCTACCACTTTACTGTGTAGTATAGGCTTGTAGCAAAGGTGGAATTGTGCTTACATTTGTAGTCTTAACTGCATGTAGTGTTCCCAAAGGGTACTGCAGGAGATTCTGCCTAACACACACCCAGCCACCACCTCCTCCTCCTCCTCCTCTCTGTCCTGACCATGCATCGTCCTCCGGCAACATGATCACCACCATCACTAACATCAAGAGGAATAATATCACCTGCACCACAAGCTGCATCCGCATCTGCGGCACCTATACCATAGACATCTTCAAACCCAGGATAATCCAACGCCGACCTGACACCTTCTACAGCAACCACTCTGTCCATATTCCAAATGGACCCATCCTCTACTCTCACTGCATTGGCCAACAATTCAAGAACCCTCTTGGATTCTGAAAACTTCAACCTACCTTTAACCACACGAGTACCCTTCCTGATACTCACCCACTAACTTTCCACCACTTTAATATGATGCCTGGTTTCTTTCTGCAACCTGGCATCATGATTAATTTGCTCTTCCAATGCGCCTCATTCATCTTCCTTTTCACCATCTCATCCACATCCTACTTACCACACCTACTCCCAACCACTGTGGAGCCAGGCAGGACCGAGACCCAGGTTGGCCTCTCTTCCCCTCATAATTGTGAAAGGCGACCCACGAGTGACCCCATTTGGAGAAACCCTCACATTCCATAAAAATGTCCTTATCGCATCTTTAACTTCTATGCCATTCCTCGCAGCTTGCTCAATCACGCCTACTAATACTATTAAAACACTCAACCAAACCATTTGACTGTGGCCTATACAATTTCCACTTGATCCCCTCTTCTCAGCATAATTCACCATGTCCGTACTTCTGAACTTCGTACCATTGTCACTCAACACCACTATAGGATAGCCTTCTCTCCTCAACACTTGTTACAATAATCTTATGACTTCACTACTAGAAATCTGCCTAAACCATTTCACTTAGTCATTTAGAAAAATGGTCAACCAGAACAATGAAAAACCTACACTCCTTACCCAAAATTGTATACAGTCCCAGAATGTCAATTCCCACTTGGGACCATGCACCCTCTGGCAAGTGAGTCATCAACCTCTGAGTCATCAACACCTTATCACAATTAAGACAAGATCCACACTGCCTTACCACTCTCTCCACCATGACATCCATAGCAGGCCACCATTACCTTTCTCTTAACTTACTGTTGGTACTTGTAATCCCTGAGTGTCCTTCATGTACCTTATCAACCAATTTCTCCCTGAAGCACCCCAGCACTACCAAAGCCCATCCTCTCAAAAGAAGATCATCCTTTATTGTAAGCTCATCCCAGACTTCCCACAATCCTTTAAACTCTTCTGAACTCTCCTTCTTGCACGGCCACCTAGACTTCATCCACTCGGCCACTTTACTGAGCACCTCATCCATCTCCAATCCCCCTTTTTCATTCTTACTTCCCAACCACAGTGAATCCATCCACAAACCCCTACTCTATGAAAGCTACCATTTCCTCTTCCACCTCCACTACTCCATCAGCCCTCTCCTCCAAAGGCGCTCTCAACAGAAAATCTGCAACACGATTCACAACCTCAGGCACATACTCAACTCTGAAATCATACTCTTGGACTCTCAAACACATCCTGGCAATACTTGGGGTAGCTTTCATCATCCCTTTGACAGTAAGCAGCTCGATCAAAGGCATGTGATCCTTCCTCCCAAGGAATCGCTGACCCAACACATACCTTCTAAAATACTCAATTGCCCATAAACACGCCAGCAGCTCCCTTTCAATCAAAAAATATATACTTTGACATTCCGTCACTGCTCTGGATGCACAGCAAATTGGCCTCTCATGCTTACCAGTTCCTTGAGATAAAACAGCACCCAAACCTTTTACACTACCGTCAACAGTGATAATGCACTCTTCCTCCACCTTAAACCCTCCAAGTTTCTTGGTATTGCAAATCCCTTCGTTTATTAACTCCCGTGCTTCTGGTCACCATCTATCCAATTCAAACTCTACTCTTTTTTTCAACAACCTTCGATTCAGTTCTGACATACAGCAAACTTCTTAACAAACTTGTTATAGAACTCTGCAAGATCCAGGAACGCCGTAATATCATCCTTGTTCCTGGGCACTGGTGCCTCTCTCACAGCCTTCATGGCATCCACCTTGGGACGATACCCTTCCCCACTCACCATATGCCCAAGATATTCCACTTCTTTCACTCTGAAATGACACTTACTCGGTTTGCCAGACCTTTGTCCTCAGTTTCATCCATACCTCATGCACCTCATGCAACCTCTTATGCTCCAAAGCATTCCTCCCATGCACTAACATATGTAATCTTGATACACAAGTGTGCCATCAATCCCTTTAAACATCTTGTTAAGCGTAAGCGCAGTGGGGGGACATGAGCTTTCACATTGAAGATAAAGAAAGCACATGTGTTGCGCATAGAACTCTCCTTTTGTCTCTCTCCTTGGCCCAAACATGTTTGTGAGCCGAAAGTGTCCCATACCTGCGATTATTCTGCATCCATATCAACCAATGTGACAAAGAGCAGACGTGATCAACAGCCGCCAGTACAGCAAGTTAACATTTGGGCCATGATGGTCATGATATATTTCAGGTTATGCACACTGACCAGCCCACGAGCAATGTGTAGATAGTCTGATTAACATGTGTACACAAATAAAATCAGATCAATTTACAGCATTTAGCCAAATACAGTATTATACTGACATGTATGTTGTTTTTTTTTTTACAAGTCCTGTTGATTCGATCAAGACTGTTAATCCTGAGAATTAAATCTCCCACTGTTTGGCCCAGGAAACTTTGTGGTCATTTTATGTTGAATGCGTTTTTAACATTCTTGCATAAGGACGGTTACTAAAACAATAAAACCTGTTCATGCAATTTTACAAAAGCTACTGTGGCTATATAACTGCATATTACGTAGGTATTTCTCATTGTGGTTAGAAAACCTGCATATGTATGCAATTATCTCCTTTTAAGATAAGAAGGGCCAGATTCTAAGTACATTTGAAGGTCCCTATGTTGAAATGGTTCATGACCAAAGCCTTGGTTTCCTAGTGTGTGTAGTGATTCGTATGCTGCGTGTGTGCTTGGAAAGGTTGGTTTCTGAATGGCTACACTGGAACGGTCTCAATTAGATCCTGCATACCTTTTCATTAAATGATCCTCCATTTGGTAGTGGTCAGAATTATTGGAGTCAATATTATTTGTATTTATTTTATTTGTATAGCACATCAGGTCTGAGGGCAAACTGGCGCATATCTTAGAGCAGCAAGTGCATGCATGGCATGGATTACATACACAGTCGATCAGTTGCAGTAAAGGACAGTCAGGTACATAACGGTGCACATAGTCAGAATGATAATTATCAAAATAGAGAGAGGTGGTGAAAATCAGATGGTCTGTGAAGGTGGTGGGTCAGAGATGATGGCAAGCCAGAGCTTGGCTTTGTGTTTGAACAAGGTGGGTGATGTCAAGGATTTAATGGTGAGTGGCAGTGTGTTCCATAGTTTGGCAGCTAGAACAGGGAAGCTGGTGCCTCCGGCTGTCTCTAGTTTGTATCTGGGAATCGTGAGGCAGTGAGCTTGGTGGATCTGAGCGAACGCGAGGGTATGTATTGCGAGAACCGAGAGGCTAAGTAAGTGGGGGCCTGGTTGTTGACGCTTTTGTGTGTGAGGGTTAGTGATTTCAGTGAAATCCTTTGGTCAACTGAGAGCCAGTGAAGACTCTTCCTGGTTTCAGAGATGCGTGCAGATCTAGGAATGTTGAGGGCCGCTCTGATAGCATTATTTTGAGTAATCTGAAGTTTGTTAAGGTTGCGATGGTTAGTGCCTTGATAGAGTGCATTGCAATAGTCAAGCTTGGACATGTCCAGTGTCCTAGCTAGAATAATGCAATTCTGTGTGGAGAGGAATTTGCGGCAGGCTGTGATGAGCTTACATGTGTAAGCAGAGGCAGCGACGACCGCGTTGGTTTGTCTGTTGAGAGAGAGAGAGGGTAGCATCGAGATAGATTCCTAGGGTGGGTTTTTGTGTCTTTGGAGACTTTGAAGGAATTACCATTGATATTGAAAGTGTTGAACGAGGGGTCAAGCTTGTGAAGTCTCTGTTGGGTACCCAGAATGAGGAGCTCTGTCTTGTCATCGTTGAGACAAAGCTCGTGTTGGGCCATCCAAGCTTGGATAACTTGGCATATGTCCTTCAGAGCTTTATAGTCAGCAATGTAATCACCTGTAATGGGGATGAGTATCTGGGTGTCATCCGCGTAGTTAGTGTAGGAGACACCCAGATAGTCAAGCACATCAAACAGAGGTTTGGTAAAAACATGGTAGAGTGTGGGGGATACGCAAGACCAATCTGGCACTCCACAGGGAACCGGTGTGGGATCTGCGGATGAGGTAGGTGAAAATACTCTCATCTGTCTATTGGCCAGGAAAGAGCTAATCCAAGTAGTGGCTTTTTCAGAGAAGTGGCCCACTTATTTCAAATGATGGCAAAGGATTTGGTGATTGACCAGATTGAAGGCTGCTGAGAGGTCAAGAAGTAGAAGGAGGGCCAGTTTGCCATTGTCTTTCAAGTCCTCAATTTGCGATTTGAGATGTAATAGGGCTGTTTCCTAGGTCTAAAGCTAGATTGTCATGTGCCAAGTAGATTGTTAGTTTCCAAGTATTTCTGGATTTGTAGGTAGGCTGCTCTATCTAGTATTTTTAATCGGAACGGGACCGTGGTGAAACTTCTGTAGTTGGTTGGTATTGAAGGGTCAAGAGTCGTTTTTTTCAGCAAGGGGATGACCCATGAGTCCTTCAGATTGTTAGGGACAATTCCAGAAAGAAATGGCGCGTTGATGAAGGAAGTGATAAAGGGGGCAAGGTCGTGAGCAGATTCCTTTATGATAGGGGCAGGGCAAGAATCGCCTTGGCAGTTGGATGGTTTTAGATTACTGATGATTTTTTAGACCTCTGGGATGGTAAGGGGTGTAAAGCTGAATGGGGTGTGGGTGAAGGAGGGGGTAGCTGTCTTAAGTGCCCTGAGTTTAATTTGGGAGGAGGTGAGAAGGGAGTTCTGCTTAGCATTAATTTTGGCTAGTAGTGTGGTTATTTTGGTGAGGAGAGCATTTTGAATATTGTTGCACCAAGTGCTATCTTTGTTACGTGTGTCTAATACAGGAGAGGGGTATTCTAGTTCTTTGAGATTTTTGAATAACTCTTTCGTGTTGGATTCTGCTTGCGAAATACGCTGGTTATAAGTCTCTTTTTGCTTGTAGGATCGCTTCCTTGTAGTTGAAGGATGCGATGAGAAGGTCATCTTTGTTGGTCACACATGGAAGACTTTTCCAAAGTGATTCGGCCTTACATTTCTCTTTGCGTAGTGCTCTGAGTTGCGGCGTGAACCAGGAATTCAAATGGGCTAGTTGTTTAGCTTTCCGTAGTTTCAGGGGTACTATGGTGTTGATGGCTTTGAGCAGTGTTTGATTGAAGGTGTCTACTAGGACTGTGGGGTCATTGTGCTGTGACACACAATTGTTAAGAATGGGTAGGATGAGGGGGGAGTAGTTTGTCCCTAATGATGTCCTTTTTGTTTCTAGTGAGAGTAGGGGGAGCGATGTTAGGTTCGGGGCATGGGTTGTTGCCTGGTATATGAAAGATGATGATGATGATGTGGTGGTCGGACCAGGCGCAGGCGGAATTGGAACTTATCGAGGTGTTGCAATTTAAATCTGCAATCCAATCAAGCGTTCTGCCCTTGTTGTGGGTGGGTTCGAGAACGTGTTGTTGAAAGCCCAGTTTGGAGGTGATACTGGCAACCTCAGTGGCCATAGGATCCTTAGGGTCCGATAGGCCAAGGTTGTTGTCACCCAGTAGCAGGACTTGAGAGTTAGGCTTGGTGTTGTCAGTGAGGATGGTTGTGATATGCTCTCGAAGGTAGCGAGTGGTCCTGGAGGTCTATAGATGAGATGTAATGAAGCAGTGTTTGTTGGTTATAGGGAGAGCTTCACTGATATAGATTCAGCAGAACTAAATTGAGTGTTAGGGATGAGTCTCATATTGATGTTGTCCCTATGAATAAAGGCGACGCCGCAGCCTTTGGATAGGTTGGATTTGCGGTAATTTCTAAGGATGGAATGGCGAGGGCTAGGAGCGATGTAGCCAAGTTTGCGTGATGGCAATGAAGTCTATTTGGGTGGTAATGAGGTCTGCGATGTCAAGGTCGTGTGCTGTGAAGGATCTAGCATTGATGAGGGCTCCCTTTACTTCTTTGTTGGGGGGGGGGCCACAGGGCAGGCGGGTAGGGTCTGCATGGTTGGATGTGGACTTGAAGTGTGATGATGGCATCTGTTGTGCTGGGCACATGGTATGTGAGGCATTCTGGTTCTGAGTCTGGCATTCCTGAGTTGAAACGAGCATGGTTGATTGGGTGTGGGTTTCTTGGCGAAGTGTTGAAGCCACAAGGCAGGTGCATTAAGATATGGGTTGGTGGCGTGGTCAGTAAGGGAATTAGTTGTAATATTCTGTGAGGGAGTGAGAGGGGAAGATATGTGGTGCGTGGCTGTATGTAAGGTGCAGTACATCATTTTGTGTGAGTATGTGCCGGGGTGGTGAGAGAGGGGCTCCGAGGTACCAGAGGTACTGGTGTGTAGTGCACAGTATACACTGGCTGAAATCGAAAAGGTGACTAGGTATGTAATGAAGCTGGTGGTGGGGGGCCACAATGGCATAGTGTGGCACAAATGGCCTAAGAGCTGGATAGTTAAAATGTGAACACTATAGCAGCACAATTGAATGTATACATTGGGAGCATAAGCATGGTGCAGGGCAAATTAGACACAGTGGGTCAAAAATAGTACCCAGCGTATACAATAGAGCAAAGATCATCAAGCAGTCAAATCCAATACAGTGGGTTCAGATAACACAAATCAAAATAAAGTTTGCGACAACAAAACTTGACAAGGCAATGATAATCTACAGTGAGTGAGGGTATTGAAAGCGAGTTATAGGCTATGGAGCCGCTGTTTAACGGGATATGAATCAATTCAATGCAGGGTGCGGAGCACAAGTGGGAAACCGGATAATGGGCAGTATGGCTGCTAACGCGCATGCAGTAAAGCAGTCAATTGCAGAAAGCATGATATAAGTTGTACTATTGCTCGATTGCATGATGCCGATCAGGACAAAGGGCATCATACCATTGTTACAGTTCATACATGTGAAGCGTTAGATTTCATTATAAGGGACTGTTACTATTTTACTGATGTCTATTCACAATGGAGATTTTTGGCATTTTTAGTGAGGGGTTTTATAATAAACCATGAAGAGCTTACTTCTGAAATGGGTACCTAAAACATCTATTTTTATAGGTACATTCTAGTGAGAACAGAGAAGTGTAATACTAGAGAGTAATTGGTGGAATTTGGTGCACCTAAGAAAACATATAGAACATTAAGATAACAAGCTAATTTCAGAGTTAGTGTTTACACCCAGTACAGTGCTGTGAAGAGCGCATATACAATGGCTGACAGCTTGCATAGTCTTTTTTCTTTCTCCCCTCCCCTAGGAGCATATTGAAATCGGTCAAGATTATTACATCTTATGTTCTTGAAATTTCCATCATGGTGTTATTTGTCCCCAATGTGTTGACATTGGGTATTTGGGGGTCTTTGCTTTAATTATGCCATAAAAAGGTCAAATATGCAGTCTCAACTGTCCTTTGATGCACCCAAATTTCTTAGTCTAAATTATGTCTGATAGTTAACAATTTACTTATCTACTCGCTCTTCCCTAAGCTATCATACGAGTAAACCCTTTTGATTCTAAATGTCACAGCAGTATGGCGCAGGTCTTAATTTGACACATACTCATCAGAAGTAACTAGTCAAAATCATTTGAAGAAAAAATATTTAGGTGTACATTTGTTCATCTTTAATTGGGAATCGATAATAAAGAATAGTTAATTCAGACGATTCTGCGGTTTGGTGAAAGAACCAGAAATGGTAGTGAAACATATGTTCATCTAATGTATGCATATGTACACATCACTTAATTTGGCAATCACCTTGCAACGACGGGAATAAAGCACATTTAGGAAGTTATCATGTACATTATAATTTTGGGATTGCATTACTGATTTTAGAAAGAATGATGCATTTAAAGCATTCGCAGATGTGTATAATTTTAAATGTGTGAAGTTCTTTTAACCAACACCTCATCACAAAGTTTGACATTCATAGCAATTGTTTCTTAAACAGTAGTAATTGTTTGACAATATACTTTTCATAGGGAAATGAGGGCGGACCTTGGCCTACGGGCGTACCCTGTCTGTCTACTGCCCCCAATGACACTGCAACTCTAGGCATAAACACAGAGCGCCACCCGCAGAAGAGTATAAAGGGAAGCCATGTTGGCCCTCCAGACTTCCAATCTGACATTTCACTTAAGGCGGTAGAAATCCTTGCTCCTGGTCCAAAAGATATACCTCAAAGTTACCTTGATTTGTCTAAGTAGGTGGAAGCAGGGGTACCCCTCATCATACTCGGCACAGGTCAGGGCACATCAATCAATTCATCTGATCAAATGCAGCAGATGAAATGACTAGGTAATCCAGAGTGCATTGCAGAATCATTGACAGAACGATGCATCGGTAAATCCAAAGCATGTAACAGGAGATCTAGGTCTATCCTTGCAACATAACAACTCTCTTGCTTATGAGAGGATATGCACGCTGTGGTATGGCTCGGAGGCGCCTAAAGCAGGGACCTCCGAGGATTATGCCATTGATAGACTCTATGGCCTGGTCAGATTATTCCAGGCAGTGCAGAGCCTATGGCGAGCATGGTACTACATCTATCCTTAAAAGGGCTGCCTCTGATTTTACCAACAAAAACTAAGCAAGCAGGACCAATAGCCTCAAATGTACTAATATAGACGCATGAGCAAAGCGTGCAATCAAACTAAGACCGTGGCTGAATATGGAGGCATTTGCAAGAGGCATGATTTCTAAAGAACTTTAGAATGTACATGGAATGGCGATTTCAGTCTAGGGAAAGCATTTTCAGCTCAAGGGTATTCATGTTCTCTGGCCTGTAGCCCCAGAGTGCCAGATCTTCGCACACCTAGCACTCTGCCGAGCGGTGATCAGGAAAAGTCATTCTCATTTCAAGCTGCGCGAAAAGCGAGATTGAAATTTTCCTGCGGCAGCTGCAACTGCCTTGCAAAAGCACACACCGATGAACATTTCCACAATGGAATGTGCACTTTAACAATGCCATTTCCACAGACAGGGTGCTTTCGCGGGCTACCAAAAGCTAATGACCAGGGCAATGCTCGATAAATACTGCGGCGTTCGGACTGCAACAAGTAACTTGCTTTCTGAAGGGTTAATACAAAGTTAACAATCAAAATCTGCATGGTTTATAGACTCAGAAGGCGCATTCAGATTTCTCCCCGTCAATCATTTCACCACCAGCGCAGCCCATCGAGGATGTCGCATGCGCATTCCCCTCCATTCTATTTCAGCCTCTTCTCTGCGTGTGTCGCGTGCCCTACAAAAGATGCTGCAAAATGTAATGACACAGACATCAACTGCAATGATCTCCCTCTGCCCATCCCAGCTCCTCTCATCGCCCTGCATCCTTACTTGCAAGCCCGGTGGTGCATCGCCCATGAACAGCGTCTAATGCTTTCTTGAGAGGTTTGCACTGTATAAATCCCACCCACACATTATTCGGATGTTATGGGTCGAGCATACATTTCAATAGCTTTATGAACAGTTTCTCAAGCGTCTGACTTAATCTGCACCAACTCTTCTCGAATAATAAAAGTTCGACAACGGCTTGATCTCCCGCTCTTTTGAAGAAAGAGTAGGACTTAAAATGGGTTGGCCTTTTCTGCTTGGAGACACTATCAAATCCTTGGCAGCTGGCCCAATGAAAATGAGTTGAGACCTACTGTCTATAGTATTGCACCCCCATGTAAGAAAAGAGTCAAGCCCGTTCTTAAATCTGGAGCATGTTATAAGGTTTGAACAGACCAAATGACCATGGTGAGTTTCACTAGAATAGCATGAAATGTATTGCCATAGAAAATCCTCCAGGACAAACCATACATCTCACTCCCTTAAGCCACACTGCAAAACTTCCACTCGCCAATGGCTAGTGACAAATGACCCTTGTCGGGTGAGAAATGGTGTGCTGTGTTTTTGTAGAATTGAGGCGACGAGTGAACTTTTCGCTGGTTATTAGTTTGTAAATTTAAATGTTGTCCCCTGCCATAAGCCATTGTCATCTGAGGCAGTGGACACAGTGGGGAAGACATCGGCTAACTGAGGAGGAAGTCTACTGCACAGTAGCTCTTCCCTCCTCCATCCATCCATCCCAATCATTTGCTCTCCTTGGGATGTAAGCAAGGGATGTTGCCTATACCTTTCAGAGGGCCCAGTACTCTATCACTCCTGCATTTCTGTGCGGTTGGTAGGATTGGAAACCTTACCTGCTTTCCCTGGGCCCCTGTGTCATCCAGCAGTTTGGGATGCTAACCTCACCATCAACAGCTTTTTCATTTTATCACTCAATTGACCTCATAGCCACACTTACCAAAAACCACTTTGAGCAATTCTCGCTTACACTTGCCTTTGGCTCCCAGTCTGGGGTAGATGCTGTCTTGGTGCAAGATCAGCAGACAACATTGGATTGAGAGAAGCATTGCATGTTGAGTAGTGTGCGGGAAACTGCAATGCTATAAGCGATAAGGCAGCTACAGACTATACAAAAAATACAGTAAAATATAATGTTACCACCGTGGAAGAGACTTCAATTGGGATCATATGGCCAAGATCATATATAGCCAAGAGTGATCTGAAATAAGTATCTCTGCAGCTATTACTGACCACTCCAAGATGCACCCTGAAGAATGCACCGTATTGGAATAGATCAGTTTAGGTGTGTGTGTGTCTGACCTTTGAGCATTCAGGTGTCACTTAATAAAGACAAAGTACCGACCATCGAAGAGAAGATGTGCTGCAAAGTTCCACTAATACACAATGTGGTGAGGGAAAAAATAATAACATCCTTGACAAATCCTACACATCAAGGTGTAACAGAAGAAAGTATAAGCAACCCGATTTGAATCACTGTGGTAAATGTACTGTAGAGCAGGCCACTTAATGCCTGCTGTGATTATCCAACTTAAATGGTACTTAATTTATTGACCTCAGGAGGAGGAATGGCTGATTCCACCCTGCTGCGTGAATCGAACCAGGAAAGTATACATCAGCCCACAGGTGAGAGACTAGCACTTAACCCATGAGCTATGCACCCAGTGTGAATGCATCAAGAAGCAAGACACAGACAACAGACTTAAAGTTCAAACAAAACAGTATTAGCTTAAAAGTCAGGATGGTAGAAGGCCTAACCAGCCCTATGCCGAGTGGTATTTCCCTGCCTGAACAAAACTAACAAAAGTCTGAGTCAAAGAGTTCAACTTAAAAGTCTGTCTGTGTCCAAAACCTACTCTTGCCCTCACAACTAAGGCTAACCAATGTGTAGGGATATCAACAAAATAAACAGTGCTTAACTCAAAGTGTGAGCTTCTTCCAGCTCTCAGCTTCCTTTCAGCTCTCCTTCCCCAAGTGCAAGAAAGTTCCATAAAAAGTGTCAAGCTCACCTTTCTCACTTTCAAGACAACACAGTTACAAATAGTCCTCAGGGATACATACCCCAAGCTCCAAGCAACACAGTTCAAAAAGCAAAGGGGTCTTGAGGCCTCGTCCTCAAGACAACATGTGCAGCTTCTCAAGTCTCATGTTTCCCTTCCCCAAGACTTCAACTCTGCCAAGTTTATTTCAGTCTTTAAAAAGTATAACACAACTCGAGGTCAACCTGACCCTCCTTCTGGTTGCTTCACCAGTTCAGTCACAATGTTTCTTCTTGGGTTGTCTTACAAAGTCTTTGATTTCTCCTCATTCAGGGCTTACTGGTCTAGGGGTAGTTGTCAGACCACACAGTCCAACCATCACAGATCGCACAACCAGGATCCTTAGGTTCTGAGGTCACACAGGTTATTCGGCTCCTGCCCTTGTGAACCAAGTCTCTTTTACTTAATTCCACATTGTTGGCCTCTTGGCTATATGTGCAAGTGCACACTTCTTCGGCCTCTCTTTTTCAACCTCTTGATTCTGCCATCATGTGTCTCACACCTCTTGCCAGTCTGTTGCCTTGTCGCATTGGATTCACTGATAATAGTTCACCTTTGTGGGGTTTTATTCATATCCCACCTTCTGTGCCACTCCTTTACACTTATGCCCTTTTCCGTAGTTTAATTTCACATTAGTACTTTATTTGTCCTTCAAGATTTGCTTTGCTTATAAGGTTTTTCAGTGTATTCAATATTCAATATATTTATCTTCAAGGTTTCATTCAGTCCTGTATTCAATATACTGATGTTATGTTTAATTTCACCTTTTCCTTCAGTTCTGTGTTTAAAATGTATTAATTAGGCTTAGGTTTAAGTTTTCATTCAGTTCGGTAATTGCGATGCATTCGTTATGCTCAACTGTACGTTTTCAGGCGGTTCGGTATTTCTAATGCATTCGTTATATGTAGGCTTCAAGTTTCTGTTTGGTTTGGTATTCAATAAACATTTGCTGCACTTGTTTTCAAAGACGATACTTATTACCGGTCTGTTAGTAGCACGCCAGTGTTCTCCCTGATTCTCACCGACTGATTGCAGCTCCCTCTGACGGCCGCTGCAGCCTCCTGTCTGCTTGCGGGGTCCAGCAGGCTTACTGATGTGAGCCCTGCTGGCCTGCCGGGCGTCTTCTCTGCATACCGGCAATTGGAGAGTGTCCTCTCTTCTCTGGGTGTTGTGCCTGCAGCTCCTGCTGCTCTCGCTGTGTGCCGGAGGCTCCCACACCAGTGTACACGATGCGACCCACGTGTCTTGGGCACACGCGTTTCTGGGATCTCTGCGGCAACCTAGCTTCTGCCCTGGTCCCACCACGGCTGCCTCCACACATGAGGGAGTCTGCTGCTGGTCTCTCCCACACAGATTTCTCCTTGCTTCCTATCGCTCGCCATGCTTGTTCCCTGACCCTCATTTTATACACCTGCAACCAGTTAACAGATTGCAGGTGTGTCTACTTACTCAGGTTTGCCCGACCATGATTAAAGGGACATGCCTGACTCTCAGCAGGAATCTTCTTCGTCCCAGTACCAGAGTGGTAAAATCAAGGTATAATGTTTACTACGCTCAGTCTCCTCTTCCTTGTCCCAGTATTTTAAATGTATTTTTAAATGTTTAATGTGGGGAAATTAGGGGAGTGGTCTTGCAATAACCTGTAAAGGTCGAGTGGGGGGGGGAGTTAGGTTGGTCATTATTCGGGAAAGGGGAATACCATGTCTCTTCTGAGGGTACCCCACTCACAAACTCAGAGGGCCCCTCCCACCATCACTTCTCCAACCCTAGGGTCGAGATCCAATAACGATGGCCTTTCCCTGGCCACCTGAGAAGAGGTTCCAGGGTCTTTAGGAGTGAGAATACCCTCAGGTTTCCCACACCAGGCATACATATGACCAAGAACAAATTACTTGCCTGTCTGATGGATGTACCTGCCACCGATTACTTATCTATGATATCCATCTCCCAGCACGAGCTGCTGTTCAGAAATGTTTTAGCCACCAGGGGCCACAATCCCGGCTCTGATATATATATATATATATATATAAAAACTTTGATAAAAGGACGCTATGGTTAAAATAATAATAAAAATCTATCAAATTCAGTGAAAAAACATTGTTAGTGGGACATTATGGTTAAGTTCCATTCGTAAAAACCTAACACAATCAGTGGAAACACTTTCATAAAGGGTTATTATGGTTACAAGTAAAATCCCACAAAATTCGCCAGTTATGGTAAGGTAAGCAACCATAACTCGTGCCACTACTGTGCATTGCTAAGAGTAACAGGAGAGAGCATCTGCTGCTAATTTGGCATATTGATGTTTCTGCTTTTGTGCTTCTGTACAGAATGGCATCCATGGCTGCTGCAGATGCCCCCACCACCACCACCACCACCACCACCATCATCATCATCTGGAGGGCCTGGAGAGATTAACAGGTGTGGAAATACAGAGGTGGATCAAGAGAAAGAAGAGGACGAGATAGTGGAAATCCCCGTCACCAGCTCCCAGAGAGAATCTTCGGTTTGGAGGCTATTTTCCACCTTTGGGTGGTACCCAAGGGGTGTTCAGTCGCAAAAAAACAGTTCTGTATAGCTACGGGACCACCTCCATGCAGCGACACCCAAGGTCGAACTACAAGGGAGCCGTGCGAAGGGTCGTACATTTTGTAGAGGTGAGCAGGTTGACAACCACTGTCACATCCTCATTTGCTCCTGCCACCACAAGAGACACTCATGTGGGGCAGAGGATCCCTGCAGAAGCCTCGCAGGCCATACATGACGCAGTCGACCCTTACACCTTTCAAGGGTGACAGTGCTCTGAATGTATTGTGTCACACCGCTCTGTAGGGGGGGGGGTCAGTTTCGAAGTGCTTTCGAGGCTGCGGGATAGGAGCATGAGAAACACTGTCCCCTACCCAATTAAGGCCCACCCAACATCTTCCTCTCTCCACCTGCCCCTTTGGATGGTGCCCCTTCCCTACCCTCCCTTCACCTCCCTCCCTTGTGTCTCATGTGTAAAAAAGCCAAAAAAATATAAAACACAAAAATCAAAAAGAAAAAAAAGGTTCTTTTCAGAGCTACCTTTCACAGTTCAAAAATAGAAGTACCAAAAAAAGGTGCAGGCCCCCTAGCCAGCCTGCGAAGTCCGCGTACAGTGTGGTAGTCCGCGGACATCTAAAAAATGTAGGTGGTGGCGCCATCTAAACCATTGCACTCTTTTGTGTGAGAAACGGGTGGCTCTGAAAAGAGCCTTTTTAGTATTTTTTGTTTTAATTTTTTTTTCAAGTTTTAAAGTAAACTAAACAACATTGTACTGAACTAAACCTGTACGTTTAACTTGCACAACAATAAGGAGTTTGTTTTCACAATCATGCCATGCATTTTTTGTTCAACCTACTAGAAAATGCCTTCTATATTTACAAAAAGTGCTTTAAAGCTTTTTGAATATTTTGCAGAAAAAGCTGATTGCCAGCATCAGTAAGATGTATTCCATCTATGCGAAAAATAGTGGTAATATCAAATTTAATATTTTCATTATCGAAAGACAGGTCAACATCTCCCAAAAATGCTCAAACAGCCTTGTTGACATTGCGTCTCACTTTCTCCATTTGCGGACCAAATGAACTGGAGTGTAGCCACATCGGTCTCTGGGCAATGCGAGAAAAAATGAGTCTGGGGTTCAGGAACATGTCCATCATTTTCCCAAATGTCTCCTTCAGTTCAAACTGCAGTGAAATTCCATTTACATGGCTTAAACTGTTCCCTCCAGAATGAACAATGATAATGTTAGGATTTTGGGGCGTGACCAAAATGACACAAATGGGGGCATAACACTTTGCATCAACATGATGAAATCTAAGATGTTCAGCCACTCCACACTGCTCTGCATACAACTGCAATCAATGGATCCACAAGTCCCCCAAAATCCACAAACTCTGCCACCTGAAAAACAGAGCCATAGCCATATACACTCCTCTTAGCAAACAGACCTTCTGCCACACTCTTTCCTTGCATACCATACCCAAAAAAACCTTACTGGCCAATCCCCTGGGCTCCACAGTACCATTTCCATGCCTGGCATCCTCTTGAGCCCCGGATGTGGCACGTGATGTCCGCGGACTACTGCAGTGTCCACAGACAGATCGCCCAATTCAAGGGGGTGGCGACTGAAATTAAACACAATATAAGTTATTTACTCTTTAGAGGTGTCTCTGAAAATAACCTTTTTTTAAGGGGCTTGTAAACAAACACCTTAATTATCATAGTTTTGCTTTTATCTTGTTTTTTTCCTTACAGGAACCTCTTCAATACATTCCTTACATTATAAAGGAAAAGGAACAAGTTACTTACCTGTAATTGTTGTTCTCCAACATGGGTCTGGCATGGATTCACATGCTCATGAATATTCCCTGTCGTCAGGCTGGGATCCTCGGTAAAGAAAAAATCAGTTTGTTTCGTTTCTGAACTGTCTTTCTACTAATAACCAATTACTGGTCTCTGGGTCATACTGCCCCCAGCTAATGACTATCCTCTATGTAAGCCCATCCTCTAGCAGCCATTTTCAGATTTGGTAGCACGTAAAGCGGCAGTAGGCCCAAGGGAAGAGCCACAGAGGGGTTGGAGGGAGGGTACGCATGTGAATCCATGCCAGACCCAAGCTGGAGAACAGTTACAGGTAAGTAACTTGTTCTTTCTCCAGCATGGGGTCTGGCATGAATTCACATGCTCAACAATACAAGAATACATAGCAGTACACACATGCACAACCACGGGAGGTGGCAAGGCTCAACATTAAGCATTTCAACAACTCAATATTAAGCATCTCTTAACTCCTCACCAGGCTCACCCTCAAGCAAACAGGTTGCGCAGCACTGCCTGGCCGATTCTGGACTCCTCCCTGAAATCCCAGTCGACGCAGTAGAATCGCGTGAAGGTGTGTGTCGACCTGCACGTAGCAGCCCTGCAGATGTCCATCAGGAACGCCGTAGTAGCAACGATCGCTCTGTTTGAATGGGCTCTCGGACGGCCGGGCAACGGTCGGTTTGCCAACCAGTGACAGTGCATGATGCAGCCGGAGAGCCATTGGAAATGGAAGCTTTCGAGAGGGCCTTCCCTTGGTTCACAGGTCCAAAGTTCACAAACAGCTGTGATGTCTTCCGAAAACTCTTCGTGCGGTCCACATAGAACTTCAGCGCTATAGCCACATCCCGCGAGTGCAAAGTCCTCTCAGCCGGTGAAGAAAGCGACGAGAAGAAAACGGGTAACACCAAGGGCTCGTTGAGAAGGAAGTACGACGGCACCTTGGTCATGAAGGAGGGGTGCGTCCTCAGCACTACTCTCGTCTCGTGGAATGTCAGGTATGGAGGTTTACAGGAGAGGGCCTGGATCTCTCCCACTTGTCGTGCGGAGGTGATGTCCACAAGAAACGCTGTCTTCCGCCATAAGAACTTCAGTGGTGCTGAATGCAAGGGCTCGAATGTGGGACCTATAAGCCTGGTCAGCACCACGTTGAGCTCCCACGCCGGGGCCGGAGCCTTCACCGGCAGGAACGAGTTGAACAGTCCTTTCATGAACTCCTTCACCAGGCAGTGAGACCACAGCGACGACCGCCCAAGAGCTCTGGGTGTAGCGGGAGATCGCCACCAGGTGGATCTTGATGGAGGCATGCGCCAGCCTCGGCCTTGGCCAGCAACAGCAAGTATGGCAGAACTGAGGGGCCGTAATCTGTAGAGGGTTGATCATCTGTGCACGGCACCAGACAGAGAACCTCTTCCACTTATGTCCATAGCACAAGAGTCAAGGGCGCCCTGGCCTTTGCAAGTACCACCTTGCAGTCTGGCGGGATATCATAGCCTCCGAACTCTAGTGCTGCAGGAGCCAGGCCTGCAAGTTCAGCTATCCCGGGACGTGATGTAGGATGGCGCCTCCTTCCCTGGTGAGAAGATTTGCATTCGTTGGCAGTTTGACAGGGGAGACGCTGACAAGTCCAGAAGGTCCGGGAACCATATCTGCCTCGGCCACGCCGGTGCGATGAGTATCATCCTGCACCAGGACCGTCTGAGTTGACTGATGAGTCACAGAAGCAACGGCGGGAACGCATACAGGAACAGGCCGTCCCAGGGGAAGGAGAATGCATCGCGCATGCTCCCCGGCTGGGGAACCCTGCTGGCAAACCTCCGGCACTTGGTGTTCACTGCCGTCGCGAACAGGTCAATCTAGGGACTGCCCCATTGGAATAGGAGATCCACCGGAAGCTCCCACTCGTGGCAAGAGCGCAGCTCCATGCTGAGTGAGTCGGCAACAGTATTTTTCACTTCTGCCAGATGAAAAGGTACCAGGAACATCCTCTGGGCGACGGCTCAGTGCCATAGATCCTGCGCTTCCTTGGATAGGGCTGGGGATCTGGTGCCCCCCCCTGCTTCCGGATGTAGAACATCGTGGTGGTGTTGTCGGTGAAGATCCATACTACTTTGCCCTTGAGGGACGGAAGGAAAGACCCGAGTGCCTAGAACATGGCCCGGAGCTCCAGGACGGGAGTCAAAGGCCTCTTGTGTGGAGAAATCCGGTGTGCACGCCCCATCCCTCCAGAGAGGTGTCCGTCATCACCGTCTCCTGGTGTGTTGGGGTCTGGAAGTCCATGCCCACCGCGAGATGCGCCAGGTGCCCCACCACTGGAACACCAGACGGAAAATCTTGTTGAGGGTGATCTTGTCCTTGAAGCTCCCTGCCACTTACATCCAATGGGTGTTGAGGAACTCCTGCAGTGGACGCATACGCAGCCTGCACAGGCGCACAAGGTAGATGCAAGATGACATCATGCCGAGCAGGGACTTGATGGACCTCACCCTGGCCACTTCCATGGTCAACAGCTGTTGTACCTTGCCTAGGATGGCCTTCGTCCTCTCCTCCGACTGTGAAGCCAACCACACCACTGTGTCGAGTGTGGCGCCCAGGAACAGAGCTTCCTGCGATGGTACGAAGTGGGACTTCACAAAGTTGATCGAGAATCCCAGTTCCATGAGCAGGCAGACGGTCTTCGCTGTGTGGTTGACGGGGAGTTCTCTTGACTTTGCTCGGATAAGCCAATTGTCCAAGTAGGGGTAAACGTGGATCCCCTGCAGGCGCACCGCGCATCAACCGGTGTCAGGCACTTGGTAAAGACCCTTGCAGCCGACTTCACCCGAAGGGCAGGGCCTTGAACTGGTAGTGCCACACTCGGACCACGAAACGTAGGAACTTTCAATGTCCTTTGTGTATGGGGATGTGAAAGTAAGCAATCTCCAAGTCCAGCGACAATAGGAAGTCGCCTTCCTCCAGCTGCCCCAGCACGTGCTGAAGAGTTACCATCCGGAACTTCTGGGTTTTCATGTATTTGTTGAGGCGTCGAAGGTCCAGGATGGGTCGCCAGCAAAGGTCTTCTTTCAGACAACGAAGTGCCCCTAGTATACTCCGGAGCCCCGGAGCCTCTTTGGGACGAGTTCTATCGTGCCCTTTCTCAGCATTGCTCGTATCTCCAGAAGCAGCTGTGGAACGTGGTTTTCTTTCCTGGCCACAGGAGGAAAATGGGGGCACTTTCTTTGAAACTCCAGAGTGTGCCCGTGGGCCAGGGCATCCAGCACCCAAACGGTCGGTGCAGATGGACTCCCACACGCTGACAAAGTTCGCCAGCTGGCCTCCCACCGGGGTGCTTAGATGGGGGCCCGACGTCACGGCCGGTTCAATCCTGTTTCGCTGAGCCCTTGCTACCCTGGGCTCCTTGGCGACGACAACGGTATCCACCAGTCTTGCTGCAGCCTCTGTAGGCTTCCTGCGACGAGGAACGGGCAGCTTGGAGGAACGACAATGAACTGCCGCCGAATCCTTTGGAGGCGACTTGAGATTTGCATCCGGAGGTCCGAAAGGACGGCCGTCGAAGAGCGCCCAGGGCACGGGCCAGCTCGGTGTCCGCTTTGATGGCCTGTAGCGACTCGTCCACTGCTTTCCCAAATAGGTTGTTTCCTGGTCTGCACGTCCTGGCGGAAATTGGTGGCCTTGAGCCAACCGTGCCGGCGCAGGCAAACGCTGTTGCCCATCTGGCGAAAGCCAGTGTGGGCGATGTCCGTGGCCACTGTGATGGCGTGGTCCGACGCCACCTCGCCTTCCTGCAGGATTTCAAGGGATTCTGTCCTCTTGTCATCTCGGAGGAAGTCCAGGAGGGGAGCGATCTTGAACCACAGCTCCCTGTCGTAGCGTGCCAGGATCGCGAGGGCGTTGGCGGCCTTGATGTCATTGCCGCCGGCAAGATGACTCTTCGCCCCATGGCGTCCAGCTTCTTTCACTCACTGTCCGGTGGGGAAGTGGGAGTTGATGGCGTCGGCCCTGCCAATTCTTTCTTGCCCGCCGCGCAAACAACTGAATCTGGGGATGGCTGTGACCTGAGGCACATAGGAGTGGAGCCTGGGACCCGGTACTACTACTTGTACCGGTCCCTCTTCGCACGGGCTGTGGACAGGTTCTTCAGCAGGGACAGTCCTTCATCCCAGATGTCGTCCAGTAACAGAACTGAGAGGACGGTCTTCCTCTTGCCCTCCCGTCAATGGTAGAGGGAACACCTCCCCTTCTTCTGCTCTTCGGGCCATAGCTGCAAAAAGCTACGATGCCCTGGCGATCATGGCGTCAAGGAGACAGTTTCGTCGGGGGGCGAGGCCGGGCAGGGGGTGATGGGAGATCCATCCTGTCATCATCACCGTCGTTGTCCGTCCCCGTCGTCGCTGTCTCCGTTCCCGTCTCATCCCTTGGTGGAGGGGATGGAGGTGAAGGCTGGAACGGAGGGGGAGGCTGGATTCACCTCCGCTTGTTTGGTGGGCTCCCCAACGGTCCAGGCGCTGCTGGATCATCTGCTGGGGGTAAGGGCAACCTTGTCCTTATGTCTGTACACAGGGTCTGTAAAGCCATCAAGATTGCTCCTGAATTGTCCCTGGCGTAGGCACTGGTTGCGACGGGAGCGACGGCTGAGGCGCGGGGTGGTCCTCAGTTTCCTACACGGCCCGCAGCTCCTCGTCGGTTCCACCATTGCTCTCCACGTCCGCCTCGTCGGGATCCCTCCAGAAGGCCTCAAACTTCTTGTCCAGGATAGCTTTGACGGCAGCCAGCTCATCCTCGGAGGTGGCTATGGCTACCGAGCCGCCCCTTTGTCATCCCGGGGTTTCACAGGGTCTTCTCGATAGGCTGGAAAGATGATTCCCTCTGGGGTGGCAGGGAAACTCTAGGCCCGGAAGTCATCTCCACTGGAGTAGCCTCCACAGGCTTCGCCAGGGCCGCCACGACCCCTTCAATCGAGGCCTTCGCCAGGTGAATCTGGGCCTTCACGACCTGGGCGCGTATGAGGCCTTCACATAAGGGGGAGGGTCACTGCCTCACCCCCCGCCCGCTTGGCTTTCTCTGTCGGGATCGACCAGGGCTTCTCCCGAAGTTTACCCGGGTTCTCCGACTTCCTTTTCCCCGAGCCAGAGTGTTGGCTCGTGGATGATGGCGTCAGTGACATCGCGCCCTGCCGGGCAGCCGAGGAGCCCGAACCAATGGCGCTCCTGGTGCCCGCGGACTGCGGTGCTTAGCCTTTTGTTGGGCCCCTGTCGCCGGATTACCCTCAAAGGTCTTAGAAGACCGCTCGGACTTCTTCTCCTCACCTGCTGCTGGGCTCTTCCCCTCCAGCCAGTTGGTGAGCCGAGTAGGACGGTCTTTCATTGTCCGGGCAGACAGGTTCTTACAGAACGCACAGTCCTCCTCCACGTGCGACTTGTCGGCGCGAAGGCAGTAGAGGCACAGGGAGTGCTCATCTTCCTTGAAGACATTCCGTAATCCACATCCTGGGCAGCTGCACAGTTTGGATCCAGTAGGTGTCGAATCTCCTTTGTCCTGGGCCATGTCCGAATCGGGGTAGGCCTCGACGGTCTTCCTGAATCCTCCAAGAAGTGTAATTCGAAGAAAATCCGCCCCTGAGGGGCGTAGAAAATTCAGAAGCGGGTCCCCATTGATCTGAAGTAGAAACGGTGGAGATTGAGGCTCGATTGACCGAAAAAAACTCTTCAGTAAACTCTTCAAAAAAACGCAATACGCAGTAAAAGCTCGAGAGCTACAGCACGAGGACTCCCAACAATTGAACGTGCGGTAAAACTCTGAAGATAGCTGCCACAGGAGGGGCTTAGGTAGAGGGCAGTCATTGGCTGGGGGCAGTATGACCCAGAGACCAGTGATTGGTTATTAGTAGAAAGACAGTTCAGAAACGAAACTGAAACAGATTCTTTCTTTACCGAGGATTCCCAGCCTGACGATGGGGAATATTCATGAGCATGTGAATCCATGCCAGAACCCATGCTGGAGAATTGCATTTCCAATATTTGAAACTGAATTCCATCCGGAGCAAAAGAATTCACACCCTGAGAATTGTTATGTTAAAGGTACTTATACAGCGCACCGTCTCCAAAGGAATTGGTCCCCAGGCACTCTGGCGGATCCGTAAACAAGAAGGAGGGCAGGTAGGGTTAGTCGGGTGGAGGGGGAATAGGAAAGTGGGAGAAGTTGTGTGCTGTTCGCGGCTTCAGTTAGATATACAATGTGCGCTGAGATTTGGTGCGAGTATCGGAGCGGGCGAGACCTCGTGTGTTGTAGGTGCTGTTTATGTGTTGTTTGAATGTTGTTGATGCAGTGTGGTAAAGTGCGTGCGGATTGCTGGGAGAGAGATGGTTGTGTGAATTATGGGTGGGTTGGGTATGCAGAGATTTGAAAGTTAGTTGGGTTAGTGGGCTCTGTATCCTGGTTCTAATACTTCTTGTTCCATTTGAGTTGTGTTCCTGTGGGTGGGTTTGTTACTGATTGCTTGTTGGCTGTCTGACTGTAGCGTGTGATGGTGTGGCGCACTCCCAGCTGTATCCTGGTGAGCATTGTATAATGTGATTGGGTAGGTCTAATATCTCTCCTTGTGGTGTGGGAGCTGAGGTTGGGTGCTCCTTATTCCTTTGCTATCTATTGTGATATGTATCTGTTGGAGCTTGGTGTGGTTAAGGGCCAGGGCGCTATTGATGAATCGTCCTATTAATTCCGTCTTGGAAGAATTAATGTTATCACACTCAAAATTTGGCATCCCAACACTGCACAAAAAAGAAGATATGCCTTTGTTGACAAGACACCTTCCTGCATCTTGTTAAGGACAGAACACATTGGGGCAGGTCCATAGTGCCCTAGCTGGTACATGGGAAAAGATAACCTTTGCACATGGAAAGAGCTCCATTACTGCCATCAGCAATTCCTTCACTGCAGTCTGCAAATTTACTGCACTAATGTACACCAAATGTAGTCCTCCACAATCACATCTGGAGTCTTGAAAGCAGCCATATTTTTACAAAGTGCAAATACACCTACCAAATTTCACCCAGGCACCCCTCACCACAGAGCCTTCACTCCCTCCAATCCAAGGTTGGCAGAAATGCTACATATTTATGTATAGCTCTCCAATTTAGTCTTAGAACAGTCTCCCACCATCCACACACTGACTCTCCATCTCAGCAACCACAGTCATCTTCACTACACACAGCAACGAAAACAACTGTTACTATAAAGCACAACCTGAACACCTGATTGGCTAATCTCCACAGTCCCCTTTCCATGCCAGATAGGAAAGAGCTGGATGTGGCATGTGCTGTCCGCGGACCCTTTCCTCTTCAATCTTTGCAGCACCTCCTCATTGGATACTGTTAAGCAATCACACACCCATCCATCAATCACAGTCAAGAACTCTACATCTAACTCTGTCATCTCAGTTAAACGCTCATATGGAACAAGTTACTTACCTGTAACTGTTGTTCTCCAGCATGGGTCTGGCATGGATTCACATGCTCATGAATATTCCCCGTCGTCAGGCCGGGAATCCTCGGTAAAAGAAAAAAATCAGTATCAGTTTTGTTTCTGATCCGTCTTTCTTAGTAGTAATCAATCAGTGTTCTCTGGGTCTTACTGCCCCCAGCCAATGACTGCCCTCTCCCTAATCCCCTCCCCTGGCAGCCATCCTCAGATTTGGTAGCACGTAAAGTGCCAGTATGACCAAGTGAAGAGCCACAGAGGGATAGGAGGGAGGGTTCGCATGTGAATCCATGCCAGACCCATGCTGGAGAACAAGTCACAGGTAAGTAACTTGTTCCTTCTCCAGCATGGGGTCTGGCATGGATTCACATGCTCACGCATATAAGAATACATAGCAGTACACACATGCACAACCACGGGAGGTGGCAAGGCTCAACATTAAGCATTACATAAACTCAACATTAAGCAACTCTTACCTCCTCACCATGCCCACCTTCAGGCGAACAGGTTGCACAGCACTGCTTGGCCGACCCTGGATTCCTCCCTGGAATCCCGATCGACGTAGTAGAATCTCGTGAATGTGTGCGTCGACCTCCACGTAGCAGCCTTGCAGATGTCCAGCAGGGGTCCACCAGACAAGAACGCCGTGGTAGCAGCGATCGCTCTGGTCGAATGGGTTCTCGGACGGCCGGGCAACGGTCGGTTTGCCAACCGGTGACAGTGCATGATGCAGCCGGAGAACCATCTGGAAATGCAACCCTTCGAGATGGCCTTCCCTTGGTTCACCGGTCCAAAGTTCACAAACAGTGGTGATGTCTTCTGAAAACTCTTCATGCGGTCCACATAGAACTTCATACATACGCGGGTGCCCCACCGCCGAATAGCTTGACGGAAGACCTCGTTGAGCAGATCTCGACTTCGTAGCTGCCCGCCGCTTGCATCCAACGGGCGTCGAGGAACTCCTCTAGAGGACTCATCCACAGCCTGCATAGGCGCACGAGGTAGATGCAAGGTGAAATCATGCCGAGAAGTGACTTGATGGACCTCACCCTGGCCACGTCCGTGGCCAGCAGGCGCTGCACCTTCCCCAGGATGTCCTTTGTCCTTTCCTACGACGGGGAAAGGAATCGTGCCACTGTATCGAGCTTGGCTCCCAGAAACAGTGCAACCTGCGACGGAACCAGGTGGGATTTGGGGAAGTTGAGGGAGAATCCCAGGTCCGTGAGCAGTTGGACGGTCTTCGCTGTGTGCTCGACGGCAAGCTCCCTTGTCCTTGCTTGGATGAGCCAATCGTCCAGGTAGGGGTAAATGTGGATCCCTTGCAGGCGCACCCGCATCGCCACTGGCGCTAGGCACTTGGTAAATACCCTGGGTGCCGACTTCAATCCGAATGGCAGGGCCTTGAATTGGTAGTGCCGCTCTTGGACTACGAATCTGAGAAACTTTCGGTGTCCTTTTAGAATGGGGATGTGGAAGTAAGCATCCTCCAAGTCCAGCGACGATAGGAAGTCGCCTGCCTCCAGCTGTCCCAGCACGTGCTGGAGGCTGACCATCCGGAACTTCTGGGCCTTGATGTATTTGTTTAACCGACGCATGTCTTCTTTCTGATGAGGAAGTTTCTTGAGTATACTCCGGAGCCCCGGAGCCTCTTCGGGACGAGCTCGATGGCACCTTTCTTGAGCATCACCCTTACTTCTAACAGCAGTTGTGGGATGTGATTTTCCTCCCTGGCCACGGGCAGAATTCGGGGGGCGCTACTTTAGAAATTCAAGAGTGTGCCCGTGGGCCAGGGCATCCAGCACCCACCGGTCAGTGGAGGTGGACTCACCACACGCGGACAAACCTCGCCAGCCGGCCTCCCACTGGGGTGCTCAGGTGTGGAGGCCCGCCGCTACGGCCGGTTCAGTCCTGCTTGGAGGCAGCCTTGCCGCCCTGGCCTCCTTGGCGACGGCGACGGCGACGAGATCCTCCTGACTTGCCGCGCCCTCTGTAGGCCTCTTGCGACGAGGAACGGGCTGCCTGGCGGTACGTAGAGGAGCCACCGCCGAATCCTTTGAGGCACCTTGCTTGCCTCCGGAGTTACGAAAGGGCGGTCGTCATTGCTGCAAAACTCCCAAGGCCCGAGTCGTCTCCGTGTCGGCCTTGATGGCCTGGAGTGACTCATCCACTGTTTTTCAAAAAAGGTTGCTCCCGTCAAAGGGCATGTCCAAAACTCTGGTTTGTACGTCCTGGCGGAAATCTGTTGCCTTGAGCCATCCCTACCGTCGAAGGCAAACACGGTTGCCCAACTGGTGGAACCTGGTGTCAGCGATGTCCGTGGCCACTGTTATGACGTGGTCTGACGCCACCTCACCCTCCTGCAGGATCCCCAGGGCCTCCGCCCTCTTGTTGTCCGGTAGGAATTCCAGCAGGGGAGCAATCTTGTATCACAACTCCCTGTTTTAACGGGCCACAATCGCTAGGGCGTTGGCCGCCTTAATTGTCGTCGCCACAGACGAGATGACTCCTCGTCCCATGGCGTCCAGTTTCTTTCCCTCGCCGTCAGGTGGGGAGGTTGAAGTTGAAGCTGTCGCCACCTGCCGCTTTCTTCTTGGCCGCCGCCGAGATGACCGAATCCGGGATCGGCTGTGCCCTAAGGCACAAAGGGCGAAATCGGGGACCCAGTACTTCTTCTCGTGCCAATCCCTCTTGGCAGGTATCATGGTCGGGTTCTTTCGAAAGAGCAAGTCCCAGATATCGTCAAGCAACGGTACCGCGAGGAAAGTCTTCCTCTTGGCCTTGAGTCTTTGATAGAGGAAGTCTTCCTTCTTCTGTTCTTCGGGGCAGAGCTGGAAAAGCTCAGAGGCCCTGGAAATCATGGCGTGGAAGGAGCCAACTTTATCGGGCGGGCAGGCCCGAGGGGGTGGTAATGGAAGGCCCATCCCGTCGACACCACCGTCGTCATCCGTCCCCGTCGTGGCCGTATCTGTTCCCGTGTCATCCCTAGGATCAGGGGAAGGAGATGAAGGCTGAGAGGGCTGGAAGGGCAGGGGGGTGAACTCTCCTCCGCCTGTTTGGAGGGCATCCCGACAGGCCCGGTTCTGCTGTGTCGTACGTTGGGGGTAGAGGCAACCTCATCCTTATCTCCGTGCATAAGGTTTGGATTGCCATCAAAATGGCCACCGAGTTGTCCTGAGGCACGGGCACTGGCTGTGACGGGCGCGATGGTTGCTCCTCCTTCACAGGAGCCTCGTCGGCGCCACCGTCGCTCTCTTCGTCTGCCTCCCCGGGATTCCTCCTGTGGGACCGGATCTCTTCAAACCTCTTGTTGAGGCCTTACACGACTTCAACAAGCTCCTCCTCAGAGGCTGTATCCGTGTCTGTGATGGCCACCACCCCCCCACCCCTCTTTTCCACTGGGGTCTTCACGGGGGTCTTATCGATAGGCTGAAAAGAGGATTCCCTCTGCAGTTGCAGGGAAACTCCACTGGGGTAGCCTCCACAGGCTTCGCCAGGGCCGCTATGACTCCCTCGATAGAAGCCGTAGCCGGGTGAATCAGGGCCTTCACAACTTTTGCCGTGCTTGAGGCCTTCACTTTGGGGGGAGGGTCACCGCCTCGCTCCCCCTCGGCTGCTTGCGTCAGGATCGACTGGGGCTTCCCCAGAAGTTTACCCGGGATCTCCGACTTTCTCTTCCCCGAGCCAGAGCGTTGGCTCGTGGTTGATGGCATCGGTGGAAGTGCGCCCTGCCTGGCAGCCGAGGAGCCCAACCGTTCGGCGCTCTCAGTGCCCGCACTAACTCGCGGTGCTTAGCCTTCTGTTGGGCCCCCGTCCCCGGAGCTCCCTCAAAGCACTTAGAAGACCGCTCGGACCACTTCTTCTTCTCACCTACCGCTGGGCTTTTCCCTTCCAGCCAGTTGGTGAGGCGAATCCACCGATCCCTCATGGTCCGCTCCGACATGTTCTTGCAAAACGCACAGTCCTTCTCCACGTGTGTTTTGTCTTCGTGAAGGCAGTAGAGGCGTCTAGAATGCTCGTCCTCGAACACATTCTGCAATCCGCATCAGGGTAGTTCCTGAACAGCTTGGATCCGGGCATCGTGCTTCCTTTGTCCTGGACCACGGGGTAGGCCTCAAGGTCTTCTGGAATCCTCCAAGAAGCGTACTCTACGAAAACTTCGCCCTTGAGAGGCGTAGAAAATTCAGAAACGGGTCCCCGTTGATCAGAAGTAGAAACGGTGGAGCTTGAGGCTCGATTGAACGAAAAAATTAGGTTAGACTCTTTGAAAAAAATCGCAAAACGCAGTAAAAGCTCGAGAGCTATAACACAAGGACTCCCAACACTTGAACGTGTGGTAAAAATCTGAGGATGGCTGCCAGGGGAGGGGCTTAGGGAGAGGGCAGTCAAAATGCAAATCATGGAATATTATGGGTTTATAGTGATTATCGAGCACAGTATCAGTCTGCATCAGTCTTCACAGCGAGAGTTCCTGCTGCCGTTACTGTGTGGATTTGTTGGATTGCACCTTTAAGGGAAAAACAAGCTCAACTCCCTTAAAAAGACCCCGTGAGCATGGAGCACGCGCAGAGCATCAAGCAGAGTATCAGTCTGCATCAGTCCGCAGCAGGGGGGGCAGGGAGCTTCTATCCTGAGCAGCCAGTTAACATCCAGAAGCTGAGGTAGGCGAAAAGATTTGCAGACAGTGTCTATGCGTTTCATGAAACTTTGTGAGGAAAACAGTGAACAGTGATTTTGTATCGGCATTTGTATCTCTACACGCTGTCATGGAACAAAAAACAGCATACTGCACAACAGGGGTGAGGACCAAGCAGAGGGTGGGATATCAAATCAAGGTTTTAGACCACGGCCACAGCCCGGCACCCTGGCCGGTCCCCCTTTGCCCAGGGGGAATGGAGGAAGACCCGGAGCAGCGCTGCCTCCGAAGCTGTATCATAAAAAACCTGTGATGCCTAAACAATGTATCAACACGAGTACACTGGCTAATACACCGGGAGCAGTTAAAACACTTGCCCCGCCTACAGCCCTACCCATGCTGAAACCCTGTGATATGGAAGAAACGATCCCAACGCTTCAACCATCTACAGAAAAGAACTTAATTCACTCACCAGTTACAGGCACCGACTCAATCCCACAACGCCCCACGTCTCTAACTGTGTTGTCTCCTACGCGGCGCTCCGTATTGGGCTCGGTGGGAGGAGTCCAAACGACAGCAGAGCAGCTCCCTCCCGCTACGCTGGCCTATGCCAAGCCCCCCGCTTACCGCTTCGGCGAGTGGCCTTATATCTGTGTGGGTCGGAGGACCCCTCACAGAGGGTCTTGGGGGCGAGGCGCGGGCTGAGGGGGGCCATTCAGATCGATCACAGATGGCAATCATAGCAACGCAATTTCTGGCAAACAGTCCAGTTGGATTCCGGCCGCTACTGGAAGGGATATTCCGAGGCAGCATAACAGCGGAGCGATCAACTCGGAGGCACACCAGGAGCAGAGGGGTACCTCTCATAGGCATAGTACAACGGCCATTGTACATGCACGTGCAGAGAAGGCCCCTTCCGAAATCAACGGGACACCGAAGGAACAGTCACCAGAGAATTCAACAGTCATCACTCCCTACCATTCGGCCTCTGCAGAATTCAGTAGAGACCCAGAGGCAGCCACAAGAGCAGTCACAAGATCCACGGACCGAAGAGAACAATGTACCTGCCCAAGAAGTAACTATGGGGCAACTCAGAGTGGCCCAGACACAGCTGATCCAGCTTTGGGCCTGGCGATGAATCGTCCTCGGCCGGCAAGACAAATTCAAAATTTCAGCAAACACAAAAAGAATTTCGTACAAAAAAGAGGAAGGGCAAAGCCCAAAGCTCCTGCAATACAAGGAAATAATGCAAATGCAATCACACAAAACAAAGCCGCAATGACAACAAAAGGGAATGGAGGGAAGCAAAACATTGATCTCCAAACAACCAGCAAAAAGCGGGTTGTGGCGAAAAATACTTTACTGACCCCCCCCTACTCTCGAATGCCCTGTGGAACTTTTTTAAAACACAAGACAAAAGAAAATTATCCTCTGATATTGAACGTTCAGACGCTGAAATTTTGGAAGCATTAGAAGAAACCCCTCCACAGCCTAAACTCAGAAAAACAATAGCAACATCAGCGGTGACTGAAGCAATCAGGCACGCAGATATACAGACATATACTACTGAAACAGGGTCCCCATCTCAACCTGCATCATTAACATCAGACAATACCAACAAAATGCTGGTGCTAGAATCCCAGACACATCCTCATGGGACTCCGGAGATACTTGAGCTCTTTCAGCCGAATCTCTACCCATCACAAAGAGAAATGAGTCCCCAACCCTGGGCTAAAATTAATCTCTCCAGCTTAAATGCCCAACCACCAGCTCCAGAACTCACAGCAGACACGCTTCCTCAAGGTCGCATCGACACGGGCCCTTGAAGTTCCTCACCCAGGCAGTGTAAGCCAGTGAATGCTTGCCTAATTACGGACAGGACCAGACATTCAATTTTGAACCTACAATCTGCAGAGCGTACAGGTACACCACTAAATAACAGCAGGCTTAGTGAACTTCCAACAGACCCGCAAAAGGAGTCGCCGAATAACAGAAGAGACATGACAACAGTCATGTCGGTAATAGCAATTGCAATGACACCTTTCTGTAAACTTTATCTGACCATAAGCGATGCCTCAAGAGATAACACAACACTAGCACTCATTCAGTCCAAATTAACATTCTTGGAAGGTTTCATAACAGCAATAGACCTGAGATATGATATATCACAAAGGAAGCGGGACATGAATGAGGGGTAACCTGAAAACAGTCCGGCGCATTCCGGACAAGGCGGAACATGTCGACCATCAGAGCAAAAAGCCACACAGACGACGTGGAAAAAAGGCGATGAAGAAACTAATGCACCATTGTTTAACAAAAAATCAAAATCAGCTCCAAAAATGATTTCAACACAACTGAAGTCTAATGTACCATCTATGCACGATACTGAACCCTCAATTGGGCAGGGTACAGGAAAGAAAGCTCTAAAATTAGCAGAGAAAGACCAAATAGAAAACATGAGGCAATCTTCAACAAGACCTATAGGCGACCCCAAACTTCTTGAGGTGCAATCAACCAAAACAGCAACTGATGCCGATTCACCAATGAGCACTCCAGTTCTGCCAATTGATCTGACCAAGTCACCAAAAACGACAACTGAATTTATGGACTCAAGCCGCATAACAATTTTGTCGCAGCATCGGAACAAGACTGAGGTGACAGCACCCAAGATCAGTTTGAAGAAGACAGCGCCATGAATAAGAAAGATCAGAAGGCATGCAACCACAGTCACAAGACAACGACTCTGCCGCCGGCCTCCGGCCAGTCAACAACTGGAAAGTACCAGAACCCAAAGGATAACGACCCTATTCAACACAAAAAGTCGACGTCCCCAATAGTTCTATTAACATCGTTAGATCCTCGTCGACAAGTCCCAGCAAGGGAATCGCGATATCCAAGTCCGACTAAGCATTATCAAACCACTAATAGAGCCTCAAAAAAATCAGAGACAGGGGATGTGATCGACAAAAGAACCCGACACTTCAAGTTAGAACAAGCCTCCAGTAAAGATAACTATATGGTCCTGAATCGAAGAGCAATGCTAAAAATAGCAGCAAATTCCACAGCCTTAAAAAAGTTAAAAACTGAAGACTTTAAACTGAACGAGCGGTATGACAGGGAAGTAAAGGCCAAAAGTGTATCTGCACATAAGAGAAGCTGCAATTCAAGATCTAACTCAGGATGCTGTAAAAGACCTAAACCTAGCGGGTTTCCTTCTATCTGAAATAAAAAGCATAAGTAAGACACAAAAAAAAGCAAAAGAGATGACCAGATCCTAAACTCAACGACTCATGAGCCCAGCTCTATAGATCGTCACAGCTCCCGAAGAGCAGAGCTGAAGGCGCACTTTGAGGAGTCTACAGACAAGATCCAGCGCAAATATTCGACGGACTCAAGGGAGGTATTTTACGATTATGACCATAAAGAAAGAAACAGAATAAGATCAATCCACCCAAACATCGATAGGCATTATGGTTATCAAAGAAGACAAATTGTAAGAGAACGATCTCCCCGCCGGAATAGAACCAACAGCTACAGAAACTCCAGACAGGAATCACAGATAAAGAGGGTGCAATACATCTGCCAGTCCAAAGAAAGAAGCAACGTCTGGAGGACCCTGGAATTGGCTAAAAGGGGCTTTGATCCCAAACCATAGGAGATGGCAATCATCAAAGGAAGTTAGCAAAACCTACTTCCAAACGGCCATGACGTTAGCTTCATGGAATACCAGAGGTCACGCCCACTTAACCAACCCCAACAGCGAGGACCTAGGACGATTCAACATTCTCTGTCTCCAAGAGACGTGGCTGCTCGAGAAACCAACAATGGATGGTTTTGAAATTGAGACATCACCAGCAGTGAAAGGCCTGATGGGTCGTCCATCCTCAGGGCTACTTATTGCAGTTCGAACAGGCCAAGACCTGAAGATAATCAAAACAATGACAAGATCCTACAGGCCCTGGCCGTCCTCATACAATGGAATCACTTCTCGAATACTGAAGGGCCTTGGACTACGACACATCTTGCATTAATTGCCATCTATTGGAATCCCCAAAGAACATCAACCACAGACTTCTGCCAAACCATGGCCAATATCATTGATGCAATTGTAATTGAATGGAACATTACTTGCATAATAATCAGTGGGGATTTCAATTCAAACTGTGTGCACCCAAAAGATCAATCTGCACCAAGGGCCCTCTCGTCGCAAGCAGACGACAGAGGTCTAGCGTGGATGAGCTTGATGACTTCCAGAAATGTTCACAACGCCGCCTGGATTAAGCATCCCGACTTGGGAAAGGGGAACTTCCACGGCCACTTTGGACTATATCTTCATTTCAAACGCCATGCTTTTAGAAATCGACCACTATCAGGTTGTAGAAACAAAGGCAAGCGATCATAACATGCTATCCCATAGCATGGATCTCCAACTCGCACCAAACCAAATCGTATTCAGCGTCAGTTGAGTCCAAAAGGCAAACTCGCCTGAGAGCAGCAAAGGTGAGAGCGATAACACAAGAATATGCTGCAGCAGGTGAAGTCCTACTAACATCGGACTCTATATCAAGACCAAATTATATCCCAATCTTGATCAAGTTCAAGACTCAACAGAAAGATGCCAAAGAAACTTCTGTCAACTATACGCATGCATATGATAAAGTAATAGCAGGAAAATAAAATGCACTGAGAAAATTAAAAAGCAAGGTGAAAGCCGAAAACAACAAAGGAATTTGGGAAATATGGCCAAAAGAGCAAAAAATTAACAAATCATGGCTGAGATCACGCAGAGCTGCCTTATACAAAAATGACGCAGAAACCATGCTAAGAACACTCTCAACGAAAAGATCAGAAGACATCTGGGCCCTAATCAACACCACGAGAGGTAACCTGAGAGTCAACATTGTAAACTCAGTTACTGAATCTGCATGGGATACATTTTTTACTGATCTTTTTACCATGCCGTCGGCCATCGACAATCGAAACCCGGAGACCAATCGGCACCCCTGGATTGACCTGTCAGCAAAGCCAGACATAAGTTTAGCCATCCAAAAGCTGAAAACAACAAGAGCTCCGGGTCCGGACAGCCTTACCAACATTGATCTAAAAAGCTATATAAATGAATGGACAGACTTTATCAGCCTTCTATTCAACCATTGCAGAATCAGTACACAGATCCCGGCATCATGGACCAAAGCAACAATAGTTCCGATCTTCAAGAAAGGATCCAGGGAAGACCCGGCCAACTACTGCCCCATAGCCCTTCTTGACATCATGGGAAAATTGTTCGCAACCCTTCTCTTACAGCACTTTCGAAATTGGGCGAAAATGGGACCCTGCAATGACCACCTGCAGACGGGTTTTAAGAAGAACGGCAGCACATCAGTGAATATCTTCCTTTTAAACATTCTAAAGGCCAAAATAAAACAGGGATCTCGAACTGTCTATGCCGCATTTATAGACCTGTCCCAGGCATTTGACAAAGTCGACAGAACGTTCTTATGGGGAAAGTTAAAACTTTGGAGATGCCCAGAAGCCATTCTACATCCTATAATAGCGCTACACACAGAGAAATATCTTCGTGTTTGTCTGAACAGACAAGGTACACTGTCTAGAGAAATTCGAGCAGAAAGAACAAGGCGGTCCCCTGGCGCCGGCTTTATTTGTGGCCTTCTTAGGGGACTTTAAAGAATCAGAAGTAGATGTCCGCTCCTTTCCACCGAAAATAGGCAATACCAAGGTATCACAGATTCTATATGCAGATGACATGATACTTCTTGACCAGACTCCGGTAGGCCTCCAACGACAGCTGGACAACCTCGCCAAGTACATGGAGGCCAATAATCTCTCTATTAGGGAGAATTCTCTTATAAGGCTAATTTCCCAAACATAGCGAGTCCCCCGGCAGCTTTGCTGGATTTCTGGGGTTTGTTTTCTCTCCTGCTAAGAGTGCGACTCTTTTCCTCCCAGTCTTAGGCATGATTTGAGGTATGTCTGACTTTTTGTGTGCTTATGGGCTATGGGGTCTTTTACTCCATGGGGTATCATCTGTTATGTGTTACACAGCACCCTCAGTGCAGTAACACAAGGGTGTCATAGTGACCCCCAAACATAGACTCCATACCCTGGGACTGACTACTGTCTCCCAGGACATGTAAAGTCACCATTGGCTTTACTAGTCCAAAATTGTGAACAGAACCAGTACAAACCATCATATTGTGGAAGTACTGGAAGGGGTAATTCCAGTCCCCCTTGTCCAGTTTCTGGCTGGTGTTAGTGGTTACCACGCAAAATATTCTACCAGAATATTTCCTATGGGATTTTCCCATTGATTTTAAACGCACCACTTTTTGGTGCAATGTTTAAGATACCGCTGATTTATTTATTTAATATGAAATCAACGGTTGGGTCTTTTTGCCACCACTCTTTTCTAAAATGGCGTTTGTGTCCGTCTCTGTAACTCCAACCAAGGTCGGGCCCTTTGTTCCACTTTTTGGCGGGCTTCTCCACAGAAGCCCTCCAAATGGTGCCACTCTGTCTGGGTTCCACAGGATGTGTGGGGGGGGGGATTGGCACCCTGGACTGCGTTGCCTTAGCAACCCAAGTCACACTCTATTCTGATTGGCCCAGTGGTGAGCCGCCCGGCTCACCACTTAGCAATTTTGAGTGACAGCTAGGCTGTTGAATGGGGGTTTTTCACCACCGGTGGAGTCCTGCTGTACGAACTCGCCTCTTCCCCGACGACAGAGGAGATCTTCTTCCAGGAGAGTCTTCTTCCCTTTGAGCTGGTGGGACCAACCAGATCGCCTTTTTCACCTTCCTGGAACGTGTCGTGGTCGAATCGCCCTTTCCAAGCACCCTGGTGGCCGGATAGCCACGCTTCACCACTACCGCGAATAAAAGGGTCGTACCTTTTAATCGGGAACTCTGCGGCTGGTTTCTTCCCTGGCAGTGCAACGACCTCCATCTTTCTTCCACGTCGAGATCATCTCTTCCCCTGGACGAAGCCACAACTTGCACCCGCTGCCAGGATCAACTGCCACCGCTGGAGCTTTCTCACCATTTCAGGTACTGTGTCCCGCCTGGTCTCCCTTGCAACAGATTGTCCAAAGTGTCCCGTAAATCCTTGACTTTCTAACTGGGTTGACCTCAGACCTGCTAACTTTACCTTTCTGAACTGATCCAACCTTTTTATCTGCAAGGACTGAGTGCATTTCCACTGTGTGATCTTGGGCACATTCCGCCTTGCTCTCTCCAAGAGTGGGCCTGGCCTATGAACTTTTTGCTCTACAGTAGACCCTGCCTTTCTTGACTTGCTGTGGTTTCTTAAAAGTGTTGGTACTTTGTTATTTTCCTACTCTGCCTTTTCTCTCCCTTTTTAAACGAATTATTGGAGTGCCATCTACGGTTACACGCTTACCTCTGTTTTGCTAAATAAGTGGCGTCTTAACCTAGACTTGTCGAATAATTAATTAGGGAGGTGCATATACTTATAGTGACTGTGTTTGAACTTGCTTGATATATTAGTGCCAGTGTATTTTCATAAGTGTGATTTTAAATAAATAATTGTATAATTTTAAATAAATAATCATATACTTTTATACCAAAGCTCTGGTCAGTGTTTGCTTGTTCTACTGTATGTTTAGCCCTATTGTGTATACTCTATATTACTGCCTAACTCTTCTTGAGAGAAGTCTGACTGCTCAGCCACAGCTACCACGTAAATCTGGGTGGTGCAGACTGCTACCAATTGGGTTTACTGCTTCCTCCTGTGGTCTTAAACCTTTTGCAGTGGTCCCTAAGGGAACTGCACAGGTTTCTGCCTAACACTTTATCCAACTATGTTCCGTATTAGCCATGGTCCATGATCTTTTATGTCATAACCTGAGGCACGAGACACCTTTTCTGGCCATTTTCACCATAATGCCATTGATATTAATTGCCCAAAAGATCAGGTTCCTCCTTCCAGCTGCTGATGCCAGAACGGGGTTCTGGACATCATAGTGAGGTTGTAGTACACTTGTTGGAACAATTTTGAAGACAATTAAATGCATTAGACACTTTAAAGAAAGGCACTAGACACTTTAACTACCAACATTTATCCAGTTGGCAGACTCACTTTAATCAGTTGATTAGGGGTATCCAATTTACTATTGCCATTGTTCCCCACTATCTGTTTTATCCTTTTAACTAAAAATACAACATTGCACTTTAAAATCATGCTGTGCACTGGCCACTTTCAACAAAGCATTAGACACTATCTCTATTTTATGCTTGCGGAAGCTAGATTTGTTACAATTCCTTTATCACATTGCACTTTAAGATGATATAATACACTAGCTACCTTTAACAAACATAAAGCATTAGGCACTTTATATTTTTCTTATGCTTGCTGCAGTTAGATCTGAGACAATTCCTTTGATTACACGGCATAACACCTACACATCGTTTGCTGGTGTTCACGATAACCATTTTTGCCAGTTTTAACATTTGAATTAGTACTGGCCTTCCACTATTTCAATTAAGAACAGTATAAGCATGTAACTGTGACCTAATCATGGCGCACAAATGTCTATCCAACACGTAACGCTGTGACTGACATCTATTGTTCTATTCTGCAGTCCATTCAATAAAACCGGAATAGAAAAACTGTTAACATTCAATTTTAAAGTTGTACAAACAATATGTACCGCTGATTGAAGAACTGCACACTTTTCGGATAATGCAGCAAATGTGATAAACAAATTAGTTAATGCACTTTACACTTTATGAAATGAATGTTGATACTGTACAGGTGGAATGACCAGCTGCTGAAAATGTCAAGAACAAAGTTAGATCTCTGGCTAACAATCCAATGGCATTTTCTTCCAAACAACCCACGGCAAAATGGCTGACGAATGTGTACAAACCTCTTTCTCTTCCTATTACCACATCACTCTATATGAATGTGACTTAAACGGGGTGGGTATTGTGAACAAGCCACGGGATTGTGGCGACACACGTCAAACTGCCATCACCTGCTGGCACATACAACATAGAACAATGGATTTTGAACAAACATTTCTTTCCAAATAAAGTTTAAACTCTTTTTGACTTTGGCAGTGAATCACTGGACCTGATACGGGAGTGCTATTCAGAAAATGGTGGAACGGGGGGTGGGGGATGGGGAGAGAGCGAGAGAGAGCGAGCAAGCGAGAATATATATATATATATATATATATATATATATATATATATATATATATATATATATATATATATATATATATAATAATATTACAGGGCCTGCTGTAGCAGCCCTGTAGTTATAGTTAAGTTGCTCAACTCGTAGGAAGAGCACTTTTTGGGCGGCTTATAACTTCGCTCCCCCTGGATGAATCCTTACCAGACTTTGCAAAAAAAAGTATATGGCCTAGTCTGAATTATTTTGGCAAGTTAGGTAAGGTTTCGTCAAGCGGGGTGTGAAGTTAAAAGGGGGATCCCAAAAATGTTACTTGTTTTCCATAGACCAATGGAAACAAATGTTTGCTCACGCCTACAGCCCAAACCGTTGGACGGATTTTCACCATATTTGCGGGCAGGTGCAACGGCTTGATCCCGAAAGCATGCTTTTGTAAACTTGGTTTAAATCCATCTAGTAGTTTTCTTTAAAACAGGCAAAAATGTGTGTCAAAATAAATTAGTGATATCTGAGTTCGGTCCGCGGACTCACTTCCCTGTTTTCTCCGTGGACAGGACTCTGATTGCTCCGGAGGGCTGTGTGATGTCAGCGGATATACAACACGCTTGCTGAAAAGCGTGATGTGCATCATATTATTCTGTAACGCTCGCCATGTTCTATCTGTAGTCAGCCGCGGTTCTCCGCGGTGGGGAACAGGGCTGGGAAACCTATTGTGGGTCATTTAGTGTTGGAAAGAGGGGCTGGGAAGGGTGAGCGAGTGAAAGAAAGATGAATTGGGGCTATTTGTTTAAGTAGGAAAAGAGTGTGCAGGGTCTGGCAGTCCGCGAACACCGCAGTAGTCCGCGGACAGGGTCTTGGGCGGGCAGCTTTTCTGGTGACGGCAGGCAGGCTTTATTAGGGTAGGGGAGTGGAATGTAGATGATATGAGGATGTTTGCATAGGTTAAAAATAGGCCATGCACCCGTGAATCTAGACACTGGCACAACCACTACTGCATAATACGGCCATACAACCAATAATCTGGCCATAACCATTGTAATAGTTTGGGGTTATTTGATGACTACAAGAGGGCTTGTTAGAGTAGAGGAGTGGAGTCTAGATGATATGACTGTGTTGCCATTGCGGAAAAATAGGGTTGGTGGTCTGTTTTGATGTCTGCAGATGGCATTTAAATTGGGAAGTTAAGGGCAAGTTGTGGTGTGGTGGTTGTGGCCAGTGGCCAGATTCTTGGCTGCATGGCCATATTATGCTATGATGTTATGATCAGTGCGTAGATTCTTGTAGTGCATGAGTTGGCATGCACTACAAGAATCTAGGCATTGGCCACAACCACCACAGTGTAATATGGCCATGCACCCAAGAATCTGGCCACAACCATTGTAATAATGTGTACAGAAATGGAATTTGGCCATTGGAAACAACCATTATATTGTGTATAGTAATTATACATAGTGTGTTGGCATTGTATAGTTTTTGTGACATGGTGACAAAATGCCATTGCAGTGTAAATTTTACTTTTTATTGATGTACCATTGGGGGTACAGGTTGACTTTGTTGTACATGGCAATGCAGAAGACATCTTTGCTTCTTTCTCTGAAAAAAACATAGCATATTTTTGTTAGGTAGGATACTTCACAATGTCGCATTGCATACAATCTTGCATATTCATGTACTTTTTAGACCCTCATAATTATTACATTCCGAGTACTATGCATTTTGCACAGTTGCTATTTTTGTTTGCATAATCATTGGGTCTTTGGGAAAAAAAATCCATGTAGGATTAAAAAAAAAGAGCACATTTATTTGATGTTATGTGTCACACTATGTTCGTTTGAAGTTTGTAGTACTTAAATGAATGTTTATGGTGCACAAATACATTTATTTGTTATTCCAAGCAGTGTTGCAGTAGGAAGAATTGTAATGGTGTAAGTGTCTTGCATTTTGAAAGTGGTGGTGGTGTGGCTGCAGTTGGATACCAGTTGGCGTATGTCTATTGTCGATGGATTGGTTTAGAAAGAAATGCATTTTTGCATGTTAAATATGGCTTGTCAAAGCTTTTTTTTTCAAAACTTTGTTTTTGACGGTTTTGTAATTCGAAACTTTTATTTTTAGGGAAAATCACAATTTTTTATTTTTTTAAGAAATTGATTTTTACAAGGTGACCAAAACTGAAATAAAGTCTTTCTTCTGATAATGAGCAGGTGCGTCGCGTAGTTGCACATTTGTTTGCCAATTTAAAGTGAGTATAGAGAGTCGCTGTAAAGTCGCTGTACAATATCTGGGCCTAGGGCGATTACTACTCATTTGCCAGGCGAGCAAATCTCCTGACACACACCGCGAATTGGGTGTAGCTTAAAGTTGATTTATCAGCTGTTATACAATTAGTTCAGAGGAGTTTATTTTCGCAAAAGCTGCTTCCATTAGTTTGGCTGTTGCCACCGACCATCTGGCTTTTTCACCTGAGATCAGGCGTGACCACCATGTATCTTCTGCCAGTACTGAATTGACCCACAGGGGTGCCAAGAAGGCTGTACGCTCTGCATTTAAGGTAGGACAGTTTAACAGCAGGTGGTGGACTGTTTCTTGAGTATACAGACTTTTACAGAGTCTGCAAGTTGTCACCGTCACTTGACTTATCGTTAAGATTTCTCTTGTGTGTAGAAGGTTGAGCCGCGTTCTTAGGAACGTTTTGCTGAGCTTTTTGTCGGGAAATTTTATACAGTAAGCCAAAGGGCTTTTTAGCTTATTGTATGTCGGCGGTAAATGTTTCAAAAATTTGATCGCCGCTGCTTTTTCAACTGTAGTTATCCAGTCTTCATTTTTAAGCTTTTGGATAACTCTTTGCGGATTGGTTATCAGGTCCTCTGCGGTGCAGGCTAGGCTATCCAGTTTGTTTTTTTGTTGGTCAATCGAGTTACGGACAGCTTTGTATTTGGATGCTTTTAACTCATTGCCGATAATGTTAAAGATCGGGAGACCATCTTGTATCAATGTCTTCCTGTAAAGGGAAATAGATGACACGCTGACAGTTGCTTCCAAAGACAAAAGCCCCATGTCTCTTCTCACCGCCGATATAGGTATTGAGTTAGGCAAACCCAAAACCGTTTTCCAAATGTAGCCCTCCAGTTTCTGCCAGACCGAGTTTGGCATTGAGATGGTTGCATCGATGCCATACGTGAGTGATGGTACCATTTTTCCTTTGTAGAAATTAATAGCTGGCAACATCGAAAATTTGCCAAATTTTCAGTCAATCACCCTCATTTGTGAGGTCAGGTTTTTTGCTTTGTCCCACAGATATTGCTGCATTTTGATCTCCTGTGATGACCCGTCAATAATGACTCCCAAGTATTTGAAATGCTGGACAACTTCAATTGCAATTCTGTTTACTGACCAAGTTTTCGGTGTTTTACGTAGCTGTTGGTTTTTGGCAAAGATCATGATTTTAGTCTTGGTGTTGTTGATAGAGAGTGTTAGGCAGAATCCTGCGTAGTTCCCTTTGGGAACACTGCAAAAAGATGAAGACTACAGGAGTAAGCAGTAAACCCAATTGGTAGCAGTCCGCACCACCCAGATTTACCTGGTAGCTGTGGCTGAGCAGTCAGACTTCGCTCAAGAAGAGTAGGGCAATATATAGCGTATACACAATAGGGCTAAAAACACAGTAGAGCAAAGAAACACTGACCAGAGCTTTGTATCAAAAGTATATAATTATTTATTTAAAACACACTTTCGGCAATACACTAGCACTCTAAATCAAAAGCAAGTTAAAACACAGTCAGGTAAAGTATAAACACCTCCCTTGATAACTATTAGACAAGTCAGAGTTAAAACACCTCTATTTGTTAAAACAGATGTGAGCGCGTAACCTAGATGGCACTCCAATAGTAAGTTAAAGGGAGAGAAAAAGGCAGGGCATAGAAATAAAACAGTTCCCAACATTTTTAGAAGTTCAAAGAGTGGGAGTAAAGGCAGTATACACTGTAGAGCCAAAGTTCATAGGCCAGGCCCACTTTAAATGGAGCAAAGCGAAATGTGCCCAAGATCACACAGTTAAAAATGCACTAAAAGTCTTTGCAGAATGTTCAAAAGAGGTTGGGGTGATTCAAGAAGTAAAGTTAGAAGGTCTGGGGCCAACCCAGTTGGAAAGCCAAGGAGTTAAGGGTCACCTTTAGCAATCCGTGGAAAGGGAGGCCAGGCAGAACACAGTACCTTAAAGAGAGAGGAAGCTCCAGCGCTGGCAGTTGTTCCTGGCAGTGGTTTCAGTTTGTTGTTTCGACCAGGAAGATAGGATCTCGTCGAGGAGGAAACTTGGAGTCGATGCAATGCACAGGGATGAAACCAGCCGCGGCGTTCGTCGGTTAAAAGGTGCGTTCCTTTTATTCGCGGTCAAAGTGGTGAAGCTTGGCTATCCGGCCGCCGGCGTGCTTGGCACGGGCGATTCGACCAAGAGACGTCTTTGGAAGACGAAAGGGGTGAACTGGTTGATCCCACCAGCTCAAAGGAAGAAGACTCGTCCAGCAGACGATCTTCTCTTGTTGTTGGGAAAGTGGTGAGTTCGTACAGCAGGGCTCCACCGGTGGTGTCGTCGTTGTAGATGTCTCAGCTTCTCCCCTCTTTGGATTCTTTAGGTCCTGTGGCGACTTCTGAAGTTCCAGTCCCCAAAGCCCTGCTTTTATGCAGAAAAACCCCCATTCAACAGCCTAGCTGTCACTCAAACATGCTAAGTGGTGAGCTGGGCGGCTCACCACTGGGCCAATCACACAAGAGTGCGACTTGAGTTGCCAAGGCAACTCAGTCCAGGGTGCCTAATCCCCCTCCCACACATCCTGGAGACCCCAGACAGAGTGGCACCATTTGGAGGGCTTCTGTGGAGAAGCCCGCCAAAAATTGGAACTAAGGGCTCAACTTGGGTTAGAGTTTTAGAGGCGAACACAAACACCATTTTAAAACCGAGTCCTGGCAAAAAGACCCAACCGGGGAATAAATATTAAATAAATAACCCGGCGGTATCTAACATTGCACCAAAAAGCGGTGCTGTTAAAATCAATAGAAAAATCCCATAAGAAATATTCCGGTGGAATATTCCGCCTGGTATCCAATGCCACCTGCCAGAAACACGACAAAGGGGGACTGGACAGTGTCCCCTTGGAAAACAGAACCTGGGGCAATCGAATTACCCATACCAGTACTTCCACAATATGATGGTTTGTACTGGTTCTGTTCACAATTTGAGACTAGTAAAGCCAATGGTGACTTTACATGCCCTGGGAGACAGTAGTCAGTCCCAGGGTATGGAGTCTATGTTTGGGGGTCACTACGACACCCCTGTGTTACTGCACTGAGGGTGCTGTGTAACACGCATACCAAAAACACATGAAGCCCTATGGAGTAAAAGACCCCAAAGCCCATAAAACACATTCACAGTAAAAGGACATTCTCAAATCATGCCTAAGAGTGGGAGAAAAAGAGTCTCACTCTTAGCAGCAGAAAAAAATAAACCCCATAAATCCAGCAAAGCTGCTGGGGGACTCACTAGGTTTGGGAAATTAGCCTTAACAGAATTCTCCCTAAAAAGTGTCTAATATACAAATGAATAAAAAAGGTATAAAACATTCAGGTGATCGGATTATTGTATATCTGTCTTTGCCAGCATGTTTCAGCATAAATATTTAAGCACAGGATGGTATTAATTACAACCACTGCTGAAATACAGTTAGTATTCCATCTGTGCTTCAACATAAGATATCCTCCTAAGGGTGTCAGTGACTGTGCATATGTTCTAAGCATTTAGAATACAGTTTATGATCCAATAGAACAAGTTACTCTCTTACCTGTTAACGTTCTTTCGATGGGATGGTCCGACGACGTATTCCATATCTATGACATTTAATCACCACAGCTGTGCTGCTTCAGAAAATCTTCGGCGTCTGTGTCCTACGTCAATGACATCGATACGCCACCCTCGAGGACCTCCTCCGACGGCTGATGTCACTGGATGCTATAAGTAGGATGTACGACGCCCGTAGCCTCAGTTGTAGTTTTTTCCCAGAACGTGCGGCACCAGTCTTCTGCCAGTCTGACACACTAAGCCTTGCGGAAACGTAAGCCGCCGTCGCATAAGAAATTCTGTAGCGGGGAAGGCATGGAGGGAGCGATATAGAATACGTCATCAGACCATCCCATCGAAAGAACGTTACCAGGTAAGAGAGTAACTTGTTCTTTGAGGGGATTGGGTCTTCCGACGTATTCCATATCTATTACAGACTCCCAAAGCAGTACCAATGCAAGGAGGTGGGAAAAGAATTTAGAAAACAGACCGCCTTGCCAAAGGCCAGATCCTGCCCCTGGATGGAATCGAGGGAGTAGTGACGTACAAAAGTATGTACCGAAGCCCAGGTGGCTGCATCACAGATGTTACGAATAGGACCACCCCTCTGTAGGGCAGTAGAGGCAGCCATACCCCTGGTAGAATGGGCCCGCAAGCCGACCGGTGGGTCCTTACCCACCAGCGGTGGGTAAGAACACTCAGATAGCCAAAACAATCCAGCGAGACAAAGTCTGTTTCGTCACAGCTTGTCCCAAACGCTTTCCAGCGTAACCAATGAAGAGTTGATCGTCCACTCTGACCCGGGACATGCGTGAAATATAAAAGCTTAACGCTCTCCTAGGATCAAGCCTATGGAGCCTCTCCTCTTCCTTACCAGGATGTGGAGGAGGATAAAATGCCGGAAGAACAACCTTCTGGCCTAAATGAAATTCCGACACCACCTTCGGAAGAAAGGAAGGACGAACTCTAAGGACAACCCTATCCTTATTAAACACAGTGAAGTGTGGCTGAACTGAAAGTACCTGTAACTCACTCACTCTGCGAGCGGAAGTGACCACAACCAAAAATACTGTTTTAAGAGTTAACAGTCTCAAAGGGCATGAATGCAAAGGCTCAAACGGAGCACCCATCAGAAACTTGAGAACAAGGTTCAAATCCCAGGGGAGATGTGGGGCCTGGCTAGATGGCTTCATGAGGGGACGTTCCTCGGAGGAGCTCCCGCAGATCCGGAACTGATCCTGTAGAAAAGTGATGTTTTTTTTGCGGACACGCATGTCCACGGCGCATCAAAAGGAGTAGGAAAGCGAGGGGCACATGGCGTGTGTCCTGACTATGAGCAAGATTGCATATTGAAGGAACTGGAGTCAAAGAGGGGAATGTAGGGCTGCGAAAGGACAACATCCAAGTTGGCCGTTCATGAACAAAGGGCCATAAATAGGCCGAGAAGCTGAGAAGGACGGAGCTGACCAGAGCAGTGCACGCCGCGCCGACAACAGTGGCCCAGAGCGTGAGGCGCTTTGCTTGCAGAGCTGGCCGGAGGGGGGGCGACCCCGCAAGGCCAGTGTGCGGGCAGGAGCCGGAGACACAGACGGGAGCGCCGACTCATTTCGGCCCCGGGAGTGTGCGGACTGTGGCGTTGGCACACAAACAGGTGGCCCACAGAAGGACAAAGGCACCTGCAGCCCCCGCACCTGAGAGGAGGAGGGAGCGGGTGCAGTGTGAGAGAGACCATGTCGCTGCGGCGCGAGCAGCCGCTTGATGGCTTCATGGTGACACCCTGAGACGCTCCTGGCTGGCGGCGCGGATGAGAGCGCAGGTCCCTGCTGGGGAGATCCTGGGCAGCGGTGTGCCCGTAGAGCAGTGTTGAGCTCGGCGAGAGACACCTGGGGGTGAGGGGGGGCTGGTGAGAGGACCCTGCGAGGCGCTCCGGTGAGCCATGTGAAACTGCAGCAAATCATAAGGACACATCGTGCGGCCTCTGGGACCCTGACTGGTGGGCAGGCGGAGGCCGGAGACAGACGGGAGAGCCGTCTCATTTCGGCCCCTGGAGTGCGCAGGCTGCAGTGGGGACACAGCCGAAGTGCGTTTGCCTAGAGCCGGTGGCGGCGACACACAAACGGGGGGCCCACAGAAGGACAAAGGCACCTGCAGCCCCCGTACCTGAGAGGAGGGGAGAGCGGGTACAGTGCGATTGAGACCACGTTGCTGCGGCGCTCAAACAGGGCCCGCCAGCTGCCGAGTTGATACCGGCTGGAGAACGGGCCGGCAGCTAGGACGCCAGCGGTGCACACTGGTGGAACAGCTAGATACATAGTGTCTCTCTCTGGAGAGACATTGTGGCGAGCACCCGGCGTGCGTGTATGAACGCTGGAACAGACAAAGGGGAAGCCCCGGATGCACACGAAGTAACTGCAGGGATGGCTGCCCTGCCTGCATAGCGCTGCTGTTTTGAGCCTGCCTTGGGGAGGGGGGGAGGAGCAAGCAGACTCCGGTGGGACCCAGAGCAACACCTGATACTGACGCCACAAGAGTCAGACAGGAGGCACACGGACCAGACTACAGAACTAAAGTGCATGTGTGTGCCCGCGACATCTGCCTGCAGGCCAGATTTACACGTGGAGAGTGTTAAAAAGCAGGTTCCAGGCTCTTTAATATTTCTTCAGTTAGGTTTATTTCCATGTTCTCAGTTACAAATCCACATGAAGACAAAGGACATAAGCTGTGACAACACCGGCTCCCATCACCCAGGGCCAGCCAGCTGTAACCGCCTCTACACAGAATACTCACTCAGAATATTCCATCATCCACACATAAACATTCCACATGACATCTCAATCTACCTCACCTCAGACAGGCACAATACAACACACCTCCCTCCTTTACTAAACCATACATGCACAGAACAAGTCACATACCAGAACACCACAACTACCACCTTCCAAGATATACGCCCACGTAACACTCAACTGGCAGACAGACACTTCCACGGCCAAACCCAACCATCAAAACATCACACCCTGACAAACTACATTCCATGTACCAATAACGAAAATACTGTCATCCATCTGCCTGTTCCTGCCACAAACAAGCAACTGGGCT